>NC_091068.1:83059738-83368807 GCF_000393655.2 Nicotiana sylvestris | reverse complement strand
TATAAGTTTGGTAGATATGTGTGAGTTGGGAATATCTGGGTGAAGTGGGTTGATATGTAGGAGGTGGGGGTGATTGGTAAGTAGGTGGTGGAGTTTGGTAAGAGGGTGAGGGTGCTTGTTAATTCGAGGTAGGCTAATATGTGAGTGGAGGTATCGGATAGGCTTGGTATTTGATAGGGGATTTGGCTCTTTGTGCAACCATTATGGCACCCACGTCCCTTTTCTTGGATATACCACCAGACTGTAAAGCCTTATTGGTAGCTTGCAAGGCTTCTAAATTTGTAACCATACCACTTTTGATGCCTTCTTCAATACTTTCACCTAGCTTGATAATGTCGGAAAATTTCTGGCTCTCAATCAACATCAGCCTTTCATAGTATTGCGGGTCCTAAGCCCGGACGAAAAACTTGTTCATCTGTTCTTCTTCTAAAGCTGGTCTGACCTGAGTAACTTCTGATCTCCAATGAGTAGCGTACTCGTGGAATGTTTCTATGGGCGTTCTGGATGTAGAACACATCTGGCGCGTTTTCTGTGTTGAACCTGAACCTATCCATAAATTCTGACGCCATACTCACCTAGTTCGACCATTTTTTCAGGTTTTGGCTAATGTACCAGGACAGAGCATCTCCCTTCAGACTCCTCATGAAAAGCTTCATGTGAATCCTTTCGTCTTTCCCTACTCCGACCAGCTTGTCACAGTATGTTCTCAAGTGGACCCTCGGATCCCCTGTACCATCAAACATCTCGAACTTATGAGGTTTGTACCCCTCGAGCAGTTTGACATCCGGCTGTATGCAAAGATCTTCATAGTCCAACCCTTCAATCCCCTTGCTTCCTTCGACACCCTAAATTCGACTAGTTAATTTCTTGAGTTCCGCAGCCAGGTTTCTAATGAGTAAATCTTTATCATCAGAATCGGGTGTGCTTGAGACAGTTTGGGTGGAGTGTGGCATAGTTTCCACATAGATGGGGGTGTTATGGTTGGCATGGAAATGATTATTTATGGAATTCAGAGGTTCTGGGATAAGCAGTGGATTATTGCTGGATGTATGGCATGTATTGCAGTGGTGGTGAAGAGCGGGATGGTTTTGTGGTTTTGGGATGTTTTGTGGAGGCGTGGGGTTTTGAGCATTGGAAAATTGATATCTGGAGTGGTGAGGGACAATGACAAGTTTGCCAGATTCTGAACTTGATCAAGTTCCTCCTGAAATTTCAACAATTTCTGCTCGAGTTGGGACGCACTTTATTTGGAGACCTGAGCACCATGAGTAACCTCTACCTGTTCAGTTGAGTTTTCCTTTCCGGTGTTGTTCAAATCTTCCATCTTTCATTTGTTCCTGCTTCTGATAGGACTAGGAGGAGGAGTGGGTGGAGGGCCCTTTGATCTTGTGTAATATGATGATAATGATGCCAGAGGTAGACGAGTCCTAAATTGACACTAAATAACAAGGAATAAAATGTCACTAGTGGCCATCGGCCTTATTACATTTCATAAAGCAAAAGAAAACTCCTATCTATTTGGTCCTAGAAGGACCTTCCCCAGACTCGGCATATTTGGCCCCATCGAACAGCTTCACCAGCTCGCGAAGTCCCAACAGCAGGTAGGCTCTGTCCAGGTGTCCACCCTCATTTCCTTCAGCATTCTGGCAGTCCTTGATCCTCTTAAGAAACTTCCTTTCCAGCTCCACTAAACCTCGTTCCAGGTATCCTATCGCTTATTGGCACTAATAGCTATGTCTTTCCACTATTCAATCAGTTTTTAGTGGGCTTCTTGAATTTCACGGTGCTCGCTTTCACATTACCAAATCCTCTTGCGCAGTTGGTTGTATTTGACCTGTGCTTCAGCCCTTTCATCGATGATTCTGTGACCTCGAACAAACCCAGGTTGGCCCAGACCATTGTGATTATCCTCCAGTCATCCTGAATAGTATGGGGTGCAGCCAGCATGGTATCTGTCTGGCTCGATAGTCTCTTTTCCCATGATGATCTTGCAATGCCACATATTCTAAGCTTGGCCTTATAAGGACTGTCATCGGCTTGGAAGTCAGCCCGGAAGTGACTCATCTTGTCGACCCTTGGTATAACCTGCTTCGTACTAACCTATCTCATAACCAGGAGAGGGACATAAGGGTAGGTTCCCCTCAAACCGATCAGTATCAGATATGGTGCGTCCCTGGATCGGGCGATGAACTCTTCAGTAGGGAACCACTCGAACATCCATTGTATTTGATCCTCAGTCAGATTTTCAAACAGCTCGACCCATCCCTTGGCATCTTCTAGCTAAGCAAACATGTTGGGCATGTAGTTCATTCGCCTTAGTTGATGGAATGCTATATGATCATCCCAGTCTCTATGTTGAATCTCTTGCCGATATTCACCCCTTTGAAGATGCTCCATGAGCCAGAGTTGGAGTAGCAAGTTGCAACCCTCGAAGTGTGGGGCTCCTTGTTGACACTTTTCAGGGCTCGGTATATCTCTACGATGATCATGGGCACTATGCTAAATGGTTGTCCACCAATTCCCTCCATCAAAGTTTTGGTGACCATGGCTAGCCTGGTATGGATCCTTGCTTTCTTCATTGGAAACACTATCATCCCCAAGAAGTAGAACATGAAGAGAAAGACCCTTCGGTGAATATGCCCCAATGATGTAAGGGCAAACTCATCCGGATAAGTACGGTAGGATTTGCTGTAACCGTACCTCTCGTACAAATAATCAAAGGGAATGTAAGACTCCTTCAAACATGTCAAGTATGGATTCTTCTTTAGGCCCATCATTTTGAGGAAACCTCTACCCTTGCGATTTTCCGACATTAACAAACCCGGAGTCTCCCATGGTATACCAGCCAATCCTCCTATTTCCTCTAGCAGGGGTGTCATCTCAATCTCCCCAAAGCGAAACACAGACCTATCACAATCCCAGAATAGAGTAGCAGCTTCTATGATTTTGTTGTTGGGTTGGACCTCAAGGAGAGAAGGTAGATTTCCTAGGTATTTCCGGACAAGAGTCTGATCACTGGAATGAAGATCCTCCCACCAGCTTAGCAACCTTAGGTGGATGTTTGTGACCATGCTGAATCTGGGGACTTCGTGCCTCATGTTTCTGCAAGACAAAAGGGTTAGGCCCTTACCCCACCAGAATCAACTATTAAATACCAATAACTGACATAAAAGCATTTAGTTATCCAAATAAATGCACAGAATGTGGTAGTGTCCGTTTGGGTTTTTGGAAAACCCAATGGACTTTGGATAAGGCTATCTTAAAGAGTCATTATGCGGACAACATAACTAACTCAGCTAAGTTTGACCATGATGCATGCACAATTAAACAGAGTAAGGTTTCTATGGGGGTTTTAGATTGGTACCCTTGAGCGGACAACTCAAGAGGGAAAGGCACGGAACCGTTGACTACACCGTTGATCGACTGGTTTTACCGCAAATATGCCTTTGCCGAATTTAAAGGGTGATAATATCGGAAGAGCGCAACCACTCATTATAAGCTTTGCTATGGTATTTGTTTGGCACGAGTGGAATATGATGTTGAAAACATGCAGTTGCAATAATTAAAACAAGTTGTCACGTATTTGCACAATCATAAAGTAATAATTACAATAATTTAAAATAGTAATAAAGGAGTGTAGTAAAGGAAAGCAGTAAAAGAAACAAGGGAAAAAAACAAGAGACGAGTCAGTTTTTTTTAGCAGTAGAAGAGGGAATTAAATACTTAAAGGTATTAAACAAATAAGGCGCATAAGAAATGTAAAGTCATAGTAATAGCTTGAAATGGTAGAAGCCTAAAAGATATCCCCAGCAGAGTCGCCACGCTGTCGCGCCACCTTTTTTCTCGCGAAATCGGGTTCATGACATTTGGGAGGACAACTCGTTCCCTTTCGAGAATTGGGTTTGAATTGAAGAGTCTCCACCTAATTATTTGAGTGCATTAGTACACTATGGAAGGTTTGATTTGAACAGCCAGAGATTGGGTAAGGGCTCGCAATTATCTCAAGGGGAAGGTGTTAGGCACCCCTTAAGATCCACTAGTGTGGTTCCCAGCCAAACTATTATTGTGACTTTGAGTGCAAATAATACATAGGCAAATAAAGACTTCAAATAGGAGAGGATTTTCACGTAATGGTTATAAATAAACAAAAGCAAGAAAAAGGAACTAAAAGGAGTTGATTAAAGGATGGTAAAAAAAGATTTAAAAGAAACAAAGAAAACAAAAGGAAGGGGGGTCCTAGGTTTATTAATAATATGGATCACCCCACACAACATCCAGTAATCACTCCTCAATGAGGGGCTACACGAGATGTTACCGCATGGTCATCATATCCATATCTACCCTTCCCCACCCCATTGAGGTATTAAAGCGCAAAATGGTCTCGTTTACTTATTGCATGCTATTACCCGCCCCAATTCTATCAGTCCCGGAGGCAATTAGGACTACTAATCCTAAAGGGGAGGTATATTGGGCTCATTTATGGTTTCAAAGGTAAAAATACTAAAGCGACAAGTAAAAACATATATATAGCAAGTATGGGGAAGCACAAACAAATAAGGCTCAAACAAACCTCCTTAAATCAAAGAAAAGCATATAGTTTAGCATGTCTTACACGTATTGATTAGGGTCTGATTAAACTTAACAGTTGGGGCAGACTGATTTATTAGATATTTCAGATAAGAAGCCCGAGTCAGGCCTGCCTGATGGTTGTAGCATATAAAAATCTAATTCAGTTTATAAACTATCCTATGGTTTGCCTAAGTGTTAGGCAAAGATCTATAGGCATGATGTCTACTGATTTTAGAAAAGATGGAGTATACTGATTTTAGAAAAAAGGTTGTCAGTTATTTAGGAAAGACGAGTTTTGACAAAAGGATCATGCGCATTGCTACTGGTTTTAGACTTATAAGTGAGTGAAGTGGTTTAGATTCAATTAAAGCTCTTATAGGCATGTTTTCTATGCGTTGTTGATTTTACACACTTTACAGACATAGCAAGAGTGCTGAAATCCTATAGGCATGGCATCTAAATGATGTACTTTGTTTAAGCCTATGAACATGATATCTAGATGCAGTTAATTATTTAAGCTCTATAACAAGTTTGCCTAGTGACAGATGCATATGCAGGATTCGAATTTCCAGTTAACTATGAGCATGGTATCTATATGAGAGATGCAGAAATTTAACTATAGGCAGGATATCTGTATGAATGCAGAATTTCAGAAACGTATAGGCAGGATATCTATATGGGTGCAGAATTCCTTAGAGACATGGTATTTATATGAGAATGCAGAAATTCTTATAGACATGATATCTATATGAGAATGCAAGATTTCTATAGGCAGGTTATCTATGTGAGGATGCAAGATTCCTATAGACATGGTATCTATATGAGAATGCAGAAATTCATAAACTCCTATAGGCAGGATATCTATGTGATATGCAGCGATCAGAAATTCCTTATGAACAGGATATCTACCCCTTTAAAATACATAATTACTCCCCCCCCCCTTTTCACTAGCCTTCCCCAATAGCTTATTACAAAGTTATTACAGCCCAGAAAAATAAAGTAAAGAAAAATACATCAGAAGTTTGAAAATTACAACCAAGGAGTGCCTGATTCAGACTTCCTGTCTGAAATATGAAG
The DNA here is from genome assembly GCF_000393655.2 of Nicotiana sylvestris. Taxonomy (NCBI): domain Eukaryota; kingdom Viridiplantae; phylum Streptophyta; class Magnoliopsida; order Solanales; family Solanaceae; genus Nicotiana; species Nicotiana sylvestris. The sequence continues at coordinate 83,363,161 of NC_091068.1, read as the reverse complement.
TAAACCAACTCCAAAGATTATGTTTCAAAGCCTTTCTCCCACTTGGGTGTGTCAGAGTTCCCTGAGATTTTTATAAGAACTTCGGGCAGTGCTTACACCCAAATATATCACCATATTAAGCCAAAGTGCAGTGTGGAAGGGCTAGCCCTCAGGTGTCCAAGTTCAGAGGGAACTCAAGGTCCCAAGGCAAGGCTCACAAGAGGGGGGGCAGAACTTAGGAACTAAGAGAGAGTGTAAGTGCAGAATTCTGAAAGGGGGAAAGGGAAAGGGAAACAGCACACATAAGGATATAGGGAATGGGGAGTTGAAAGAGGTGAAAAGCAGGCTAGTGGGCATAACCCAACAATAGAAGATGCTGGCACACCCATAAGCCTACTAGAACACATTGTTTAGAGGTTAGGATCCCCTAAGGGATCAAATTCAAACCATAGACAATAACTTGCATATTGCCATGTTTTAAACTGTTATTCAAAGCACATAAAGGGGAATAGGGAATAGGGATTCATAGCAGAAACAAGCAAAAGGAAATCAACATGCTAGTTTAAGTATTTAACTCTGCAGAAGTAGTAAAGTAGACATAGATGCAAAAAAGCTGTAAGTAAACACATTGTGGGGATGCTGAAATTTGAAGTTAGGACATACCAGTTTCAAAGAAACTAGTAGAGAAAAATGCAGTAGTCTGGTAAAAAACCTCAATGCAGACAAGAAGAGAGAGTTCTATTATCTGAGTAAGAGTTCAGAAGAGATTCTGAATTGTGAAGTGTGTAGTCGTCTTCTGTCTGTGAAAAAGCGTCGTGCCTTTTATAGTGTAGAAAGCAGTCACAAATAAGGCAAGAAGATAGCTTGAAAAACTGATTGGCAATCAATTACAAAAGGCTTCCCTTAATTAAGGGATTCAGATTCAAACGGGTATAAACCAATTAAGGAAAGAAATTAATCAAACACTTTGTGCAAAGTAGAAAATTAGGGGCAAATACATAAAGGTTATTTAAGGACAAGGTCTTTGAAATATACGGTTGTACCATTTAAGGAAAGAAAATCAATTAACAGCCAAGAAATCAGAGGTCAGAGATTTGTTATGAATGAACCAAGTCAGAAAGATGGAAAAGGCTTTAACTTAAGGAAAATCAGCAGACAATCAATTAGACCTGTTTAAAAGGAATTCTGAATCAATAACTAATTTGAAAACCCTTTTGAAGAAAGATTCATCACATATAAAAAGCATACAGACACGTTAAACATGAAAGAAACTTGTTATGCCATTGTAAAATCAGTAGAAACTCTAGTGTATAAGAGTTTAGCAAAACGTTCAACATTGTATGAAAACAAAGATGTTCAAACTCAGTTCAGGGACTCGGAATCAATCTGAAAGGGTTAAGGGTTCTAAAAAATAAAACCCTAGTTCACATAATCAGACCTCGGCAGCATCCCCAAATTCTAGGGTTTCCACCTTGAATCAAATACAGAGATAAGGAGGCCAGTAGTTGAAACAGACTCAGAGGTTTCTTTCAGAAACCCATGAGAAAAACATGCAAACACAGTAGCATAATGAGAGAACAACTGATAGTAGAAGAAACATGCTTAAGTAGGTCTTTTATAAGAAACTTTAAACAAGGTAAATAGTAATAACTTAAGAACATGGTAGAAGGATACAGTAGGCGAAGCATATCAGAACATAGTAGAAGAAAATAGCAGAACATAGTAGAAGAGCATACAAGCACATAGTATAGAAACACAGTAGAAAAATATACAAGAATGGGTATAAAAATATAGTAGAAGAGCATACGTGGTAGAAGAAAACATAAGAACACAGCAAAGACAAATACACACAAAAGAAAAGGAAAAGAAAAGTCAGAGAAATACTTTAAGCATTTTCAGAAAACCCTAAATCGAAAAGAAGCGATTTTGAAAGTAATTTTTGAAAGAAAAGTTGGGGAAATCATTTGAAAACTTAAGTAGAGCATGGATACACAACAGATCTAAGAAAATCAGAGAAAACCTCGAAGTGTTGGGGTTTCAGGAGAACCCTAGAATGAGAAAGGCTTTGAAAAGGTCATCGATCTGAGTCGGAGAAGGTCAGAAACAAGCTCAGACGACCATGGTACGGCGGAACAAAGTCGGAGAGGGCCGTGGAACCTTGAATCGGCAGAGGCCTGGGTGAAAACCTTCGAGGTCAGTCCTCAAATCTTCAAGTATCAAGGGTATAAGAGCAAAGGGAGGTGAGTATAGGGATCTCATGGCTTGAGAAGCCATGGATTCCGGTGGTTTCAAGGTTGAAGACGGTGAGAGGTGGCTAGGGTTAGGGAATGTTCGAGAGAGTTTGAGAGAGTTCGAGAGTTCAGAGGCGACTGGTTAGGTTAACTTATTTAGGTTAAGGGGTGTTGGTAGATTAAAAAAGGAAAGGAAGGTTTGTGGCCGTTGAACATTTTGATCAACGGTATGGATTTAATGGGAAGGTCGGGGGTAAAAATAAACGGGTTAGGGGAGGGTTAAATTGAAACTGGGCCGATCAATTTGGGCTTGAAATTGGGTTAATTGGGGAGGCTGATTTGGCTAAAATCGAAATAGTTAGGGCTAAATTTTAAATAGCCACTTTTTCCCTTTTTATTTTATAATAAATAGAAAAGTGATTTATGGAAACAAATTAAAGGTAATAAATTAACTAATAATGTACAAATATTAAATTAAAAATACTAGAATCAATTTTGTATTTATAAACGCAATTAAATCTTAAAATAGGCTAAAAATGCAATTATATGCAATTTAGCTTTAAAAATACTAAATGAGTTTGTAAAAATGTGTAAAAATTACCTTAGCTATATTTTGGTATAAATATGAGAATAAAATAAGTTAATCACCAAAATAATAATTCGAGGAATAATTATTGGTTTTTGTACTGTTAAAATAGGGCAATAATTGATTTAAAAATCTTTTTAAAATTTAGGAAAAATACTAAAACACTTGGACATGCTTATATATGCATATACATGCTATTATGAAATTATTTTGCATATAAAAATATACAGAAAAAAATTGGGTATCAACAATGATCACACACCTTGAGAAAAGTCTAGAGTGATTTGGAATTCAGGGTGGATAGTGATTGGGTATACTGACTTAATTTTAAATATTGGCTATTATACGGTGGGAGATTTGATGCAATAGAAAGGAGTTGCTTAATATGAAGAAGGATACAACATGACTATGAATTAGAAGATATTATCGCACATTTAGTTGATGTCCATGAGATGTGAATGGACTGGTACAGCTGGTGAATGAAAACGGATTCAGGATGGGTTATTGATGTCGTAGCGATTGTACCCCATGCAACGATGTTGGAAGATGTTCACGTAATCTCCACAGATAGGTTATCTCCTGTGAGCAGGTCAACGGTCGTATTTTAGTGTTCATGAAATGCTAACGGAAGAATTTCGAGGAATTTGGCGGATTCATTATGCAAGGTCATGTCAATAAGAGATAAGGAATATTGGTGGGTTCCAGAGTTATGTAATATGTGGCTCCAAGGTAAGCGGGATAGTCCCACCGCCTATGGTTGGATTGCATGGTCGTTTATTTATGAGATTTTTGGTTATCGGTGTATTGGTGGGTTATTGCGACTAAGGAAAGAAAACATTAGTGGTAAATTAAGCAAAGGATTGAGGAATTTGTGTTATATTAGACCTTATCGGTTCATGTTCAAGTTTGGGAAAACTCAGAATTTATGCTTCGTGTGGAGGTGATGTGCAAGAAAGGTGATTCAGCCTGTTGTCTATTTGAGAGGGTGTTCATGTGCTAGTAGAGCCTTGGAGTTGACTATCTTTGGGACTAAGTCAGAGTGGGTTACTCTCAATAACACTCCTAGAAAATTCAAAGGTTAAAATGCGGTGCTTAAGGATTTTAAGCCCGCGGTATGGTTAAGAATCGAGCTTTTGCAGCGGATTATAAAAAGAGGCTTGGAATGTTCTATGATATCTTTGGCTTGTAGTATAGCATTTGGATGAATGAGAGGAAAGGACTTTGGATTCGTAGAGGAATTATTAGGATGGGTGTATCAGTTGAGAATACGAACATGCGGACAACGAGGGTAAGGGATGGTTCGTACAATTTGAGACATCATGGTCTCGTGATATAAGGCCACTCAGGATGAGCGTGGATTGAGTTTGATATGCGTTGAATGGAGTTATTATTATTTCTAAGTCAAGTTAAGGATAAGTTAGAAGAATTCAGCTTGGTTAGCCATGGTTGAATTGGCATAATGGTGGCAGTGATCAGTTCCTTTAGCGTGATTAAATTATGCATGTGATTTGTGACAGTACGGGTGAGGCTTGATGATCGTTGTAGTTGGTTTTATTTGGAAGTATTCAAGTATTATGGCCTGTTATGGGTAGGCGGATCCCGAAAGAGTTATGGTGGTTTAGACCACTACTTGAGGATTTGTGTGCTCTACGGTTATGAGAATTCAGTCAAGTGTTGCAATGATTCTCCTAAAACGAGTAAAGTGAAAGGGTTCTACAAAGTGAAGTGCGTGTCCTATTAGTGGTTTGGGAGTTATAATGAAATTTGTGGGTTCTCGCGTATTGGTAAGATAGGTGCAGCGAGCGGCATGAAATTTGAAAGTTAAGAATTAAGGGTGCAGTTCGGTATTGACAAGGATGTCATGAGCTCGGATGAGCAGGAAAGGATTTAGATGTTTAAAGTAAGCTGGTATGTTTTTCAGCGTCACCTAAGGTCGATGTCATGTGTAAGGGGCCTCGTGTATTGATATGCGAATTCCTGACTTTCTTGACAGCATTGTATGGTTGGTGGTAAGGATGTGCAGACTTGTTACCTGGTGCGGAAGGTTGTAGGAGCGTATCTCATGGGAAGATTGTATAAGTGTGACGTCTAGTCACTTGATTGATTGAAGATTTAACCAAGTATGAAGATTGTGGTAATATCGCTAATTTGAGAATTTATGCCTAGAGGGCGCTCGGTTCATTCGGTTGTGGACTGTGGAAGTTTGTTCCGGTTATGATGGGTGCTCTTGTATGTTTTGGAAAAAAAGGGTATTATGGACCCTTGAAATGTTATTAGCCTAGTACGGTGCGATCAGAATCGGCTTGAGGTTCGTGGATGGATTTAATTATGAATATGGGCTCTATATCAGGTCAGATGTGTTTATTACAGCCTAGCGCTCCTTATGGAGAAGTATTCGGACATTGAATATTGTTTCGTCGTCTGCTATTTCATGTAAACTATATTGTGTCATGCGAGTTATGAAACGGCTCAATAAATTTCTTGTGTTTAGGTTCTGCATAGCGATGGTATTATGTGAGTAGGATAGCTCTCGAGATTCAGATCATATATCGCACCTCAGTTGTGCTTCAGTTTTGTAGCGTATAGTGCTATCTATCTCCCTAGGGATGGTATTATGCACTTAGCGTGCTTGTGGACGATATTCGGATATTGTGTAGTAATGAGCATTCTAGCTCGGTAAGTATTTCCTTATAAATTTTGTGTGTGGATCGGGTGGCACGCCACCACGGGTATGTTGTTTAGATCGGGTTGCATGCCGCAACACTGTGATGTTGAGTACATTTCCCTATATTTATTTGTGTGTGTTTTGTTTACCATTTTCTGAGGAAGGTTCATGACACCTTTTCGGTTGTCTAATTAGTTACTTAGGTTGAGTAGTCCCTTCCAAAGTTTGTTTTCCTTATGTATCACGCTTGAGTTTGTAGCATATTGGCACATTGTGGCATCATATGAGACTTTTGGTCATATCTGGGGTGGCTTATTACCGGAGTAACTCGTACTGGGTGAGACGAGATTATTGGATCTGGTCTCAGTGTGATCGGATTATATGAAGTATATTAAAGAGCAAATGCCATTATTTGGTTCATAATGGGGTGATAATTCTTGTCAAGAGAAGAGATTCAATGAGTTGTTGACTCGGCAGTTGGTTATGAATTTCTACACGTCTCTTCCGTCGTGGCAGTATTGCAAGAGTTGGAACAAGACTTGTTGACTCAGTATTGCAAGAGTTGTTGACTCGGCAGTTGGTTATGAATTTCTACACGTCTCTTCCGTCGTGGTGGTATTGCAAGAGTTGGAACAAGACTTATATAGGTCATGAGGTGCATTGTGAGCATTAGATTCGAAGAATGTCGGCTATTACGAGCAGAAATGTGATTATGGCCATGTAAATGATGTGGTGCATGTTGTAAATTCAGCAAAGGTATGCAGTCATGTTCTGGTACATCGTGTGGTGATTGATACGGTGTTCGTATGTTGGAAGCAGGCATGGCAAAGAATTCTGGATGTTAGAACTGGGCTCTAAGGTTTATTTGCCTAAATAAAAGAGAATATCTCAGATTTGCTCGAGCTGATGTGCTTAACTGAGTTGTGGTAGCACAGGAAGGAGCACGAGGTGCTAAACAATGATTTCGGATAACTCCAGCACAGTTTTTAGTACGTTCCAAGACGAACGTATGTTTAAGTGGGAGAAAATGTAATGACCCGACCGGTTGTTTTGAGCTCCAGCACGTCGTTCAGCAGTTTGAGGTCATGAACAGCTTCACTTCAGGTATTATGACTTGTACGCGTTGTCAAAAAATTGATTTCGGGAAGTTCAGAATTGATTTGGAAAGAAATACTCATTTCAGAAGCTTTAAGTTGGAAGGATTGGCTAAGATTGGATTTTTTTAGTAAACGACCTCGAAATTGGGATTTGAAGGTTCCAGCAGGTTTGTATGACTATTTTGGACTGGGGAATATGTCCAGATCGAGTTTTGGATGACCCGGGAGCATTTCGGCGCCTATTGTGGGAATTAGAATTTTGGGAAGAATTTCATAAATTTGGGTTGCAGTGCATTTTAGTTTTATCGATGTCCCTTTAGGATTCCGAGTCTGGGAATAGCTATGTATGGTGATTCTGGTATTGGGAGCGCATCCCGAAGTGGATTTAGAGGTCCGTAGGCCATTTTGGAGTCGTTTGGCGAAAGATAGAAATTTGAAGGTTTTTGAGAAGTTAGATCGGAAGTGAACTTTTGGATATCGGGGTCGGATTCTGATTCTGGAAGTTGGAATAGGTACGTAATCTCAAATGTGACTTGTGTGCAAAATTTGAGGTCGACCGGACGTGATTTGATAGGTTTCGGCATCGAATGAAAAAGTTTGAAATTCTAAGGTTCATTAAGCTTGGAATGGGGTGCGATTCATGAAATCAACGTTGTTTGATGTTATTTGAAGCCTCGAGCAGGTCCGCGTTATGTTTTGGGACGTGTTCATATAATTGGTTGAGGTCCCGAGGGCCTCGGGTGGATTCCGGATGGCCAACGGATCGAATTGGACATTAAAGATGTGCTAAAGCAGCAGCCATCTGATGCAACCGCACCTACGAGGTTTTGGCCACAGGTGCGGAGCCGCAGAAGCGGCCCTAGGGTCACAGATGCGATTTTAGTGGAGAAGAGCTGAGACCGCAGATGCAGTCACCTCGGCGTAGAAGCGAGACCGCACGTGCGAAAAGGAAGGCACAGAAGCGGAAGTGGGCAGCTGGGGATGACCGCAGAAGCGGAACATTTTGCGCGAACCGCAGAAGCGGTCAAGTGACTGCAGGTGCGAGGGTCGCTAGGGAGAAGAGGATTTTTATAAACGGGACTTGGCCCATTTTTCTCACGTTTTCATTTAGCTTGGGCGATTTTGGAGAGATTCAAGAGATTTCCTTCAAGCATCACAAGGTTAGTTGTTCCCACTCATTATAAGTTAAATACATGGATTTTATAAGGATTTAAACATGGAAATTAGTAGAAATTGTGGGTTTTTGGTAGAAAACCTAGGGTTTGGTATTTTGGATCTTTGACCACGAATTTGAGCATGGAATTGGGAATAAATTATATATTTGAGGTCATAATATTTATCTTCGAAAAATTTCGAAATCTGGTCACGTGGGCCCAGGGGTGATTTTGTCAACTTTTCGAGCGGAGTTGGGAATTGGTTTAAATTGAATTGTTGTGAGTAATAGAGCATATATTTATGGATTTGTTCATTTATTGACTAGTTTTGGAGCATTGGGCATCGGCTTAAGGTGTTAAAGTGGCATTGGAGCCGGTTATGGAACTTCAAAGCGAGGTGAGTCTCCTTTCTAACCTTGTAAGACGGAATTAACCCCATAGGTGAACTAAATCAATATGTGCTTCTATTTGTGGGGGCTACATACGCACGAGGTAACGAGAGTCTGTGCGTAGCTACCATTATGCTTAAGTACGGGTAGTCTAGGACCCAAAAGCATGCTATACTTGTGATATTTGTAACCATATTGTAGATTTAAATTGCTTAAAACATACCGAACTTGGTAATTGAATTTCTAAAAGGATTAAACTTCATTTTCTTGACCGAGAAAAGAGAAATTTGCTTTTTCCTTGGATAATTGCTTCCTGATGAATTCTTGATTGACTATTTGAGTGTGTTTATCTTTTTGGAACGGGCCGAATGCCTCGGCAGATTCAATAGATGCATCAATGGTTCGCTCCATTCGACCCTCTAGCAGTGCACAGTTTAACTATTATGTTGGATCGGGTTGTACGACCTCGGCATGATTTGCGCATGCTTGTATTGCTTGCCTTGAAATTTATAAATAATGATATTGTCTCCCTGGCCTGAGATAAATTTATAGATGATGAAAACGAATTTGGAAATCTCCTATTAACAAGAGGATTGTTTACTTGCTTCATGATTTTTCTTAAATTCACAACCATTTTAATAAAATCCACGACTAATTATATTATTAATACATTACTGTTGGACCACTAGTAAGTGTCAGAGTTGACCTCTCGTCACTACTTCTTCGAGATTAGACTGGATACTTACCGGGTACGTGTTGTTTTCGTACTCATACTACACTTGCTGTACATTTTGTCGTACAAACGCATGTATGTCTAGTGGCCTTGTAGGTGCAGCACCGTGGTTGATACGGGGACTTAGGTGAGCTGCATCTTATGAGATGCTCCGCAGCCAGCAGAGTCTCTTTAAGAGTATTTGTACTTTTCATTCATGTCCAAATTTGTATTCCGGACAGTTATTGTACTTCATTCTATCTCCTAGTAATTGCTCATGTACTTGTGACACCGGGGTTCTTGGGTGATTATAGGATGTTCAGTGTTGAAATCGGAAAATATTATTATTTATTTTGTAAAGTTCATCTATTATCAATAAAAATTGAAGGAAACATTATGATTTCGAAGGTATAAAAGAGAATTTAATTAACTATTTAGTGTTGGCTTGCCTGATAATGGTGTCCAATTCCATCACGACCTTTAATGGATTTTGGGTCGTGACTGTTTCACCTTCCTTTGGTTTCAAAAGCAACGGAGGGCTTGAAAAGCATCTTTTCAAATCTCTCAGAGCCTGTTGACACTCCGGGGTCCATTCGAAGTTGTTTTTCTTTTTGAGCAGTGCGAAGAATTGGTGGAATTTCTCTGACGCTCGGGAAATGAACCTGCTCAAAGCGGCCAATCTCCCTGTGAGCCTTTGAACTTCTTTCACGCTTAACAGCTGGTCGAGGATGTCTTCGATGGCCTTGGTCTTAGTGGGGTTAACCTCAATCCCCCTTTGTGATACCAGAAATCCTAGGAACTTGCCAGAGCTGACCCCGAACGCGCATATCTCGGGGTTAAGCTTCATGTTTTGCTTCCTTAGGATGTCAAAGGTTGCAGATGCTTAAGGTGGACACCTGCATTCAAAGACTTAACGAGCATATCATCTATATAAACTTCCATAGTTTTCCCTATTTGTTTTTCGAACAGCTTGTTTACGAGTCGCGGATAAGTGGTTCCCGCGTTCTTCAACCCGAAGAGCATCACATTATAGCAATATTTGCTGAAATTTGTTATGAACGAAGTCTTTTCCTGATACTCTGGGTTCATCTTAATTTGCTTGTACCTGGAATAAGCATCGAGTAAACTCATTAACTCTTTCCCGGTCGTCGCATCGATCATTTGATCGATGTTTGGTAGTGGGAACGAGTCTTTCAGGCATGCCTCATTCAAGTCCTTATAATCTACACACATGCAAAATCTATTGTTCTTCTTAGGAACTACTACTACATTAGCTAGCCAGTTTGGATACATTACCTCTCGGATCGAACCGATATCAAGTAAGCGAGTTACCTTTTCTTTGACGAATTAATTCCTGGCCTTCGCAATAGGGCATTTTTTTTGTCTGACCAGAGGAATGTTGGGATCCAAACTTATCTTGTGTATGACCACCTCCGTCGGGATACATGTCATGTCCGCATGCAACCACACAAAACAATCGGCATTCGATTTAAGAAATTCAATAAAGCTAGACCTGAGCTCAGGGTGCAGTCCTGTCTCCAAGTGGAATTTTCTTGCTAAGAACTTTTCAAACAATGCAACTTGCTCGAGCTCTTCTTCCATGGATTTTGTTGCATCTGTCTCTTCTGGTACCTAGAAATACCTTGGCACCAGATAAGATTCCCGCTTCTACTCCCCAGCTAACCTTATTTGATTCGGGAGCAGGTGCTGGTTCATGTAGTTGTTGTCCCACGTGCTCCTTTCCTTTGCTACCGGAGACCGAAATTGCATTCATCTCCCTTGCCACCGGTTGGTCGCCCCTTATCTGTCTAATTCTTTTGAGCATTGGAAATTTCAGCAACTGATGATATGTTGACAGTACAACTCTCATCTCGTGCAACTACAGTCTTCCTAGAATAATATTATGTCGCATATCGCCATTCACCACTTCATAAAGAGTCGTTTTCATCACTCATTTAGCGTTCGTGGGAAACAGAATCTCTCCTTGTGTTGTCAAGCTCGCGAGGTTGAATCCAGCGAGGAGTTTTGTGGCTGAAATGATGCTTCCGGTGAGTTTGCCTTTCTCCAATAGTGTCCATTGTATGATATTGGTTGAGCCTCCTAGATCCACCAGAACACGTTTTGATTTTAAAGTCCAGCACATTTAACAAAATTACCAATATGTCATTGTGCAGTAACAACAATCCGTCTGCATCCTCCTCTGTGAAAGTGATGTCATCTTCAGCAACTTTCCGAAGTTTCTTGCTACGGGTTATTGATACTTTCATCTTTTTTGTTGCCGAGAAGGTGATCTCGTTCCCTCTAAAGATCATGTTGATTGTCTAGCACGGGGGATTTTCTCCTACTTTGGAGGGTTCTACATTATCCCGGTTGCGACCGTAGTTGTTCTTGGCCTGGTCACTTAAGAATTCTCTAAGATGACCATTCTTCAATAGTATCACCACTTCTTCCCAGAGATGTCGTCAGTCCCCAGTCCGGTGTCCATTTGTACTGTGGTATTCACACCACAAGTTGGGATCCCTCTAGCTGGGATCGAATCTCATAGGCTTAGATAATTGCGCTTCTCTGATGTTTCACATAGCTGATACCAACTCTACTACACTGACATTGAAATTATATTTTGAAAGCCTGGGGTAAGAAGGATCCTGCGTACCTGACCCTTCTTTGACCTGCAACGATCTATTGTTCCGACCGCGATCAGTCCTTTTGTCGGTAGAGAACCTATCTGCTAACTGAAAGCCTCTGCCACGGCCTTTGATTCATTCATAGGGCAAAAATCATCCCCTCGAATATCGTCTGTCCATGTCCAAATCTTCTTTTGATTGTTCTTTATTCTTCTCTTGTCCTTTTGCCGACGACGGAAAGCCAACCTGATCATCTTCGATCCTTATCTTGGACCCGTACCGGTTGTGCACATCCGCCAAGTTGTTGCTTGGAACTCAAGCAAGGTTTCCTTCAGTTTCCAGGAAGCTTCGGGAATCGGGTAATGAACTCTCACAGCAACTAGGATTCTCCTTGTGCAATTCTGAATATGTCGGCCTCCCTGGCCTGCACCTTTCTAGCCCGGGCATGAGCCTTAATAAAAGAATCTACGAGCATCTCAAAGGAATATAAGAAATGCTCGGGTAACAGCGAATACCACATCAAGGCTCCCTTTTGTGAGAGTCTCTCCAAATATTTTCAGCAAAATAGATTCAATCTCGTGGGGAGCTAAATCATTCCCTTTCACCGCCGTTGTATAGGTGGTAATATGCTCCTGAGGGTCTGAAGTTATATCATACTTTGGCATGTAGGGCTTTTTAAATTGCTTCGGGATTAATTCTGGTGATGTGCTCGATTTGTACGACAACTGAGTATAATTCTTTGAGTTTGGACCTTTCAGCACCGATGGTATGCCGGGGATTTGGTTCATGCGGGCGCTCACTTCTCTCATAAACTGTAAGAGTTCATTCTTGAAGGGATAATTTTTGTTAATGGAGCTGGATCCGCTCCCCCCAGCCCTATAGGAACCAACCTCGCCCCCCAGGGTGTTGTTGTCGACTCTCTGCATCATTTGATTTGGGGGAGCGCTGGGAGGAACTGGATCTCATCTATTCACGTTATTGAAAGCCCCCGATAACGCCTACTTCAAATCCGTCATAACCTTATTCTGTAGTGTGTGGTGGCCTAAAATGATCGCTTGTTGTTCTTGTAGGACCCTTACCGCATCAACAACATGCTCCTCTTCAGCATCATCGGGAGTTACCTCCCGAACATGTCATGGGCACCGCCTGTTGTGGACTGGCGTGGCATCGTTCCCCTCATTGTGGGTGTCACTAATTAAATCCTCGAAATGAGGTTGGTCTCCTTGAACCTCAGGATTGTGTGTGTTGTTAACACCATTATCTGCCATTTCTTATAATTTTTGCTAAGACAAATAATCAAAACACGTTAGTAAAAGAGTCAAGGATCAACTTAATTGCACATCTATCTAGGCCCTACGGTGGGCACCAACTGTTTGCTCGTAAAACGATACAGTTGAATTTATACGTGATTTCTAGACAAGTGAATTAATTTGATCCTGAAATAATTGAAGAAATATACGATACTTAGCCTTGAAATAAGGACAAATAGCAGAAATAGTAATTCCGGGAGCAGGGCTTCCGGACACAACAGTAACGAAATCAAGGAGTAGGAAGATAAAATTGTATAAAACTTGAATTGGTTATAATATAAGTTTACCAAAAAATTCTTCTCCTTACAATGGTAACAGAGCTCATTATTTATAGTTACACCTAGGGAATAAGGTCCTAGGATCAAGCACCTCTTCAATGCCAATTATGAGGGCTATTGAAGAATGTGTAATGGCGGCCATGAATGCCATATCCCTTTGTAACGAGGGGTGTATTAAGTGTTGTAGAATATTATTCATTAAATGCTATCGGGTGGCGGACATTTATTACATTTTTATGAGCACCATTCCTTTCGGTAACAAATGGAATAGTTATCTTTGGTTTTGGCTGTCTTCTGCCTCCGGCTCCATGTATCACTTTCTTAAGGGACCACTTAGAATAGCTTATTTTACTGTGTACAAATAGTAAATTGTAACCATTTGATATCACCAAATGTCAAAATATTCCTATTCTATTTCCTACTAACAACTTCCTTACTAGGTATACCTCTCTAAGTTAGTGCAATTGATATATGGACAGGTTACCGGTCATTTCAATTTTACTTTCTCTCTCAAAATAATAACAATAACAATAACAATAACAATAACAATAACAATAACAATAACAATAACAATAATAATAATACTTATGTCATCCATAAATAACAACTTGTTTTGATTCTTTGGGACAACTTGATGAATTTAGTAAATCGATTAGGATACCTAATGACTATCGATTGAACCTATCCATTATTACAGTAGATGGTATGTTGTTCATGGCATGGCTATACCCAGTGTTTTAAAAGGAGATTCCAGGGAGAGCCCTGGGGCGAGCCACACCAAAAATGCCCCGAGGCGATAGTGTGTGGCGAAAGTCTCAAGAGGCATACGCCCAGCAATTCGGGACATACGCCGGGCGTTCGGGGCATTCGGGGCGTATGCCCGGGCGTTTGAGGCACGTTTTTTTAGTGAAGCGTAAGCCCTAGAGACTTTTTCAAATTAAAATAATATTTGTTGAATAAGTCCTTCATATAATACACAAATTCTCAAAATTCAGCTTGGTAATTACTCAAAAGTTTTAAAAAGGAACTGAAATGTATTAAATTTAAAAGCCAAACCTTTTTTATTGATTGAAGCCCTAATTCATGGTTTTTCCCAATTCTTTATCTTGTCAGTTAGTTTGTTAATATCTCCCAAAAGTAATGAATATTTAATTTTTTTTTACAAATACAAAGAGAACTCCATTCTCCTTCTTAACAGCAAGTTCAAACTTCAAATTGCACGTTAGTCATCCTTTTTGTTCTTTCATGTACAAAACTTTATTCTTTTCGACTCAAGTTACTTGTGCTTTTAAGTAGCGTATAATAGATAGTTTTGACTAGTTTTTTGTGGGGATGGAGCATATATATATTATATTACATATATTTATGTAACGACCCGACTGGTCATTTTAAGTATCTGCACTTCGCTCGGTATTTGAGGGCTCGAGTATCTCCGCATGATGTATTATGACTTGTGTAAATCGTCGGTATTGGTTTTCGAGTTATCCGGAATTAATTTAGAAGAATGAACTTCGAGAGTTGAGTATTAAGTTGTAAGAGTTGACCAAGTTTGACTTTTTAGCATTTGACCTCAGAATGGAGTTTTGTCAATTCCGTTAGCTTTGTTGGATGATTTTAGACTTAGGAGCGCATCCGGATTGTGATTTGGAGGTCGTAGTTGAATTTGGCTCGATATGGAGAAAGTTGGATTTTTGGGAAGTTTGACCGGAAGTGAACTTTTTGATATCGGGGTCAGATTTCAATTTAGTAAGTTGGAATAGGTCTGTAATGTTAAATGTGTCTTATGTGCAAACTTTGAGGTCAATCGGGGTGATTTGATAGGTTTCGGCATCGATTGTGGAAGTTGAAGTTTCCAAAGTTCATTGATTTTGACTTGCGGTGTGATTCATCGTTTCAAGGTTTTCATACATGATTTGAAGCTTTGAGTAGGTTTGTCTTGTCATATGGAACTTGTCTGCAAAATTTGGCATCATTCGGAGTTGATTTGATATGGTTCGGAGGCTTGGTTGCAATTCTAGAAGTTCTTGAAGTTTAGTTTGATTTTCATGAGTTTTCGCGTCTGATTCGTGGTTTTAGTTGAGCGCCCTAATGAGTTCGTGTTGTATTTTTAGGCTTGTGAGTATATTTGGTTTGGAGCCCCGAGGGCTCGGGTGAGTTTCGGATTGGCTTCGGAATGTTCTTGCATAGTTTTTGATTTCTGGTTCTTGTATCTTCGCATTTGCGATGTTCTGGTCTCAAATGCGGCAATCGCATTTACGAAGAAACCTCGCATTTGTGAGACTGGGCAGTTTTTTGCATTTGCGATGAACCAGCTGCATTTGCTAAAGCTGGTCTTCGCATTTGCGAAGTTTTTGTCGCAAATGCGACCTCAGCAGAAATCCTTCAAGTTCGCAATTGCGATGAGTTTTTCGCAATTGCGGGGTTCGCATTTGCGAACGCCCTGTCGCAAATGTGACATCTGCAACCTGTTAGGTGCGGAGAATTCCGAATTTTTGCTTCATTTTTCATATTTTGAACCCTAGCTTTGAGGTGAGGCGATTTTGAGAGGGGATTTTTATACCAAAATATTGGGTAAGTATGTTTAATCAATTTCCAACTATATTTTATGATTTATACAAGATTTAACATTAAATTCATGGGAAATCTATAAAAAAAATTGGGGATTTTGTCAAAGTTTTAAAAAAATGAAAATTTAGAATTTGTGAGTCAAATATGACTCGGATTTGAAAACCAAACACATATTTAGACTCGTGAGTCTATGGGTAGTCATGACCTATCCTTGGACCCGGATTTTGACCGGGCGGGGCCGGGGTTTGACTTTTGTTGACTTTTTAGAAATTGAATGAAAACCATAGCTTTATTAATTTTTCTCTTGCATTGTGTGGTGTATTCAAGTCATCATTGGCTAGATTGAGTCGAGCAGAGGCGAAGTTGAGTGTTGAGTTAGCTGAATCGAGGTAAGTGTTTTGCCTAGCTCTGTTGAGGGAATTTTTCCTCCTATTTGTCATTGTTTGCTACATGCGGGGGTGATACATATACGAAGTGACAAGCCTATATGTATATGCCAGGGTTAATCATGCTCGGGGTGTGGATTATGTTATATTTGTGTTCGTAAAATTTTGTGACATTCTGCTTAATGCCTTATTTGACTCTGAGATACTAAGGACATAATATTAAATGATAGATATCAAGACTTAGTTTGTTATAACTTGATCAAACTTGATGGAAATTGTAAGAATACATTGATATGTCTAATTTGGTCATCTCTATGCGAAATAATTACTACATTATGACAACCGATATTCTTGAGATGCTAGACTCTATACTTGTGTTGTGGATCATTTATGAGATTCATGGAAATATTTGAATAATACAGTTCTTGAGGGTTGTTGAACCATTGTTGACTTGGAAAGTTGTGATTAGGAATTGTCTGGATTATCCGTTAAAACACTGTCCTCGATGTCAGTTATGTTTCCTGCCTTGTTTGTTACCGTTATATATATGCTTGGTCAGGAAGAGTGCAAAGCACGAAAGGTAATGTCGTGCCATGGTTTATACATTATCATGTAAGTGAGAGTGTAAAGCACGAAGGGTGATGTCATGCCATATTATTGAGAGTAAAAGCATGAAGGTTGATGTCGTGCCATATTATTGAGAGTAAGAGCACGAAGGGTGATGTCGTGCCATATAATTTTAGAGTTAAAGTACGAAGGGTGATGTCGTGCCATTTCATTTATATTGTTATGCTTGTATGTTATTTTGAAGTCATGGCACGAAGGGTGTTTCCGTGTAGGTGAGGATGAGGGACATGCATTGTGATGTGACATCTGTTTCCTGTGTATACATTTACGCCCTTACGTAGAGCTATTATTGTTGTCTTTATATATTTTATGTGACTTGTTGTTATTCTCCTATACTTGACTTTTATCTCAATTGTTATTGCACTGTCCATGTCTTTCACTTGCTTAACTTGTAAATACCATGCCTATTTCCTACTCTTATAATTATACTCATGTTGTATTTAATCTGTTGCACTTTAGTATAAACCTTCCATCATGCTAGCCATTCATGCACTTACTTGTTAACTTGTAAAGATCATGTGTTTCCTTCTTAATTGTTATATTTGCACTTAGGCCTCCAATATGCTAGTTAATTGAAGTTGATATTCCTTGTTCCTGGTATATGGTTGGTTATGTTATACGTTCATTTGGAAAGATGAGTTGAACGCACGAAGGGTGATGTCGTGCTAATTGAATTGTTACATAAATTTATTGATACATGGTGAGGAGGAGATAAAAGCACGAAGGGTGTTACCGTGCCATGTGATTTGACATTTTGGTCATATATCTCATACCAGGAAATACCGTAAACATTCTACTATGGTCCCTTTTAGTAATTATTAACTGTCTCGCCGAGTTGTTTATGATACTTTTATCTATTATGCTTTGAATTGCTTTTACTGTTAATCTAATGCACAGGTTATAGCAATAAGCATCTTTTAACTAAAAGCCTCGTCACTACTTCGACGAGGTTAGACAAAATACTTACCAGTACATGGGGTCGGTTGTACCGATACTGCACGTCCCGTGCAGATTTTGGAGCGGAGCTGCTAGTGATGTCAAGTGCTGATTCGGAAGATGTTAGTGCATTTGGATATGGCTGCCACTTGACCTTGGTAGTTTAGATTATTGCAAATCTGTTTATGTAACCTTCAAACATAATGTGTATTTATTTGTATCAGTTTTTTTGAAATTCCAAATCTTAGAAGCTCGTGATTCGTACTACCAGATCTTGGTAAACTTGTAAAGGTTCAGTTAGCTATTCTCTATTTTCTTAATATCTCAGTCGTATTGTGTTTTTCATGTTAGTTGGCTTACCTAGCGGGTTGCGTTAGGTGCCATCACGACTTGTGATTTTTGGGTCGTGACAAGGTGGTATCAGAGCACTAGGTTCATAGGTTCTACGAGTCATGAGCAAGTGTCTAGTACAATCTTTCGTATTAGAATGATGATGTCCATACCTATCTTTGGGAGGCTACAGGGCATTTAGGAAAAACTTTCCCTTTCTTCTTTCCTTATCGTGCGGTTTTTCTTCAGCTTGAAATCTACGACTTTGACTCTTCCCGATCGCTCATATGTGATATTGTGCGCTCAGTATTTGCTATGTGCCGACGATCGGTGCTGCTGAAGATAGATTATGATGGGCTATGGATGCTTGATTTTCATCGCAATGTGTTGTCCAGCCTTATAAGCAGGTGCAATGTTAATTCTTCTAGTCGTTCATTTGTGGTATAAGGCGGGTTCATATGTCTGGTTGGAAAGCACAGATTTGGGGAAGATTGACTGGTGGCCAGGCTATTGTGATTAAGGTAAGTTCATGGCAAGGTGTCGATTTGAGCATAACTGGTGGGCCATCTCCTGCATGATGAGTTTGGATCTTGTGTCTCGTATAAGGTTTTCATTCGGTGGAGTGCATATGTCATCATTTCGGAGCATTTGGGAAAGTTGTTTGACTATTGCAATGATGGGTAAGTGTTTGGCAGAATCTTCGGGGTGTTCTATGATCATTATTGCTTGAATTTCTGAATCATTCAGCTATATAGTCGTGTAGTATCGGGGCATGTTGCGAAGATATGGTACTTTGGGTTGCTGATGAGGTATTCTATAGTTTCGAGCTAAGTGGTGGAGGCTTCTAATAACGATCGGATTGTAGGGTCATGGGCCTTATCATTTTTCGAACCGAGAGCTTTCATGGTTATTTCTTTGAATGGGCATATGCTGGTGAAGCACGGGTTGCTCAATGCACATTAGCTACGTATTGAAGATCAGAATAAGATGAGTGGAGTTAAGGACTTTTGAATTTTTCTACGGAGCAATGAATGGTAATCGGATTCGCGGTATTTTCCTTGTCGAGAAAGGTCTACAATTCAATCTTGGAGTGATGCAAGAAATGGCTTTGAGTTCCCAAGAGGTTCCCTCAGGGCGGGCATATTGGATTGAGTTACTTTCGGGTTCGCAATCCGCGTAACTTAGTTGAGTTAGAGGCGATTGGTTCTTATTCCTCGATTACATGTTAATGAGTTTCGAAGAATTTATCATGGTTATAACCACGGTCGGAGTTGATGTTTTCTACCGGTATAGAGGTATATTACGTGTGGTGGTGTTTTCCTGGATTGGGTTAAATGAAAGATTCCTAGTTGATGAGGTGTTCAATTTGCTTATGGTTCAGAGTTGGCTATGAGATTTTCGTAATGTTGCGAGTTAGCATGTTAGAGGCGGTGCGCCATGTGGGGATGAGAAGTTGCATGTGCAAGGTTGTGGTTTAGTTGTGGAGGGAAGGAAACGAGTTCTTGATGTATCGGACAATTTCGGGTGTTGAAGTCTTGTTGGCACTATGGGTTCCTATCGAAGTAGAGTTCGCCTATTGGCAGGTACATTGTGTTTTGACTTATGGGTGTTTCTCCTTGAGATGATGGAGTATGAATTACGTGTCAGCTATTTGAGTAGCGTTGTTGAGATTGGGTATGAAAATTCTGGTATTCGTGAGGCTCAGAGACTGAATGTTCTTGTTGGCGGACTATCCCTTGATTGCGAGTTGTGAAGGAATGGAGAAGATTGGATGATTAATGGTAGGTGTTATGGAAAGATTGTTATAGAATTTTGGAAGGCTTATTACATGATTCGAGGAAGATCGGAATTTGGTTTGGGGATTATTTTGAGCCTAATGAGAACGCGTATTTTGTATCGAATCGGACCTGTTTGTTTTGCGCAGTTGTTTCCATGTGTATATCATCAGGTGGAATGGATGTCATTCACGCCTTGGTTTATGTTATATGTTTCTCTCTTATACTATGGCGGTTTGTGAGGGTTGCATGATTCTTCGCACACATATTGTGATTAAGTTTAGACCTCATGGCACTATGGGCGAGGTGGCCTTAGTGATGTTGATTTGCTTATTGCGCCATAGTTGTACTTGTCCTTCTTAGTATTGTTTTTTCCTAATGATTTTCCCTATAGTTATATTTTTGTGCATTATATTGTGCTTGATGTTGACGCACATATGATCAGTGAGCCCGAGTATTATGGTTTGAAGGGTACCCTATATGGATTGATATGATGGGATCGGGCTGCATGCCGCAACGGTACAGTGATGAAAAGTGACTCCTTATTTCTATTTCGTGCATTTTGCTTTCACCTTGTGGAGGATATTTCATAGAAAGATGCTAAAATTTCCCTGCATGTTTAACTTGCTTGGTAGTCTTCTTATTTATTTTTCTTACTTTTATTTGTCATGTCTGAATTATTACTTGTTAGTGTACGGAATCGGGTTGTGTGTTGCTCCATATGATTATTGTTGATGCTTATCGGTGTGTCTGCTTGTATTGGCTGAGATGAGGTTTATAGACCTGAGATTTGTGCTATTGTATTGGGACGAGGAAGGTTTGAAAGAATAACACTATATTTTGTTGAGGATGTGGACAATGGCCCTGGTCGGGCAAGTGAGTTTGTTGGCTTATTGATCAGATGAGTGGTTAAGCGGTTATGCGTGTTTCTTTTATCTTCGGTAGGGTATGAAGGTTTTAAACGAGGTTCTAATCAGTATGAGCTTTTCTACCGGCACTGGATTTGTGTTTGGGCAGTATTGGTGGTCATCAGTTCCTACTGTGAGTGTTTAAGTGATGGGGTATATCATGTGATTACATCTTGTGTTATGATTGTGACTTGATACAGCTTGTTCCGAATTATACAATGTATGGCTGTGGGATACGGGTCTTGTAATGAATTATGGATGGTAGAGATGGAGTTCTAAGGTTTAAGGACCAAAGTTGAAGCAAGGATCTCTAAAGGTGTTGTGTTGGCGGGCTTATGTGGAATAGGGTGATGTGGGATCACCCCTGGGTTTATGCTTAGTAAGGTTACACCGTGATTGGACGGATTTGGAACGACTCCTGACACGTTCGAGGACGAACGTGTGTTTAAGTGGTGGAGTATCTACACTTTGCTCGGTATTTGAGAGCTCGAGTATCTCCACATGATTTATTATGACTAGTGTAAATTGTCGGTATTGGTTTTCAAGTTATCTGAAATTGATTTAGAAGAATGAACTTCGAGAGTTGAGTACTAAGTTGGAAGAGTTGACCAAGTTTGACTTTTTAGCATTTGACCTCGGAATGGAGTTTCGTCAGTTCTGTTAGCTTCGTTGAGTGATTTTGGACTTAAGAGCACATCCGGATTGTGATTTAGAGGCCCGTAGTTGAATTTGGCTCGATATGGCGAAAGTTGGATTTTTGGAAAGTTTGACCGTGAGTGGACTTTTTGATATCAGGGTCGAATTTCAATTTCGAAAGTTGGAATAGGTCTGTACTGTCAAATGTGACTTGTGTGCAAAATTTGAGGTCAATTGAAGGTGATTTGATAGGTTTCAGCATCGGTTGTGGAAGTTGAAGTTTCCAAAGTTCATTGATTTCGACTTGCGGTGTGATTCATCCTTTCGAGATTGTCATGCGTGATTTGAAGCTTCTAGTAGGTTTGTCCGATCATATGGAACTTGTCTGCAAAATTTGGTGCCATTCGGAGTTGATTTGATATGGTTCGGAGGCTCGGTTGTAATTCTAGAAGTTCTTGAAGTTTAGTTTGAATTTTATGTGTTTTGGCATCCGATTCGTGGTTGTAGAAGTTATTTTGATGATTTGAGCGCGCGAGCGAGTTCGTGTTGTGTTTTTAGACTTGTGTGCACATTTGGTTTGGAGCCCCAAGAGCTCGGGTGAGTTTCAGATTGGTTTCGAATGTTCTTGCTTGGTTTTTGATTTTTGGTTCTGGTATCTTCGCATTTGCGATGTTCTGGTCGCAAATGCGGCCATCGCATTTGCGAAGAAACCTCACATTTGCGAAGCCTAGGCGACTTGGCATCTTTTCGCATTTGCGATGAACCAGCCGCATTTGCGAAGTTTTTGTCGCAAATGCGATCTCAGCAGAAATCCTTCAGGTTCGCAATTGCGATGAGTTTTTCGCAATTACAGGGTTCGCAATCGCAAATACGACATCTGCAACCTGTTAAGTGCGGAGAATTCCGAATTTTTGTATCATTTTTCATATTTTGAACCCTAGCTTCGAGGTGAGGTGATTTTGAGAGGGGATTTTCATACCAAAATATTGGGTAAGTATCTTTAATCAATTTCCACCTATATTTTATGATTTTATACAAGATTTAACATCAAATTCATGGGAAATCTATGAAAAAATTTGGGGATTTTGTCAAAGTTTTAAAAAAATGAAAATTTAGGATTTGTGAGTCGAATATGACTCGGATTTGAAAACCAAACACATATTTGGACTCGTGAGGCTATGGGTAGTCAAGACCTACCCTTGGATCCGGGTTTTGCCCCGGCGGACCCGGGGTTTGACTTTTGTTGACTTTTTAGAAATTGAATGAAAATCATAGCTTTATTAATTTTTCTCTTGCATTGTGTGGTGTATTCAAGTTGTCATTGGCTAGATTGAGTCGAACGGAGGCAAATTTATAGAGGAAAAGGCTAAGTTGAGTGTTGAGTTAGCCGAATCGAGGTAAGTGTTTTGCCAGGGAATTTTTCCTCTTATTTGTCATTGTTTGCTACATGCAGGGGTGATACATATATGAGGTGACGAGCGTATATGTATGTGCCAGGGTTAATCATGCTCGGGGGGTGGATTATGTTATATTTGAGTTCGTAGAATTTTGTGACATTTTGCTTAATGCCTTATTTGACTCTGAGATACTGTGGACATAATATTAAATGATAGATATCAAGACTTAGTTTGTTATAACTTGATCAAACTTGATGGAAATTGTAAGAATACATTTATGTGTCTAATTCGGTCATCTCTATGCGAAATCACTACTACATTACTACAACCAATATTCTTGAGATGCTAGACTCTATAGTTGTGTTGTGGATCATTTATGAGATTCGTGGAAATATTTGAATAATACTGTTCTTGGGGGTTGTTGAACCATTGTTGACTTGGAAAGTTGTGATTGGAAATTGTCTGGAATATCCGTTAAAACACTCTCCTCGATGTCAGTTATGCTTCTTGCCTTGTTTGTTACTATTATATATATGCTTGGTAAGGAAGAGTGTAAAGCACGAAGGGTGATGCCATGCCATGGTTATACATTATCATGTGAGGGAGAGTATAAAGCACGAAGGGTGATGTCGTGCCATATTATTAAGAATAAAAGCATGAAGGGTGATGTCGTGCCATATTATTGAGAGTAAAAGCACGAAGGGTGATGTCGTGCCATATTATTGAGAGTGAAAACACGAAGGGTGATGTCGTGCCATATCATTTGAGAGTAAAAGCACAAAGGGTGATGCTGTGCCATTTTATTTATATTGTTATGCTTGTATATTATTGTGAAGTCATGGCACGAAAGGTGTTTCCGTGCAGGTAAGGACGAGGGACATGCATTATGATATGACATATGTTTCTCGTGCATACGTTTACACCCTTACCTTGAGATGTTATTGTTGTATTTATATATTTTGTGTGACTTGTTGTTATTCTTCTGTACTTGACCTTTATCTCAATTGTTATTGCACTGTCCATATCTTTCATTTGCTTAACTTGTAAATACCATGCCTATTTCCTTCTCTTATAATTATACTCATGTTGTATTTAATCTGTTGCACTTTAGTATAAACCTTCCACCATGCTAGCCATTCATGCTCTTACTTGTTAACTTGTAAAGACCATGTGTTTCCTTCTTAATTGTTATATTTGCACTTAGGCCTCTAATATGCTAGTTAATTGAAGTTGATATTCCTTGTTTTCTGACTGTTGATATTACTCACGTGCTTTCTGCTTATTCCTTTACTGTGACCCACATGTGTATCCTTGTCCTCTGTTGTTACTTGCTTTCCTACTTTGTGATGCTTATTATTGTGTTCATGGTATATGGTTGGTTTTGTTATATATTCATTTGGAAAGATGAGTTGAACGCACAAAGGGTGATGCCGTGCTAATTGAATTATTACATAAATTTATGGATATATGGTGACGAGGAGATAAAAGTACGAAGAGTGTTACCGTGCCATGTGATTTGACATTTTGACAGTTTGGGCATACATCTCATATCAGGAAATACCGTAAACATTTTACCGTGGTTCCTTTTAGTAATTATTGATTGTCTCGCCGAGTTGTTTATGATACTTTTATCTGTTATGCTTCGAACTGCTTTTACTGTTAATCTAATGTACATGTTATAGCAATAAGCATCTTTTAACTAAAAGCCTCGCTTCGACGAGGTTAGACAAAATACTTACCAATACATGGGATTGGTTGTACTGATACTGCACGTCCCGTGCAAATTTTGGAGCGGAGCTGCTTGTGACATCGGGTACTGATTCGGAAGATGTTCGTGCGTTTGGATATGGTTGCCACTTGTCCTTGGTAGTTTAGATTATTGCAAATCTGTTTATGTAACCTTCAAATAGAATGTGTATTTATTTGTATCAGTTTTTTTCAAATTTCAAATCTTAGAAGCTCGTGTTTCATACTATCAGGTCTTGGTAAACTTGTAAAGGTTCAGTTAGCTATTCTCTATTTTCTTACTATCTCTGTCGTGTTGTGTTTTTCATGTTAGTTGGCTTACCTAGCGGGTTGCGTTAGGTGTCATCACTATTTGCGGTTTTCGGGTCGTGACAATTTATAGTTTTCTTCAATTTTTATGCAATTTTACTTGTTTATAAATATTTATTGTAATTATATCATTTTATAAAATATTAAAAATTAAATACCTATGGGGCTTACGCCCTATGCCTCGGGGTTTACGCATCGCTAAAACATATGTAAAATGTCCCGTCTAACGCTCACGCCTTTTAAAACGCTGGCTATACCTATATCTTTTTTGTTGGGATCATTATCGACAATGCAATTTATCCAACGATAATGCAATAGCCGAAAGGTAAAGCTAAGAGCTCTTTCTGTTCCCCTCTTTCTAAAGGTCCCTTGAACCCCTTCCTTGCACCAGCCTATCTTTCCATTAGTACCTTATATCATCAAAGTACTAATCCGATTGGGCCAAATGATGTATCAGCAAAAAGGCCCAATTCATTTAAATTTGAGCCCAAATAGGAAATCTACAAGTAGTAAGGTAAAATTTCGGGAGAAATTCAAAAATAGCCAGATTTACAACTGGTCATTCAAAAATAACCCAATTTCAAAAGTAATCGAAATTTAGCCACTTTTTATGTAAAAATAAATTTGAGCGAAAACACTGTTCAAAACCCGAAAAATACGCCAGTATATTATGATGGAGTTCTAGTGTACTTATGCTGGAACTCCATCATATTATACTGGAGTTCTAGGATAAGTATGCTAGAACTCCAACATAATATGATGGAGTTCCAGCATAAGTACACTAGAACTCCATCATAATATATTGGAGTTCCAGCAAGTATACCGGTCCAGCATAATATACTAGAGTTTGGAGCACCGGTGCTCCAGTCTCCAGTATATTATACTGGAGCCAGCAAAGTATACCGGTCCAGCATAATATGTTGGAGTTCATACACAGGTGCACTGAACTCCAGTATATTGTGCGGACCGATCTCTGTTGCAGCAAAATAGTGGCTATTTTTCATTGACTTGGTAAACGCTGGCTATTTTTGAATAACCAGTCCGAAAGTTGGCTATACCGTGCTACTTTTACTAAAATTTTCCCTGATTATCCTATTTTTATCAGCAGTTTAGTAAATAATTTTTTTATTTCTCTTGCAATTAATGGACCTTTGCCTAAATATCCTTTTCGAGCAAATTAAAAAAAATTGAGAAAATGTTAGATCACGATCTAAAATTTAGAAACTTATTGCAAACGTTAGACCATAGTCTAATATTTTAGGAACAAAATTAAAAATCAATATGAGACAAATATTTGTAGAACTTTTAAAAATAATGAAAAATATCTAAACAACGACCTAAAAAGAGATATTTCCTTAAATCAGCCAGTAATAAGGGTTAACCGGCCCAAATATTAGTGTCCATTTAGGGTAAAAATAGCACGGGCTAGTCAGTTTTCGGACTGATCATTCAAAAATAGTCAGCATTTGCAAAGTCATTGAAAAATAGCCACTATTTTGCTGCAACACGGAAAATTCCAGCATAATATACTGGAAATCGGTGCACCTGTGTATGAACTTCCAGCATATTATGCTGGAACTCCAACACGCAGAAAGTTCCAGTATAATATACTGGAGTATTTTTCAGATTTTGAACAGTATTTTCATTCAGATTTATCTTTACATAACAACAACAACAACCCAGTATAATCCTACTTAGTGGGGTCTGGGGAGGGTAGTGTGTACGCAGACCTTACCCCTACCCTGAGGTAGAGAGGCTGTTTCCAAATAGACCCCCGGCATCCTTCCCTCCAAGAACTTCCCACCTTGCTCTTGGGGAGACTCGAACTCATAAGAAGTGGCTAAATTTCGATTACTTTTGAAACTGTGACTATTTTTGAATGACCACTTGTAAATCTGGTTATTTTCTAATTTCTCCCCCATTTAGGCCCTTCGTCTCCAAAGCAAGGGAAACCCATTGTTACTGTTAGTTATACAGCTTTAAAGAACAAAGTACACTCAGACTGAGTTTCCTTTGTGAAAAGAACAGATTTTGTCTTCATAAGTTGACAAAAGCCACCAACAAATATATTTTCAAGTTGCATTTATACAGGTACAATTAAACAATTCTCAATAGGGAAAAGTGCAATATTTACCCATCTACCCTATGTTTAGTCATATTTACCCTATATTTTATTTTTTAGTATAACTATCCTTACCGTTATACTTATCGATCATATTTGCCCCTCACACATTTAGCTAACGTTTGGACATAAATTTAGCTGAAATTTGAAGAAAAAAAAAATTTTTAAAGTTGTGTAAAAATAATTTTTGAAAGTTAAAGTTTATTTGACCATGCAATTTATTTTGGAAAAAAAAATCACTTAGTTTTTGGGAACTTGAAAAAAAAAAAAAAATTTAAAAAAATTGATCATATTTCACTCTTGAAAAAAATAGCCAAAATTTATGGCCAAATAGGAGCTTAGCTTGGTGCCATCTTAAAAAAGACATGTGGCTAGCCCTGATTGGATAAAAATACCCGCCCCATTTTAATACCTGGCAACATTTTTCATTTATACGCGTTATAATGCTTGGACATAAAAAACAAAGTATTGGATTTGTGAGAGACGAAAACTCACATTTGAATAGCAATATACAAACATGACCATGTCAATGAAAGAACAAAAAATAAATAAATTCCATTTGAATAAGGAGTACTTAGAATTGAGCATGGAGCTTGTTTAATACTACAAAAGAACTTACAGGCTACATCAGACAGCCAACTTTTGACAAACTTAGAACAAATAGAAAGCAAGATTCTCATAAGATCTTCATCCAAAAACAAGGACATAATATTCACCACTAGGTGAAGAGGAAAAGGAAAAGGACAGCCCCACAAATTTCTATATCATTTTCGTCGATTCAAGAGGGAAAACCACATAAGGTAGGATAGAGATGATAGCTGCCAAAAGCACAGCTCAGAGCATGCAGTCTGTTCTAGCAGGTAACCTTCTGAAGAAATTAAGCGGCACAGATGGAAGTTTGTAGCGGAACCTAGGATGTCTTAATACATAAAATCCGGTCAAGAGTGCCACAGCTTGGAATGGCATAACATAGAGCACAATGGCAGCAACCAAGCAGAAAATCACAAACAGCGCTGTCGCTCTAGGGTCCCTCCAACTCAGCAAAGACTGCAGCCTCTCCCCTTGAGTTGCCAAGTCGCCAACGACGGTCTGAATCCTCCCTGCAATGCTTCTTATGCGGTCATACCTCATCCTAATAATATCAGGAGGACGTGAAGTAGGGAAAGTATCAAATTCCTCATCCAACTCATCGGGATGAGCAGCATCAGCACAAGAAAGGCGAGTATCCATGTGAGGAGGATGCCTTGGCCTCCATCTGTAGTACCAAATACCAATTAGGAAGAGATAGAGGAAAATGGTAGGTAGAATAAGCTCCGGATATAGTATCAGTATCAAGAACAAGATATGGATCAGGACAGTCGTAATGGGGTTTTTCCAATTACATATCTGATCAAACCATTTTCCAACAGAAATTACCACACCTAGAACACCCATAATCCTGAAAAAGTTAGCCTTGCTTCTCCTCATGCTCCACATATGAGAACCAACATCCAACATATACTCTACTATCTCTTTCCTCAAAGGTGGCTCAGCACGACTCAGCCTCAACGAGACAATCTGAGTGGCTTGGTGCCTCAAGTTGTCCAGCTGACTAACAGTTAATGGATGAAGATAGTGCATTTTGGGTAACAACGGCTGAGAGTACATATGCATCATATTCACCAACGATGAGCAAGTGAATCTCACAGCCAAGTGTATTTCACCCATCTTCTTCACCCCAGTAGGATGCAAGACCAGCAGTGGATATGAATGTGTGTAGACACGATCAGTTTCAAGAGTCGAAAGACGGATCCTGACCTTTCCAATCCTTGAGTCCCTTGCCCCTCCGGATTTATCTCCTCCTTGCAGATGGCAATTATCAAAAACACCAATAGTTATAACAGTGCAAGGATCAAACACTTCCCAGGTGTATTGCTCGTTCCACTTGGGAGCAAAGCTATCGATAATTGTCCTTGTCCGCACCCACTTCTGCCCATATTTGGCCACACAATAGGCATCTGTCGTTGCTCTTCCATCCTTTGTTTTCATTGGTGATAGGCCCTGAGCGCTCAGAACACCTACTTCAAGGACACCGATGCTAGATTTCCACAGCTGTTTTGCAGTTGGCCTAAGATCACTACTGTAATGGGTTGACTCATCCAGAACATGGTAGCCTCCTTCCAAACATACTCTCAAGTGAATCCGGCTAGCAAACTTGATTTCCTTCTTTTCTCCCTCGACAATAATATGCTTCTCAAGATTAAACCACCTAGTGTTCACAGGTTTATGGTCCAACCTCCTATCCACATACTGCAAAGGAATAGCACATCTTCCGATGACCTCATCTTTGTTTGGTGCAACCCTATCTTCCACACTCAAAATCAATGGCTCCTCAAACGGTTCAGCTGCTACAAACATCAGATCCTCGTTCCACATGGGATTAATGGTCTTGCTCATGGAAACTCTGGTCCTCAACGCTTGATTCCCAAGGATGGCCTTGACAAAAACTTCTGGAAACCTGCTTTTGTCACTCGGAATCAAGTCTTGAGCCTCAATCACATTAACTCTAAGGTACCACAATTTTGGTGAGAGGTACACCTTAGACCTTATATTTGCAAGACCATCAGCACCACTAACAGCAGCAGCATCTGAATGCCAAGCTTCAGGAAAGGCTTCATCAGCTTGATTTCCCATCCAAACAGCCAACATCAACTCTCCTTTGACTTTACTACCATTCCTCTCCTCCAACCTATACCACTGCGGAGCGAGAGGACTATCCGGGGGAACCCTTTTAGGTATATCATTCAAATCAAACAGAACACGACCCACAAAGTCATCCTTAACAACATCCTTATCTTTCACAGTCACTTCAAGTACAGAAGCCTGAATCCTATCCTTTGAGAAAGCAAACACCTGACTCCACTCAGGATTCGACTTCTTCTCAAAACGACGAGTCGTACCCTTATAGTTCCCCAGCTTAACCTCAACATAAGGATCAAGACTACCCGTAACATCCTTACCAGGTAAATCCCTGGCTTTCACTACTCGGACATAAAGATATTGCATTTGCTCAACAAGATCATATGTGCTAGTGAGCTTATCACCACTGACCTTCCCTCCGCCAAGGTGGGGTTTGGTCTCCTTGAGTGAGAAATCTTCTTGTGGGGGTGGTCTCTGCATTTTTTATATATCACTAAAACAAGTCCCCTATATCCACCACCAGAATGTGAGAATTACTCAGAATTACTTTAATGCTCCAATTCAATCAAAACAGAGTGTTAAGCAAATGTAGCCAAAAAGATGAAAAGGAACCTCTAGAATGCCAAAACCATTCAAAGCCTCAGATCTGAATGCTTCAAACCTTCACAACATAAAATTAAAGAAAAGGTCAGTTCTTTTAGCATACAAAACTGAGCTAAAAATGCTGGAGCAACAAAAAATCAATCTTTAATCAATGCTCGAATTAAACTCTACAAAAAAAAAAACACTCATCTCCTCTCTCAACCACAAAAAATGGAAAGCAAACCAAAGCAAAAGGCAAATATTAAAAAAAACGCAGAATGCAAAAAAATCTAACCACATTACAGATGTACAAACATCAAGTTTCAAGAAAACACCAGCCAAGATTCAACAGAACCCAAAATGTAGCAAAAAGAAAACAATATTTCTTACAAAATGCACATCTATAAACAACACAAAAATACAGAAGTGAATGTACCTTGTGGGTTTTATTGATAAGTTTGCGAAGAGTTCTGGAGCCTTAAGGGGGGAAATGAAAAAGGGTTTTAGAGCTTTTCTTGTAACAAAGTGAAATAGAATAGTACAGAGAGGTCTAGCTAGCTAAAAAGCGAAGAAACAACGCAAGAAATAAGGAACAAAACAGTGTACAGTATATTTTGAAAGAGAAAAAAAAACAAAGTAGGGTGGTAATGCTCTGTGTTCTTTGTTTGATTCTAAAGAGGGGGTGGGTGAAGTGGGGGTGGGGTGAAGTTGGGGGTGGGTTGAATCTTCTGAGATTACACCGAAAGCACCGTTGATGCAGATTTTCTGTGTGTGTGTGTTAAGTGAATATTTGTGTTTCTGTTTGTGGCTTTTTGCTTTTTTACTTTTGCGTTATGTTCACTTTATTAAGGTACTATTTGTCTTGTGTTGCTTGACCAGAGGAACCGGGTCGCGCGTGCGAGGAGTATGTCGGGACTTCACACGTGCCAAGCTAATCTACAGGAGATGGAGATGTATAGTATGGGTGGGCATCGGTCGGTTCGGTTCGGTTTTGAACATTATCGGTTTTGTATATCGGTTATCGATTTACAAATATCATAACCCGATAATCAAACCGATAAGATATTGGTTATCGGTTATCGGTTAATCGGTTATATATCGTTATCGGTTCGGTTATCTGTTTACCCGATAACAAAAAACAACTAAAAATTTTGCAATATATAAAACAAAGAAATCAAACTGCCAGAACGTGTAAACTGCCAACTTTTGTTGTTTCTTAACAAAAGCACGCTCTCACTTCTGTGCAGTATCTACTGATGTCTGGCGGAGAACTGGTGGTGAGTCTTGCGTCTTGACTCTTGGGGGCTGCGACGGAAACAAGAATGAGAACTGAGAGACAAACGACTGAAGACTGAAGAGTGAAGAGGGAATTAGGAAAATAAATAACTCTAGTATATACTTAAGGGTAAATTAGTAAATTACATCATTCTTATTGGGTTATCGGTTTTTACCCAATAACAAAAATGCAAACCGAGCCCGAACCGATAACCCAATAAAAAAAAATAACCCGTTACCGAACCGTTAACCCAATATCGATAACCCAATAAAGAATTAACGGTTCGGGTTATCGGTTTTACCCGATATATACCCACCCCTAATGTATAGATTCTAATGAAATAGCTACACTTTTAATTTTTAATTTGTATCACAAAAATTTTATAAGTACCCCCACTTAATCCAAGCTAATTGTTGTGTTGTCTCCTGTTTTCCACTCATTTGAACAATTTGTAAAATTAGTAAACATAAAATCTCCTTTCATCCTTATATACTCCGTGCAGCTATGGTTGTTGATCCTCCAGAGTCTATCCAAAGGTTCAAGTCAGATTGTAGAAAGTGGGCGATACATTTTTGTATTTCTATGAGAAGCTTGACGGAACCCACGATTCCCAATAGTAAGTCGTCAGTTCACCTGATCTATCAACTGAGTAGTAAGCCTCCTTGGGATAATTATCAATATATCTAATGCTGCTCGGTGGGCCGGGCCTGAACCGGACCGGACCGGGCCCGCGGTCCTAACGGGCCTGGTGGGCCTGGTGGGACGGTCCTGGGTGGGCCGGTCTTGGTGGGCCTCCTGAGCCCGTCACGGGCTGGTCTCCATGGTTGAACCCACGAGCCCGGGACCGTTTAGCCTGGGACCGGCAGGCGGGCCTGGCGGGCCCAACGACTATTTTTCAAAAAAAAAAAAAAATTCAATCGGCCATATTTAAAATCTAGCCGTTTGGGCTGAAAATATGACCGTTTTTTAAGTTTAAAAAATGGCCATTTGGCCCCCAAACTTTATTTTAACCCCAAACTTTATATAATTACACTTTTCCCCATTTCTCAACTATAAATACCCCCTCATTCTTTCATTTTTATTCACCAATTCATCAATATCTCTCAATATCTCTCAATCTCTCTACTACAATTACTTAATTTATTGTTGAAATTTCGTGAAAAATTGTGAAGTTGTTGAATTGAAGTTTTCAAGTGTTCAACGATTTTCAATTTTCAAGAAGTTGTTCGGCAATCCGGTAAACTCGTTTCAACTCTTACGTTTTTAGAATATATTTTTGTGTGGTTTAGTTTGCATAATTATAATTAATATGGCATTTACTTTGAAAAAAATGTTTGGTAAAGGAAAAGATAAAACCGGTGAAAGTAGTGGCCAACCAACTACCCTTCCCCCGGCTCCCCGACCTAGAAAAGATAAGCAAGTTGAAAGTAGTCGCCAACCTAGACGTCCTCCTCCTTCCGTAATTCTTGATAGTGATCACCCTTGTTTTCAATTTACCGATAGTGAATTTTATCATAATGTTGCACCAGGTGATAGATTAGATGATGAAATTATGAATGCTCTTTATCCTAATGAAACCATCTTAGAAAATAATGAGGAAAATGAGGATGATGATGAAACTCAAGCACCGGATTTAGATGATACACCTACTAGTCCTCTTAATAACCCAAGTGATGCACCGGTCGACCCACCTGTAGAAACTCCTACTTTTAATAGAGAACCTGCTAAACGCTTAGAAACATCATTAGTTTGGAATTTTTTTACTCAAGTAAGAGAAAAAAATAAGGCTAAGTGTAAAACTTGTGGGAAATTAATGTCGCATAAATATGTAGGAGACCGTAGCGGCACAGGTAGTTTGACTAGGCACATAAAAACACACCCTAGAGATAAGGCTAGATTTTTTCAAATGAAAGCGCATCTAGAGGGGACAAGTGTAGATTCTGCGGTTAACCCTAGTACAGGTTCAAATCTAGTTCAACCAGGAATTAACACTGTCACTGGAGGTATTTTATATTACGATCCAAATAGAGATCGTGAAGAATTAGCAAAGATGATTACTGTTATGTGCTTACCTTATACTTTTGCTTCTAATCCTAATTGGGTTCATTATATTAGAAGAGTGTTTAATCCTACTTATAAAGGTTGGCCTCGCGCAACAGTTAAGAGTGATATTTATAAATTCAAACATGAATATGAACAATATTTGCGTTATTTATTTACTCATATACCTAATCGGATTTCTATTACTACTGATATTGGT
Source organism: Nicotiana sylvestris (assembly GCF_000393655.2). Lineage (NCBI taxonomy): Eukaryota > Viridiplantae > Streptophyta > Magnoliopsida > Solanales > Solanaceae > Nicotiana > Nicotiana sylvestris. The sequence goes on along the minus strand of NC_091068.1, from coordinate 83,329,599 downwards.
AGAAGTGGTAATGATTGTGATTACCTAACTGTTACAAGTCATTGGATAGATGAGGAATGGATAATGCAAAAACGCATAATTGCATATAGAATAATTAATTCGCGTCACACAGGTAAGTTTATAGCTAACACTGTTGCAGATATTTGTAGATATTTTTGCTTTAGCGATAAAATAATGGCAATTTCAATGGATAATGCTTCTAGTAACACCAGTGCTATAGGCATGCTTACAACAACACTAAATCCTGCATTTACTAATATTTTCCATGTTAGATGTATTTGTCATATTTATCATTTAATTGTCGGTGATGGTATGCGAATATTAAACATAGAAATTGAAAAGGTTAGAATGGCTCTTAATTGGCTTTTTTATTCAAACCGTAGAAGTAGACTTAGAGAGTATTTTAAAAAATGTGATGAATATGGCCTTAGAGAAAGAAAGGTTCCTAAACCTTGCCCGACTAGATGGAATTGTATGTACGAAAGTTTAGTAGTAGCATATGAATATAGAAACCCAATTAATGCAACGTTTAATTCTCGGGTAGGTGGTGAAGATGATGATGAAATGCTTACCACTCAAGATTGGACTAATGTTAAAATTCTTTTAGATTTTTTAGAACATTTTCAAATTGCAACAAATGCATTTTCTGGGCAATATTATCCTACTATTTCAAACTGTTTAGTTTATATTGCAGCACTATCTGATTTGTTTGTTGAATTTAGTGAGGGTGGGGATATTTATGAACTTGCTATAAATGAAATGAAACAAAAGTTTAAAAAATATTTTTTTCCTATCCCTCCTATTTATGGTCTTGCTGCAATGCTAAATCCTACAATGAAATTGGGAGGTCCTCATTTTTGGTATTCAAATATTTATAAGGCTTTAGATCTTTCAAATGAGGAAATTGCGACACTTGCAGATGCAAAAGCTTCAATTAAGATTAACGCTCAAACAGTTTATAATGCTTATCAACTTGCCTTAGAGCATGCTAGGCCAACTATTCCAACCCCTACTTCGTCTAGCTCACAATCCTCTAAAAGAGTTGCGGGCTTAAAAGCTCTTAAATCTTGGACGGAGTTCAGGGGGTCTCAAGGTGAAAATTATGATGAAACTTCACATCTAAATGAGCTTCAAGTTTATTTGTCTCAGGGACTTGAAAAGGAGAATCCAGACGGCTCTTTTGATCTTTTGGAATGGTGGAAGGCAAGGGAAAAACATTTTCCTGTTCTTGCAAGGATGGCTCGGGATATTTTATCAATTCAAGCTTCAACTGTTGCATCAGAGAGCGCTTTCAGTCAAGCAAGACTGCAAATAGGTGATCATAGAGCGTCTATGAGGGATAGCTTGGAAAAATCAGTATTGTTTAGAGATTGGATCCGCTCGGAAAGAAGAAACTTTGGAATTGCAGAAGCACAACCGGCGATAGATGAAGCTTATGAAGAAATGATAGCGGAACTTACGGAGGATTCGGCTTCGCCCGGAAGTGGTGATGAACAAGCTTCTTTTCCACCACCACCAACGCAACCTCCTCCGAACCTTGAAGGATTTATGAGATTTGTTAGAGATAATACATAGAATAATATGTAACTTGTATTTTGGCACATCTTCCTTAGTTTTTTTCCTTCTAATGGTGGTATTAGTACCTTGTTGTGCTCATTCCATTGGGGGAAGGATGACTAAGAAAGATATGTCATTTTTTGGTAATAAAATTTATTGCTTCTACCCATGAGCTTCTTTTCGCAATATTTCTTTGTCTATACTTAGAATTATTTATAAGCTACAATATATACATAATATACAATATATATACTACAAGAAAATATATTTATAAGCTACAATATATACATAAGATACAATATATATACTACAAGAAAATATATAAGAGAATATATATACATAAGATACAATATAATATACTACAAGAAAATATATTATGCTACAATATATACATAATATACAATATATATACTACAAGAAAATATATTTATAAGCTACAATATATACATAAGATACAATATATATACTACAAGAAAATATATAAGAGAATATATATACATAAGATACAATATAATATACTACAAGAAAATATATTATGCTACAATATATACATAATATACAATATATATACTACAAGAAAATATATTATTATGCGAATATATATACATAAGATACAATACATATACTAAAAGAAAATATATAAGAGAATATATATACATAAGATACAATATAATATACTTCAAGAAGTGATATTTATGCATGACAATTTAGTGTTTTACTATTGTTTTGTTATTTTCTTTTTCGTCAAGCACTTTAATAATTAGATATACATATATACTACATATATATTTTTAATATAGCCATGATACTACAAGAAATTGTCTTTAAAAAAAAAAAAGCCCGCTAGGCCCGCGAAGCCCGGCCCGTTAAGCACATGACCATGTGGGCTTAGGCCCGTCACGGGCCGGTTCCACCCATTAGGCCCATGAAGACCGGGACCGCTAGAGCCCGGGACCACGAAGCCCGGGACCGCGAGGCCCGGCCCACTAAGGCCCGGGCCCGGGACAAAATACAGCACTAATTATATATCTTCCTATCAAAATGAGATTAGGGGACGCCCTTTTTAAAGAGCCAGCCTAGTCTTTTTTAAAAGAAAAACATTATGCTACTGGAGTAAAAATGTACTAACGTAAATTTTCAATTGCGTTAAACACTAGAACGTTGCAAGACTAGTTATGATTTTCCACTGAATTTGAGAGTTTCTGCCCAATCATGTCTAAATTGGACATATATTTTAAGGGAAAAGTTAATCCTTGGGAGTTTGGAGAACACATTAACAAACATAAGACATTTTTCCCTCAATGTTGAGGAACTGCCTATTCTCTAACAGAGACAGAGGTAAGTGATGATTTTGAAAGGATAATAAATAAATAAATAATAAGACGAAGAGGAACCATGGAGCTGATGAAAGAAAAAGAAAGTAAAGTACTAAAGTTTCAGCCTTTGTCCCTACATAGAATGTTGTCTTGGACGATGCACAAATATAAAGGGCTAAATGAATGATGATTATGGTCAGTGTAATTCGGAGATCAAGGTATGATGTTCCAATGAGTGTCTAAGTAGTTAGGTTCATTGTTTAGCAACATAGCAAAAAGATAGGGGCAACAACAGATCCAGAACTAAAACGATTCTGCGTTTGACAAAGCGAATTTTCAAATGTATATTAACTTCATCTATACTTGTTTTTCTGCACCCCCACACCTAAAGTTTGACTTCCAAACACTGAATTTCATCAAACCTACAAACCCATAGTTTGATCCTCCAGTGGGACTAGCTGTATGTCTGCTAACAGGTGAAGCCCAAAAGCTTTTCCTGGCCCGTCGCGAAGATGTCAAAAAATCCACATTGATTTCTTGAAGTCATAACTCAAAAGTTCCTCCAGCACTGGTTTACAGCTACTAAAAAAGCATTCAATCGATGCCATAAAGGGTTACATCAGCTACAAGGTTTACTTGCAGGCAAATCCAACCATTGGTTCAACCTACTATTTGCCTAGTATACAGCAACACAAAACCAACGCTGGCTTTATAAAGTAAAGGTCAGACTTCATCTTTGCAAACAACAATTGTTTATAGCAAATCATCACAATTCATAATCAGAAATAGAGAAGCGAAAGAGTGTCAGAATTTGGAATGACAGATAACCCATGAAAATATCTGGTCAGGTATTCAAACTCAATGAAAAATCACCTGCCATGATTGAAGTAGAGTACATAGCATTCTTATTTGCATCATACTTTCAGGTTAAAGGAAAAAAGTAGGATAGCACAAAACAAGAGGGTGCGGGCCGCTGAGTCGCGCTAATTCTGTCCAACTATAGTCATTCAACAGCAGCTCTTTTTTTCGTAGTGTAAGGATAGTACTCCTTGCCATTGTCAGTTCTCGTTGTCGCACCTAATCCATCAATTACCCCAGAGGTGACTGCAAGTGCTGCTCCAGCAGAGATAGCTGTTGAAATACTCCTTCCTACAAAGGTAGCAGTCAAATCAGCCAAAAAAAAATTCCCTTGGTATCCCAGTATGTTTCCAGAGGCAAGGGTGTAGAAATGAATAATGTACATAATCTGCTAAAATTGCCTTTTGCAACTCATGAGATTATGCACTCACTAAATTCTAAACTTTTAGTTCATGAAATGTTCATTCTGCATAGGGATTTCTATTGATCTGTTCTCAAATGTGTGTAGTGCTCTCGGTTAGCAAGAGCAACTTAATTATTCTGTGACCGATTTCTTTTAGAAACTAAATGAAATGCCATTGACAAAATGGCCGTGGTCATGCTTAAGACATCTTTATGCAGACAAGCACATACATATTCTCAGCCAATCAGATCTATGGAGAATTTTTTATGTTCTTGGAATAAAAAATCTTAATAGGCATCTAAATAGAGAGGATAAAGGAATTAAGCAAAAGCCTTCACTACAAACCAAGAACGCCAGGGCGTGGAACTGATAAGATTTTTCTGGCTGACCAGTCACAACGCCAGTTGAATGGTCAGCACTGGAAATTGGCACTAGCACTGGATATGCACTAAGAACAAACCAATCTGCAACATGTCATAATAGCTTCCTCTCCTTATTCCTTCGCCGATTCTAATTTTTCCCTTACATATAATTAAATTTAAAGCGAGTGCAACAACAGACTTGTATTCATTCCACAAACACTTTTCTTTTATTAAGAAATCACTCCACAAACACTCATCTCAGTTCAAATGGTGTTCTTGGGTGGAGGGGGAGGTGATTACCTTTGTAACCCAGTACAGAAGCACCAGCAACGAATCCACCAACTGCTCCATTAACAAAATCCCTTTTCATCCTATAGTTCTGCACCAGCTGTTCTACCCCTATATAGACTCCACCAATAGCAGCAAAGGTAGCCCCGTGGTTTCCCATCATTTTCAATGTCCGAATCAAACCAGGAAGAGCAACACTTCTCTCAACACGGGGTACATCATGCCAAGTGGCAATAATGGCACCCCAAAGAGTACCAGCAACTAGACCTGTTGTTGCACCTTTAAATGTTTTCATCCCTGGTGTATCCTCATCTTCATAATACCTTAGCTCTGCAGCATCATCCATGATTTTACTCGATCCTTTACCAAAACACCAGAAATGTTAAAAGATTTAAAACATAATTAAAACAAGTTAGGCTTGAACTAATAACCAGATACCAAAGGTAAGAGACGGTGAGAAATAATGCATCACGAACAAAATGTGCGAAGCAACAAAACATCCTAGTCCACAAGAAGCAAATGATGCGAAATCTAAAAGCTCGCATATATTTAGTTCTGTCAAGACCCTATATGCATACCCATAAATGGAAATTATTTTTCTTTTTTAAATGAAGTAAAAAACTTCATTGAGTGGCATCAAGAAGATGCAAGAAAGTACAAAATAGGTTACAAAAAACATTAATTAGCTCCAACATATGATTGGCTAATCTAGGACCAGGGAGCTAATAAAGTGCAAAAAACTGTTGGGAGAGTCAGCAGGGGACATGTTAAGCCCTAAATAGATACAAGAGACATCTAGCCTTAATAGAGTGATTAGGAGCTGATAAGCCATCACACAGAAATTCATAAGATTGAGTCTGCTCACATACAAGAGACATCTAGCCTTAACAGAGTGATTAGGAGCTGATAAGCCATCACACAGAAATTCATAAGATTGAGTCTGCTCACATAGGTCCATAACACTCCCTCCGCCCATTTTATTCTACCTCAATTTTCTAACCTGTTACTTGAGTTACAAAGTTCTCCCTCTGAAAAATTCGAATAGATACAAGATAGTACTACTTAATAATAGTTGGGGCAGTTACATCGTTTTATTTAAATAACTGACCAAACATATTTGTCATAACCAACCTGCTTGCATTCATTTCAACTATTTATCATATCTCAAGAAAACTCCAATGCAATACACAATTCAAAGTTAATAATCTCTAAGCAACTCAAGTAGGTTTAACAAAATTGTGATGAAAGAAGCATTAGAAGTTTGTCAAAAGCAATGTGAACATCACATTCAGAAAAGCATCAAAGGTCTAAGTAACGCTAGAACAATTGACCCTCCCTCATATTTTTACATCTTGTGCTTGAAACTCAACTGCAGATTTGATTTTCCTAAGACAAGCTATCAATTGGTCACCAAGTTAAGACATATGCCACTAACCAAGCATGATGTAGAAATGTATGAAGGTTAGAGATAAACAAAAGAAAATGAAAACCACTTATAAGTACATGCTCAAGCAAAGGCAATGCTTCTTTTATCCTCAAATTGTAACATGTTTCAGATACGACAGAGACTTATCTGTTGAAGCACCTAGCTAGTTCAGATTCCATTTTTAAAATATTTATCTAAACAGCGAAAACGAAGTTAAGACATTATTTCTTCTAAAATACGTCGTCTCAACTAAAGTATAGGTTGTGTGTTACATAGGAAACTTTAAAGACGAATAAGGGTTGTATGTTATCTAAATCACCACATAGAAAAATAGGCAAGACTCTAGGTCCTTCCAAATGGAGCACACGGTTAGATGATATATCAATCCCGAACTAATTGAGATAGGCTATATGAATCTTTGTTTTTTTTATGACCGAAAAATCCGTACGGGGACAACCATTAGGACCACTGCAGCCTTTGAAACTCAGGATAATGAACCTACCCATCTACCCTTCTCCACTTAAATACCAGGCTTCCATTTGCATGGCACAAGGCTCGAACCTGTGACCTAGGTCACAAGTCTCTCAACATTTTCCACTTGAACTAAGCCCTGGGGACCATCTTTTGTATTCATTACACTTTATTTGGGTTCATTTTATTCCAATACTAAATAATGTCTTTCAAGGAAAATTAGGGGTGTACTCTAAAGCTAAAGGTTCTATAAACCTCACAGTTATAAGTTATGCCTACACTGATATACAAGTTCCTGACCAGAATAAAAGGGCTATTGGCAAACAACGGATTTTTTTTGGTATAACCATCCGATATACGGATCCCACTGGTCCGACTAATCCAGATTCGCATTGTGTTGGGCCCATTCAAGGAGAAAGCGCTCCTAAACAAGAATTTTCATTCCCAGGCTCTAACCCGAGAGGTCTAGGTGGAAACAACGGATCTAATATAGCAGCACTAAACCTTAATCTTAACGAGTTAGTATCACCCACATGCTAGATCAGAGGCGGATTCAGTGTGAGAGTTACGGGTTCAATTGAATCCATAACTTTCGACGCGGAGTAGAAATTTATGTGTAAAAATTCATTAAAATTGCAAAAATAATAGATTTGAACCCATAACTTTAAATATATAATGAGTTCAATGTTAAAAATCTTAAAAATTGAACCCATAGAATTTAAATCCTGGATTCGCCTCTGTGCTAGATTCTATACCCATAAAAATTCAGCTCCTTAAACAAGGCCGAAAGTAAAAGGAAAACAATCGCAAATTCAAATGAACTGGAAAACTGCGATCAATTACACGGACCTATACAAAATCACATAACAAAACGAAGCTCATATTCCATTAAACCAATAAAAGCCTACCACTTCTATAAACCCTAGAATCCGATTACATTTCTGCATTTCTCTAATAAAAAGAGAGGAAAAATAAAATTGAATAGAAATTATTCATGTGCATTTATCTAAACAATGATAGAGAGAGGGAGCTCAGAGAACTCACCAAAGCTGAAAATGGCACTGATCTGTTAAGCGATGTGAGAGAGAAGAAGAAGATGCTTGTGCAAATTGGTAATATAATGGTCCAACAGATCAATGTTCAGGCTCCGGCCCAATAACAAGCTTTTCATTAGCATGGGCTTAATAGGCCCATTGTTAGAGATGGCAGTGGGGCGGGGCGGGGCAGGTTGCGGATCGGGCTTAGATTCAACCCGCCCTGCTTTATAAAATTTTTTGTTTTCAACCCGTCCCGGGTGAACCCGCCCTAACCCGGCCCACCTAACAAAAATCTTTCATTTTCTTCTATAAGCTCTCTTTTAGTCAAAAAAAATTTTGTTCCGTGCAACTTTAATTTACTGAAGTTTGCTAATTTAAGTCAATTACAAAATCTTCTCATCTATTTTTTGCTCGCTGAACTGATATCTTAGCTATGCTATTTATATATTATTATTTAATTTTAATAAAAATTCATACTTCCATATTTGACTACTGGATTGACTTCGTTTTCTCTTATTGCTCTTTTAGTTAACAGCAACAGATTTATTTCAAAACAAAAAAGGAAAAAAAAAATGAATGAAAAAAGAAAAAGTGGAAAAGAAAATTCAAATTTTTCCAGTTAATATTATCACCACGGCCTTCAACTATTAAACATTCAAAATCTCATTTTAAAGAAAAGTATGAGAAGAAATGCTTCAACAGTCTATATACTCGGTGGCAAATTTGCTTGAAATTGAAGAACCCACCTCACATGATTTTTAACCCGCAACTACATTTAGTTTTTAGAAGAATGTTCAGACCCGCCCTGCCCCGACCTGCACCCACCCCGCATTCAGCTGCACCCGCCCCGCACCCGTCCCGCATTCATCTGCGTCTGCCCCGTCCCGCCCCGCATGATCTCAAACCCGCACTGTCTCGTACCCACACTGCCCCATTGTCATCCCTACCATTGTTATTGTCCAACCCGTCTGGACTATTTGCATTGTATGACTTTTTTTCTATTACCAAATAATTTCCGAGGACTAGTAGCGCAAGATTCGAAACATGGGGCATAATGAATTTGTTCATCTACCTTCTTCGGCGATCTTCTTTAAATTTGTCTCCTTAGCAAGTGGCTAAGTTTTTCTACTTGGATATTTCCCACCTAAAAATATTACCAGTAATGAGTTAACTTTTATACATTTATAATGTAAGAAAATATCTAATTACATGTAGTTGTTCATAATAAGTGAAATTAATAATCTAAAAAACAAGTTAAATCCTACTTGTGATGGATAGTCCTAACCAAGAATGGCAATGGGACGGGGCGGGGTGAAGTTTAACCCGCAAAATTTCAACCCGCCTTGTCCGGCCCCGCATAGTAGTTTTTTCTATTTTCAACCCGCCTTGCCCTGCCCTGCAAAGACGCTCCCCGCCCAGCATATTTTTTTTTATTTTGTTATTTTTGCTAAGAAAACACAAGTTTAATATTTTTTTTCGGTTTCTTAAATCCCTCGTATAGATCCAAGTAATATATTTCTATTTTCAGAAATTATAATAGAAAATAAATGAATTGAAATTCGTAAGAACTAGTAAATAAATGAATTGAAAAGGCATAATATCAGCATTTCGTATACCTAAATTTAGGTATTAACTTATACTTGATAAAATTTTGTATAACAAATATGCATCATAATTTTTTTATAACTAGTTTATAAATATATAATATGTAAGCTCATATATGTGTGTTGATACATTAAGTGGAATATGATATAACAGTAGTGGACACTTGGACAAGGTCTTTGGCACATATAGGTGAATGACTTGTATAGTTAAGAGTAATAACTACATTAGACTTTCAGTTAAAATCCTCTCTACACTATGAACATCACCACCGCTGCAGCATCACCACCTGAACCACCGGATATCAGTTCTATGTACCTTAACCCACCACTATCTCCATCTCCAACTCCACACACTGTCATTGTTTCTACACATTCATTATCCTTTGGCCAAACCTTACTACTGAACAACCAACTTAACTCTTATCCTAACACATGCCATCAAACCCATTCATACATAGACTTCTCTGACGAATCAATCAATGACTCCAATCAAGACACCTTCATACCCATCACCCCAACAGATAAATCTCGACTGTACTCACCATGAAAATACTCTGTCATTGTCAAAGTGTTCGGAAGAAGAGTTGGGCACTAAACTCTCAAAACTAAACTCCTAGCACTATGGAAACCAACAGAGGATCTTCCATTAATAGACTTAGGATGTGATTTTACTTAATCAAATTCCAAAAGGAAGAAAATATGTTCAAAGCTCTACACAATGGACCCTGGTTCATTCTCAACCACTTCCTATCTGTACGAAAATGGGAACCCAAACTTATAGCATCTAACACTCAGCTTATATACACAGCAATCTGGTTGAGATTGCCAGAACTCCCTATTGAATTTTATGACTTTGAAATACTGTAACAAGTTGGTGAAAAGATTGGCTCCCTGCTCAAGGCGGATACATGCACGTCGGCCACCACCAGAGGACGTTATGCAAGAATATGCATAGAAGTTCCTCTTGAAATGCCCCTCAAAATACATGTGTACATTGGTACCCATAGACAACAAATATTGTACGAGCGCCTAAACATGCTCTACACACTTTGTAGTCATCTTGGCCACACAAAACCTTTTTGCTCATCTCCCTCTTCATCCTCCATGGCAACCACTAGGCCCACAGCCCATACTACCACTACAGCTCCCCACGCAGCTCACACTAAACTCCAAACCACACAACCATCTTCTACCAAGAATTCCACTCCAGAACTTGAAAAAACTGAATGGCAAACAGTCATTTTCTAGTCTAAGAACAGGTCAAAAGGGAATCCCCCTACTACGGCATGCATCACCACCCACCAAAACATCTACTAGTAGCGGAACCCCAGGTATGACTTATAACAATGCTCTCTCTAACACAGATAACCACGCCATTACTAATAAAAAATCGTTAACAAATAATATTAATCCGTCTAGTTGTTACGCTAATCCAAAGTTTTTTAATAACAACTCCTTTGATTTACTAATGGATCCTAACCAAATAGATCAATCGGGCAGCTATTCAGGCCCAAATGACAAGGCCCTTCTACCACTCCGCCTGATCCCAGCCCAATTCCCATGCAAACCAAACACACTACCCAACCGACCAACATAAATAACTCAGCTGCAGAAACAAACACGCATACCCCACTCAACCTCCACATGGCAAAAGAGCCTGACACAATAACCAATCACAAGCCATGCAATACCAACTCATCCTTCTCGATATGCTCTCAAGTACAGGCATATCTATCCCCAATAACCTGTAATGACCTACACCATACCGGCCCAATAACCACTCTTTCCACTCTAATAACAGCTCCCACGTCTGGTGAAGCCCAACACCCAATACAAGCAATATACCCTACCCTTTCAAACCACCGTAACTTATACGAAATTACCACTACTCAATTACCTCCATCAAATCAACCGACTCCCTCTCCCTCTCAGGCACAACCAACATCAGTAACATCATCATTAAACCCTACTAATCTTAATACTACATTGCACACGACTATTATCCATAATACTACTTCACAACACACACAATTCCCCCATGAACAGATAACTCAACTTTCACCACCGGAGAACCATCTCCTTCTCAAACACCAACCTCCTTCAACACCCAGTGTTCCTTCACTCAATCACCATGCCAACACCCAACGAACCCCAGCCCCAGCCCACACCCACATATATAACTCAGTACCCACCACTACAAATGTATCCATAGTCCTGGCTAGAGATGAGCTTACAAGAACATGTATTGACTTTCACGATGGAAATTGACAACCAGGATGTCATAGTAATGATCCAGAACCCGGCGGACATAGCACAAATAGTTATGGAGGGGATGCGTATGGGGGTGATGTTATACAACCAATTCCTCTAGGCCATGCACCCACCGTCAGCTCTCCACCAGCAACCACAATGACCATACCAATCCCACCACCACTGTCCATGAATGCTCCACCACAAATACCAGTCAACATACTAGAGCTCCCATTCTACCCAACCACAACAACCACCACAAACCTTTGTCCCATGGATTCAGCCACGCTCCTCCATAGCTCCAATAATACCATTACATGCACAGGTCTCACCGTATCAACCTAGCTCCCCTCCATCGAGTCCAGTCCAACCTTCCAGTCCACCTCAATAAGAACTCGACGAAATAGCTCAACTGGAGGTGGCAGCCACCATGGCGGAGATATGAGAGACACTACCAATCTTATGCTATCTCAATGGCAACAAAACCTATGTCCTAAAAGAACAGTACGAACGAAAGGTGATCATCACTTGCCCTCCAGAACTCCTAAGTGCCTCACTCAATATCCGTCCAACAAGAAACCCAGAAGTGGGCAAATATGCTATAGTGCTAATCCCAGCACTGATGAGCAGGCCTTACACGCTGGAGAGGGACTCTCCAGCCAATACACTCAATAATCAATCCATGCAATTCGTCATTTGGAATTGTCGAAGAGCACAGTCCTCTGATTTCATATGTAACTTCAGATCTATGCTTAATTATCATAAACCTGCATGGGTTGCACTGCAAGAAACTCACATGGAAGACCATGAATCGCTTAAACAAGAGTTTGGGTTCTCAAATTTGGCTCAGTCACCAGCTCAAGGCATTGCTGGAGGTATAGCCCTACTATGGAAGGCTGATGAACTTCACCTAGATCAAGTAACTGCCACGAGCCAAGAAATCCATTCAATTGTCTAGGTACGCCTCAACCCTAATCCATGGTTGTTATCTGTTATTTACGCAAAAAATGATATACATGTATGTACTGTTCTATGGGACAATCTTCGTATTTTACATGCAAACATTAATTTACCTTGGTTAATTGGTGTCGACTATAACGAAATTATTAACTCAACAGAAAAACTTGGGGGCATTCATATAAATAATAGGAGGAGTGATAACTTCCTGGCTTGTCTTAACCAATGTAAATTAATTGACTTAGGCTACACCGGGGGTAAATATACTTGGTCCAATAATAGAAATATCTCCCATCGTATCTTGGAAAGGTTAGATAGATGTTTAGCAAATTCTGAATGGTTAACCATTTTCTCTGAATCCTCAGTTCATCATCTCCATCGAGCGCGCTCTGATCATAGCCCGTTATTACTTAATCTAAAAAAACACAAAGCTATTCAGGACAAAATATTTCGTTTTGAAACGATGTGGACCACCCACCCCCAATTTACTTCTCTCATCACCTATAATTGGACTCTTAATAAGCCCCTACTCACTGCCGTTAAGGACTTTACCACTTGTTATACCCCATTTTAACATAGGTCAAATAGAGTGCAACATATTGGTGATTCCAGAATTAATTATTAACTAAAAAGTCCCCACCAAACTATATTATCTACTAAACATTAGAGATTTTAAGGTAAGGGATCTAATTAATCCTATAGGGAAGGTTATGAAGGCACCTATTGTTGTTCCTCTGTACTTGTAAATAATGATTCTGGAAATTAGAACGTTAGCTTATAAACGTAAATATAAATAAAAAAACAGAAATTAATTCGAGCCCACTGAATTCACAGCGTTTCCTTAAGGAATTTAATCCCCTCCTAGTACCCAAGGTTATAGATTATTTCCTCCCAGGATAGAACGAATTACACACTGGTGTAGCGGTACTTCAAACCCCAGTGTTTCAACGAACACAAAGTTCGGCAACAAATCACACTTATGGATGCTTTGTTTGTAGTTAAAAACAATGCAGAATAAGGAGGACAACTCAGAAGTCGAATGGAAATTCTGAGAGGAAGGAATGCAAAGTATAGCCAATGTTGAATTCTTACTGAAGAGAATATCAAATTGCAATTCGTTTTTCCAGTGTATACGCAGTGTATACAGAGTGTATATCCAGTATATGCAGAGTGTATATCCAGTGTATACAGAGTGTATATTAAGTGTATACAGAGTGTTTCAAGTGTTTTTTCCGATGTGTTCTTCTTTCTCTCCAACTTATGCTCTATTTATAGCAGTTATTTGAGAGAAATCTGCCCCTTCCATGGTGCAACAAGCACTAGATCATGGAGAAAGCACTTACATGGTGGTATATACACTTGCTTGGTGGGAGGAACACTTGCACCATTGTGGGAGGTGCACTAGGCTGCATTGTTGCTTAGTGTTGCAACACAATACACGGATTGGAAAACATCCGTTATAAACACGGATTATATCACGTTAATATTCACTATTAACAAATAAATTTGGTCCAAAAAATTAATCAATCGATCGATCATTTGACCAAATCCGAATCCAAATCCCATTTCCCATTCACTCTAATTTTAAGACTATTTCATCTTAAACAAAAACTCAACAATCCCCCACATGAATGGGGAATGGCTATATCATGGAAGTATGCATGAAAAACTTGTGTGATTTGCAAACAAGAATTAATTGCATCTGGATAAGTAGGTTTCCCTTTGAACTTTCCGTAGTGAACTTATGTCGGATATACTCGGTCAATCGGTAGATTTGATATCTTTGAACCGTCGAACTTTAGTGTATACCTAGACAACCATAAGTCACACAATCAATCCCTTAACCGTCTTTGGTTCTCATTGTTGTGTTCGTTTCAGCCATGAACACTGCCTGGTTTCATAAGTGCGTAGAGAATTGGCCTTGCAAAATTCTCCTTGAAGCGGCTAACACTTCACACATACATAGGTGATTCCTAAACGTGTCATCTCATAGATACACTATTTGATATACCCTGTATCAAATTTAGAAATCATTAAAAAGCCTTAATGCTTTATCCTTGGTACTGAACATTGTCTCATCATGAGAATGGGACTAAAACAAATTTTGTTGACAATGTTGAACCGTCATTAATGACTTTGTTTGATCTCCTTGAACCTAGATCTTGGGATCTCCAGTCTTCTAGGTAGAGTTACCGCCACAATGACTTGTTCTCGGCCATAGTCCCATTCCCCTCGATGATTTCTCAACTACCTCTCTAGTTAGGCCTTTTGTAAGTGGATCTGACACATTATCACTTGACTTTACATAGTCAATCGTGATAATTCCTCTAGAGAGAAGTTGCCTAACGGTTTTATGTCTTCGTCGTATATGACGAGATTTACCGTTATACATAACGCTCCCAGCCCTTCCAATTGCCGCTTGGCTATCACAGTGTATGCATATTGGTGCCAACGGTTTGGGCCAAAATGGAATATCTTCCAAGAAATTCCGGAGCCATTCAGCTTCTTCACCGGCTTTATCTAAGGCTATGAACTCAGCCTCCATTGTAGAGCGGGCAATACATGTTTGTTTGGACGACTTCCAAGATACCGCTCCTCCACCAATAGTGAATACATATCCACTTGTGGACTTCGAATCAGTTGAACCGGTGATCCAATTTGCATCACAATATCCTTCAATCACCGCAGGATATTTACTGTAGTGCAAATCAAAGTTTTGGGTATGTTCTAAGTATCCCAAAACTCGTTTCATTGCCATCCAGTGAGATTGGCCTGGATTGCTCGTGTATCGACTTAGTTTACTTATTGCACAAGCTATATCTGGTCGTGTACAATTCATGATGTACATTAAGCATCCCAACACACGAGCATAATCCAATTGTGATATGCTTTGGCCTTTGTTCTTTGCTAGTGCAAGATTCACGTCAATTGGAGTCTTTGCAACTTTAAAGCCCAAGTGCTTGAATTTTTCAAGTACTGTCTTAATATAATGAGATTGTGACAATGCCAGGCCTTGAGGAGTCTTTTGGATCTTAATCCCCAGAATTAAATCTGCAATTCCCAAGTCCTTCATATCAAACTTGCTAGTTAGCATACGCTTAGTAGCATTTATGTTGGCAATGTTATTACTCATTATCAGCATATCATCCACATATAGGCAAACAATGACTATGTGATTTGGAACATTTTTAATGTACACACATTTATCACATTCATTTATCTTAAAACCATTTGACAACATTGTTTGGTCAAATTTCGCATGTCATTGTTTGGGTGCTTGTTTTAGTCCGTAAAGGGACTTAACAAGTCTACATACCTTATTTTCTTTACCTGGAACCACAAACCCTTCAGGTTGTTCCATGTAAATTTCTTCCTCCAACTCTCCATTTAAGAAGGCCGTTTTAATATCCATTTGATGAATTTCAAGACCATACACTGCAGCTAATGCTACTAACATCCGTATGGACGTAATCCTTGTAACTGGGGAGTATGTATCAAAGTAGTCAAGACCTTCTCGTTGTCTATACCCTTTGACAACAAGTCTTGCCTTGAATTTATCAATAGTGCCATCATCTTTCATTTTTCTCTTAAAAATCCATTTAGAACCCAAAGGTTTATTTCCAGGAGGAAGATCAACCAATTCCCATGTATGGTTGTTCAATATGGATTCTATTTCACTATTGACTGCCTCTTTCCAGAACAATGATTCCGAAGAAGACATAGCTTCTTTAAATGTTCGAGGCTCATTTTCCAATAAGAAAGTCACAAAATCTGGTCCAAACGAAGTAGACGTTCTTTGACGTTTACTACGTCTTGGATCCCCCTGATTAAATGTACTTTCTTTTGTTTCTTCCCGAGGTCGTTTAGATACTTCACCAATCGACTCGCATTCCTTTTTATACGGATATATATTTTCAAAGAACTCAGCATTATCTGATTCTATAACCGTATTATTATGAATGTCGGGATTTTCTGATTTATGAACCAGAAATCGATATGCTTTACTATTAGTTGCATATCCTATGAAAACACAATCAACTGTTTTCGGTCCTATTTTTACCCTTTTGGGTTTAGGAACTTGCACCTTTGCCAAACACCCCCACACTTTAAAATAATTCAAGTTGGGCTTCCTTCTTTTCCATTTTTCATATGGAATGGATTGTGTTTTACTATGGGGTACTCGATTTAGTATTCGGCTGGCCGTAAGAATGGCTTCCCCCCACAAGTTCTGTGGCAAACCAGAACTTATCAACAATGCGTTCATCATCTCCTTTAATGAACGATTCTTTCTTTCCGCAATCCCATTGGATTGGGGAGTGTAAGGGGCTGTTGTTTGATGAATAATTCCATATTCTAAACATATTTGTTCAAAAGGAGATTCATATTCACCACCCCTATCACTTCTTATCATTTTGATTTTCTTGTTAAGTTGCGTTTCAACTTCATTTTTGTATTGCTTGAATGCGTCTATTGCTTCATCTTTACTATTAAGTAAGTAAACATAGCAATATCGAGTACTATCGTCAATAAAAGTTATGAAATACTTCTTTCCACCGCGAGATGGTATTGACTTCATGTCACAAATATCTGTGTGAATTAAGTCTAAAGGATTTGAATTCCTTTCAACCGACTTATAAGGATGTTTAACATACTTAGATTCCACACATATTTGACATTTTGATTTTTCGCATTCAAACTTAGGCAATACTTCCAAGTTTATCATTTTTCGCAAGGTTTTATAATTGACATGACCTAAACGTACATGCCATAAATCATTTGACTCAAGTAAGTAAGAAGAAGCTGAAGTTTTATTATTAGTTTCAACAACTATTACATTCAGCTTGAAAAGGCCCTCAGTAAGGTAACCTTTTCCTACAAACATTTCATTCTTACTAATCACTACCTTGTCAGATACAAAAACGCACTTGAAACCGTGCTTTACAAGAAGTCCAGTAGAGACTAAGTTCTTCCTAATCTCGGGAACATGAAGGACGTTGTTCAAAGTCATGACCTTGCCAGAAGTCATCTTGAGAAATATCTTACCGTATCCTTCAATTTTTGCTGTAGCAGCATTTCCCATAGAGAGCGTCTCTTCGGGTCCAGCAGAAGCATATGTAGAAAATGCTTCCCTCACAGCACAAACATGGCGAGTGGCTCCAGAATCAATCCACCACTCCTTTGGGTTTCCTACCAGGTTGCATTCAGAAAGCATGGCGCACAAGTCATCAACATCATCATGCTTTTCTACCATGTTTGCTTGACCCCTTTGCTTGTCTTTCTTCCGAGCACGACACTCCGTAGATTTGTGTCCGGTTTTCCCACAGTTGTAGCAGTTTCCACTGAACCGCTTCTTGCTTGGGTTGTATTTCGGACCAGAAGCCTTCTTTCTCTTTTTGTTATCTTCAACAATATTTGCTCCCATTATTGTTGAATTTCCACGGCCTCTTCTCTCAGCAGCTTTGTTGTCCTCTTCGATTCTCAATCGAACAATGAGATCTTCAAGGGACATCTCCTTTCGTTTGTGTTTCAAATAATTTTTGAAGTCCTTCCACAATGGAGGCAACTTCTCAATTATTGCTGCTACTTGGAATGCTTCATTGATGACAAGACCTTCAATGAAAATTCCGTTAGTAAAATTACTAAAAAATTTACTTTCAATATCAGTATTTATTTGAAACATACCTTCAGCAAGTAGATCATGAATAATCACTTGCAATTCCTGGACTTGGGTAATAACAGACTTGCTATCTACCATTTTGTAGTCCAAAAATTTTGCGGCGACGAATTTCTTCATCCCGGCATCTTCAGTTTTGTACTTCTTTTCAAGTGCATTCCACAATTCTTTTGACGTCTCCACGCCACTGTATACATTATACAGATTATCCTCCAGCCCGCTAAGAATATAATTCCTGCACAAGAAGTCAGAATGCTTCCATGCCTCAATCACGAGAAAGCTATCATTCTCTGGAGTTTCATCTGGAAGATCAGGAACATCTTCCTTGATGAACTTCTGTAGACATAACGTAGTCAAGTAGAAGAACATCTTTTGCTGCCAGCGCTTGAAATCCATCCCGGAAAATTTTTCGGGTTTCTCTGCCGGTGCCAACGCCGGAGTTCGACTTGTCGATGCGTTGGCAGTCATCATCGGAACAGCTTGATTTCCGTCATTCGCCATTTTTACTGTAAAAATGACACAATCAAACGTTTAATAAACGTTTAAAACTGGAGTGAAAAATCACGTAGATTTTAATCTCCAACAAAATGCCACGAATGTTTTAAAACTGGAGTAAAAATCACGTAGATTTTAATCTCCAACAAACCGCCACGAAGGCTTAACTCTCCAAACGGGAGTACACAAAAAACCACAAAGGTTATAGTTTCCAGAATAATAAAAGTAACACAAATACAAAAATTAAATTATTAAATTATTAAATTCCTTAAGTGATTATAAAATTGTTGTTCCTCTGTACTTGTAAATAATGATTCTGGAAATTAGAACGTTAGCTTATAAACGTAAATATAAATAAAAAACAGAAATTAATTCGAGCCCACTGAATTCACAGTGTTTCCTTAAGGAATTTAATCCCCTCCTAGTACCCAAGGTTATAGATTATTTCCTCCCAGGATAGAACGAATTACACACTGGTGTAGCGGTACTTCAAACCCCAGTGTTTCAACGAACACAAAGTTCGGCAACAAATCACACTTATGGATGCTTTGTTTGTAGTTAAAAACAATGCAGAATAAGGAGGACAACTCAGAAGTCGAATGGAAATTCTGAGAGGAAGGAATGCAAAGTATAGCCAATGTTGAATTCTTACTGAAGAGAATATCAAATTGCAATTCGTTTTTCCAGTGTATACGCAGTGTATACAGAGTGTATATCCAGTATATGCAGAGTGTATATCCAATGTATACAGAGTGTATATTAAGTGTATACAGAGTGTTTCAAGTGTTTTTTCCGATGTGTTCTTCTTTCTCTCCAACTTATGCTCTATTTATATCAGTTATTTAAGAGAAATCCGCCCCTTCCATGGTGCAACAAGCACTAGATCATGGAGAAAGCACTTGCTTGGTGGGAGGAACACTTGCACCATTGTGGGAGGTGCACTAGGTTGCATTGTTGCTTAGTGTTGCAACACAATACACGGATTGGAAAACATCCGTTATAAACACGGATTATATCACGTTAATATTCACTATTAACAAATAAATTTGGTCCAAAAAAATTAATCAATCGATCGATCATTTGACCAAATCCGAATCCAAATCCCATTTCCCATTCACTCTAATTTTAAGACTATTTCATCTTAAACAAAAACTCAACACCTATATGATCCGTTAACTACGGTTAATCAGCCAAACTTAGGTTAATTAAGGCTAAGGTGATGTGTTAAAAAAACAGACTTTTCAAAAAATCGAAATTTCTCTCATTAAATGAATACACCAAATTAATGGGAGGTAATCCGTGACTGTTATGAAAAGCCATACGGTATTTGCTATTTAATTAAATGAAAAGTTTGCCTTTATTAAATGATAACATTTTTTAGATTCATCTTCTTATCTAATTAGTACCCTAACTAAAGAAGACAGAAACATCAAACGAGTTTTAAGTTAATTGAATGCTACCCTAATTGTCTGAACCAAGGGTCAAACCAAATAGCACATAATTCAAGTCCAAAATATGTACCAAAGAGCAGAACGTAGTAGTCATAAATAAATAAAAAAAGGGAATTGTAAAAGATTGCTCATAATTTTTCCCCGCCTCTCTTTTCTTTTTCTGTTCGGATGGACTGAAAGAGAGAGCGACACGAACTAAGATATGGATGCGGGTTCTTCGTCGGCAGCGGCATCGAGTTTTAAAGCAAGACTCAGACTCAAGAGCGCTCCAGTGTGTCATGCAAAACAAAGAAAGTGAAAGAACGAAAGGATTAGAGAAGAGATGCGTTCTTAATATCAACGAAGGTTCAAAAATAAACCGCAAAAGATGTTCACATGGCACATTTACAATACAAAATTAGAAACAATGTTCACATGTAAAGGAATTAAGAAATGCATCTAGGTATCACTACTATTTATATCTAGTCAAATAAAACGGGAATCACAACTTTATTTAAAACTTCGTATTAATCATTGATTTACAAAAGCATCAGAAATGGTTCCATTGAAGAAGTTCAAGCTTGATAGAACTTTGACTTAGCTTCACAAACATTATGTATTAAATAAGACAAATGATTACTGTAACCTAATTCTCACAAAGTGAATAACAATAAAAATATTACATAAAGCATGAGATTTAGTCCCCTACGAATATAATTTTAAATGAGACTCTGATAGATATCTCAAACATACAAGATTTCTTAAATGCTACAATCACATGGGCTTGAAAGAGTTAAAAATATTTAGGAGCAAAATTTCTAAGCACAAATATTTTCCAAATAAAAACAGTAAGAAACACCTAAAGCATGTTTTCTATATCTGACTAATGGCAACGACTATAATTTTTTACATGATAGTCGTTGTATTACTCGAAGACAGATTCATACACAAAGAAGATGGGGGACTAATAGATTGCTTTTCTTCATATGAAACTACTCAACTGTAGCAAATTTTATTTTCGGTTTCTTGGACAAGATGAACAGACATATGACATGAATTTCTAAATAAGCATAAAGAAGATTAGGAAGGGGCTGAAGTATTACCTTCCACAGGGCAGTGAACTAGGAGCTTTAAAGGTCAGATCTACCACTCCTTAGTCATGGAGAATGTAATAATGAAGACTAAATATTGAGGAGTTTTCCACAGATTGTAAAGCTTGAGATTAAAAGAATAAACTGAGTATGATATAAACTGAATTTTGTAGGGATTTTTCTGATCATTCCCCGCTTGGTGAGGCTGGAGTTTTGCGGTAGTATTTATAGGTGAAGAAGTAGGGTTCATCTTGTGAGATTTGAAATTTGAACGGCTAAAAGAGCCGCTCTGAGGACCCGAGGTCGTCAGTAATGGTGGCAGGCAAGAGTTTTAAAAAAAATTGAGGTGCACTCTCTGTGTATTGAGAAAGAGAGCAAGATCTTAAAGAAGGAAAGAGAAAGTTAAAAAAAATGGCAATTCACCTGGGAGGGAGAAATTTTGGGAAAAGAGATCTTTTGTCGAAAAAGGGAAAGATTTCTGGAAAATCTTGACCATAGTTAATTTGAATTTTGAGATTAGGAAGGACACTTAGCTAATTGACGATTGAGATTGCCTCTCTTCTAGAGGATTCCATGGGCTTGGGTTGTTGATAATTGGGTATTTGGGGCTATTGGTCAAAAGTATTGGGCTAGGAATTGGGCTGGTAGGTTAATCTGGATTGATATTAAATGGACTAGCTACTTGATAAAATGGTAAAAATTGCACGGGGCGCTCTATTTGGTCGCCCCCATTTAACCTATATCTATTTTTTTTTAAACTTTTAACTTGTACCCACTTTTTAAATAACTTCAGCTCACCTTCTCCTCCTCCTCCTTCGTTTTCTTCTTCTTCATCTTTCTTCTGCTGCTGTTGGTGCTGCTATGAAACTTAAGTTCATGGGATGATTGCCATAAATATGTTTATCAAATTTTTTAAAAACAAATTGTAAACAATGTTTTGATCCCGCTATCTGAAAGCTGCAGTAATTAAGTGTAGCCTGAATATCAGGCTAGAGAGAGAGAGAGATGGGTACTGGTAATTTTTTTCATTTAATGTAATTGAGGTGTGTATCTTTGTGCTTTAATATGTGAGCCAGAAATGGTCGTATCGTTTTTTTGGTATTTAGTAACTGGTAGAGCACTGCTATGCTTCTTGAGTTTCTTTGCTGC
The DNA here is from genome assembly GCF_000393655.2 of Nicotiana sylvestris. NCBI lineage: Eukaryota > Viridiplantae > Streptophyta > Magnoliopsida > Solanales > Solanaceae > Nicotiana > Nicotiana sylvestris. The sequence continues at coordinate 83,307,231 of NC_091068.1, read as the reverse complement.
TTAGTTACAAGTTCGACTCTCTTCTCCTTCAGAAGGGAAAGGAATTAAAATGTACTGGTGAAAAGATTTAATGCAAGGCTTTTGTGTCTCATTTTTCATTTCGTGATGAGCGGCTTGGCTGGTGTAATTGACCATAATTAAAAAAAACTTTAGCTCTAGAGCTGAAGTTTTTGTTACAACAAAAACTAGAGCTGAAGTTTCCCGTTATAACACAAAAACTTCAGCTCTAGAGGTGAAGTTTTCCGTTACAACACAAAAATTTCAGCTCTAGAGTTGAAGTTTCCCAGTTACAACACAAAACAGTTAGATTTGTAATATTTTAGTCAGTGAAGTGCACCCTTTAGACAAATAGAGTGTCATTTTATGCTTATTATAACTTTATTTGGAACAGTTTGTTGTAATCTCTCATTTGGTTTCTTTGTTTAATTTAATATCCTAATGAACTGTCCATAAAGAACAGTTGGCTGTTCCATTCGTCATATTGTAGTTTATGATCTGTCCTACCTACAATTATTTGTAAGTTCAAAACACTGTTAAGTTGTCAACTTTGAACTTATGTCTTAAACTAAAATCCTGACCTATTACAAAATATGCATTAAAAAACAGTGGAGTGGGTAGCTTAATGGACAAAATAATTAGGACAAAATAATGAATGTCCCCACAGCTTGGAAACCATCCAATTCATAACTAAAATCTCATTTACAACACAAAAACTTCAGCTCTAGAGCTGAACTTCAGGCCCGACTACTAGAATGCTGAAGTTTTGCGTGATTGTCTTTGCTACTTCAGCCCCGTGTGCTGAAGTTATGCGAAAAAACAGGTACGCTTGCAATTTTTTTACAAAGCGGGCATAAGTTAAAATATGACACAAAAAGCGAGTATAAATACAAATGCTCCGATAAAATGGTGAAAGAAGTTTTGGGGCTTCAGGGAGGTGGGCTCGATTTTTGGGCTGGTGTTAGCAGATTTAAGGCAATTGGGTTTGTCTGGGTTGGTCTGAAAATATTCTTTTGGACTGATTTGGGTCGAAAATCATGGTCTTCCTCTTCTTCAAATTAATTTAATTGGGCTCCCATATCTTAATAATTTGGACCACTAAAAATACTTTAAACATACATATTGAAATAAGTAATTAGCTCAACAATAGTCATATTAATGGTAATATAAATAATAATGCTAATAGTACTAATAATAATAATTTCTGCAATAATAGTAATGGCTTCAATTATTATAATTATAATAAATAGTAGTAATAGTAGTAATAATAGCAATAAATAACTAAAGAAATACATTAGATTATTAGTGACAAGGGAGCACCAGAAAATTAATTAAAAGAAAGGTAGGACAAAATTGGGTATCAACACCACTCATATCCAAGAATGGAATCAAACCACTTTTGGGAATATTTTTCATAAAAAAAAAAATCTTTTGGCAAGGCTTAAAGGCATCCAAAATTCTCCCAAATGCATCAATAGTCAATTCTTACAAAACCTAGAAACCGATCTAATAGCCCAATATAATGACTTACTAAAACTAGAAGAGGATTTTGGAAGTTAAAATCTAGAATAAGTTGGCTACAAGAGGGGGACGCCAATACAAAAAAATTTCACCTTACTACTTTAAAGCGTCGTAGACGTAACCGCATTACTACTCTACAAGATTCAGTGGGCAATTGGATCTTAGACCAACGCGATATTAAACTCTATATAGAGGATCATTACCATGGCCTATTCACCACCAGTAACATCCACAACACCATTCCTAAGTTTCAAGCCACGCATCATGCCATCACCCCTACGTACTGACTTCTTAAAGCTTGATGCACCACCTACATCTTTAGAAATCACTAATGCACTAAAAACTTTCTCAACCTTTTAAAGCCCCACGATCGGATGGACTCCATCCATATTTTTTTCAAACCTATTGGCCTCTTGTCAATCACTATGTGGTTTCATTTTGTAAGGAAATATTCAACACATAACAATTACCCCCTGAATTAAATAAAACCTATATCTGTCTCATTCCAAAAACACAACAACCCTCCCTCATCACCCAATATCGGCCTATCAATCTTTGCAACACTATATACAAGTTAATTACTAAAATTATTGTACTTCGTATTAAACCAATATTAGCTACTATCATCAGTCCGGAACAATCAGCTTTCTTGCCTAACCGTAGGGCCTCTGATAATGCGCTTATATTCAAGAAATTATGCACCACTTCAAGAAGAAAAAAGGTGCTCAATCTTCCTTTCTCCTCAAACTAGACCTAGAAAAGGCCTTTGATAAATTAGAATGGGTATTCATCCACGAAACCCTTCATTAATTCAAATTTCCACCTAAGTTAACCACATTAATCATGTCTTGCATCACAACTTCTTCAATATCCATTCTCATTAATGGTCAACCCTCTCCTTTCTTCTCACCTTCAAGAGGTATTAGATAGGGGGATCCTCTATCACCCTACATATTTATACTATGTATGAAAATGCTCTTGCAAAAAATATACATGGAGGTAGACTACCAAAAATGGCAACCAATCAAATTATCCCGGCAAGGACCACCACTCTCTCACCTCTTATTTGCAGACGCCATTACTATTCTTTCTAAGAATACTTCCAATAGCATCAACTCCGTCATAGATACCCTAAACTTCTTTACTCAAGTTTCTGGACTTACCATAAACTATAATAAATCAAAAAATTCTTCTCAAAAAACAACTCCCAAATTGCTAAAGATATAGTGATTAATTCTTTTCACATGAAGGAAGGATCAAACTTTGGCAAATACTTAGGATATCCTATTTTCACAAAGAAGCCTAAGACCGCCGACTTCCAATTCTTGTTAGATAACTTTAAGAATAGACTAGCGGGATGGAAAATAAATTGCCTTACAATGGCAGGAAGAACCACTCTTATTAAATCAACCCTAAATTGCCTACCCAACCATGTAATGCAAATGATCAAGCTCTCCGCTCATAATACCAAAAGGTTAGAACAATATCAGCGTAATTTTCTCTAGGGATCCTCACCTCAACATCGTAAATTATACCTTATTAACTGGACAACCATTCAACAACCAAAACCTAGTGGAGGCCTGGGAATACAAAACTTAGCTGCCAAAAATAGTGCTTTACTAGGCTCCCTAACCTGGAGATTGTTTAATTCCTCTTCATTTCCACTGGGCTTCCATTATAATTTCCAAGTACTCACACTCAACCACTTCTATTCATACCTCCTCTACTTGGAAAGCCATCCAACACGGATGAGCCTCATGTCAACTTGGTATCCGTTGGCATGTTGTCAATGATACCCACATCAAATTTTGGATAGAGCCTTGGATCAGAACCAACCCCATACTCAGAAACTTAATTGCAGGACCTTTTCCTAGAAATGACCACTGCTCCATACTAAATTCTTATATACATAGGAACTTCCTAAACATTCCTCAAATATCTTTTGAGCTCCCTGCAGATTTACACCACCAACTAGAAAACCATTATATCTTTTCCCTCACTAATCACCAATCTTATGATCACATTTACTGGATCATCACACCTAACGGGCAATTCTCAGTTAAATCCTTATATCGACAGCTACTTACCAAATCAGAAAACAACTCTTTCCAATGGTTATGGAAACTACAACTACCTCAAAAGATAAAACATTTCCTTTGGCAAATGTCCCACCATCGATTACCCACGACTAGTTACCTCTACATTATCCATGTCACTCGCAATTCTTTATACCCAGTATGCCAATACACAGATGAACTATAGCACATTTATTCTTTGAATGTCACCAAGCAAAAACAGTATGGCAACAACTAGGCATTCAACATCAAAACATACAAGTTCAAACACTCCATGAACAAACTGCTTTAACACTCTCGCGTTTCATTCTCCATAATAACCTTACTACCACTATAACGAGCTCCCCTACTATCATTTGCTATGGCCAATGGCACATATGGAATAGTCGCAATTGCCTAGTCTTTGACAATGCCAATCACCCTCCAAATATTCAGCACATTCTAGGTCAAGCTGGTGAGTATTTCCATCTAGGTGTTACACATATCACACACAATAACACTCTCACCTACATAGACGTTAAGTGGAATCCTCCTTCACATAGGATGTATAAATTAAATTCAGACGGTGCCTATAACTTCACACACAACAAAAGGGGGTTTGGGGGTATAATTAGAGATTCCATGGGTAATTGGGTTATAGGGTATACGGGTACAAGGCCAACAGGAAATCATCACTACTGTGAGCACGTGATTTTTGCTTCACAGAAATTACTCCAAAAGAAATCAAAAAATAAAATAAAATCCATCTGTGTACGATTTTTAGAATTTATGTGACATTTTGGTAATTATTTGGTCCGTAAATGCTTGTCGTTGTTGTGATTGATATATATATATATATATGTATGTATGTATAAATACATGTTGCATGCGCATTCAAGATTTAATTGTGCATTGTGGAGTCGATTAAACCATGTTTTATTTTAAAAGAAAGAAAATCACAAAAATATGCATTTTTGTTATGTTTTGTCATTTATGTGTGTCGTGGTGTAATTTTACTTTTTAATTAAATGTTTGACCTTGTGTGTTAATTGTTGTTAAGGTTTAACATTGTTGTAGGCTAATTTTGGTTTTACAAAATTATTTTAGAATTTTGTTGATTGTTAATTAAAGTAGAAAAAGAAAAGAGTTGAAAATAGTAAAGAATACCCGGATTTGAGCCAAAAATTGAGCTGAAAATCAGGCCCAAATAGCACCAAAAATCGGCCCAAGTCAGTCAGCCCAGAAGACCCGTCTCCCACGCTATCAAACGACGTAGTCTGATACCAGAACTACGTCGCTTCGATGACAGTCGATCCCAGCCGTCCATCTAGCCCTCATCCAACGGATGCAATCAGTACCCATATCCAAAAGCCAAACCCGACCCAGAGATTGACCCACCGTCTCGTTAAGTAAACCAATCCTAACCATTGATCCTGATTGATCCAACGGCTAGGATTCGACCTTTGGCCCGGTATATAAATGATCCCAACGAACCCCGCCCCCTATCCAAACACCCCCCTGGTTTCATCGTCTCTCTCAGAGACGATCCCAAACACCCCCAAACCCTAGCAGCCGCCATAGCTCCCCTTCAACGTAAACCCGGCGGCAACAACGCCACCGGTCACCATAGCTACACCACTGAACCTACAAACCACCCTGAACACGAATCCCTGGTCACTTAACTTCGAATCATCTCTAGGGTTCTCGAATCTTTGATCAAAGATTCGAGCCAAAACCCTAAATCACCTAATGAGTCCCAAATTCACACCAGCCACTCCCCTGACATCCCTTATACCCTAATCAACGTTGGTTTCGTTCGAATCTAGGTAGAACTCTTCGAACCCCAAATCTGAGCTCAAGAACCCTAAAAATCGAATCCATGGGGGTCCGTCCAAATCAACAATAGATTTGGGTCTAATAGACCTTAATCGAGGTGTTCTCAGTCGGGAACACTTCGATTAAAGTCCATTCGACCTCAAAGAAGTCCAGTCCGGTTCAGGCCTGGGTCGTTTTTGATGCTTAAGCTTCCGAGGTAATTTTCTTTTCTTTCCTTCTATTCAGTGTCAAGTGTATGTTATGAGATATCTATTCGCTTCGACTAATGTCGTCGAATAGTTAAGTTTCGTAAGCTCCTTGCTAAATGTCCCGAATATTGAAATAATTTGGTGGCCTGTTTAGTCTATGTTGTTTGTCAATTGTTTGTTACATGTAATAGTTTGTATAGTCGATTTGAGTAACGTCGTCAAATAATTAAGTTTCATAAGTTCCATGTTCTGTTCGAAAACACATGAATCACATGTATGTTCTGTTTTAGCCTGCTTTTGTTGTCGACTGATTAGTATACGTTGTAACTCGCAAAGTCGACTCGATACATATTGTCGTTTGTTTTTTTACAGTCTTGAAAGGCAACAACTTGATTCACACCATCTGATTAGCACCCCTGTTGGATTAAATTCGAGCCATTGGTTAAGCCTAAACTGAGAATTAAACATAGCTGTAATACCCTGAGTATTTAACCAGAAATCAGTCTTAAGGTGCAAGCTTATATAGGCCGTGATTCTAACTTCTGAGTTTAGGGTTAGACAGTAATAACAGTGGATTAAAAAGGTAAGTTTGGTAAGTCTAATAGGGTCTCAACATGCCCTGAGCTCAAGTCTGCCCAGTTGTTAATAATTAACCTTAGTTTAGTTGTTAATGGGGAACCAAACAGTGGAGCATGGGGGCTGACTAATAATACTTTAATCACCCATACCTCTTGAATAAAATAAAAGGACAAGCATGGGGAACAATTTAACTGGCATCAAGAAAAGACATTGAGGCTTGGGAAACTAAGGGGTATGAGAAGGAAAAGGCTGAAGGAATCAAGGCAGCCTGGGGGCCTGCCATTTATGCCTATAAATAGGCTTATTTAGAACAAGAAAGGGGCTGGTCTTCCAACTTTAAGAGGTCAATTTAGTTTTGAGAAGCATAGGCTGGTTTTTCTAATCCTAAGAGACCAGAGAGAGATTGAAAGAAGAAAAATATGCTTTACTTTTACTGTTGGAATCAGTATTCACCTCTGTTACTGTTGCATTGAGAGTTGTGGAAATTTGTTGAAAGTCTGTTGGTCCATCTTCTATTGCAAATTCAAGTTTTGGTCATATTGTGGTGGTTTATATTGATGTTGGGCATTTGGGTTGTATTCTGGGATTTTCTGGTGCATTTGGTGTTGCTGCGTGGCATTTTCTGAAGCTATTATTGGGTTTTTAATCTACTGTTGGGCTATTTTTGTTACTGTTGTGTTACTGCCGTGTTACTGCTGTCCGTTTGCTTGTTGTTGTTGTTATTACTGCCTTACTGCTGCCCAGCTGCTGCTGCTGATCTTCTTCCTCTTCTTGTTCTTGTTTCCAATCTCAGGTACACAACTGATACACTATCAATGTAGGCTGAAAATTGAAACCTGAATATAGAAATGAAGAGTTGAAGTGCCTCTTTCGAATTTGCTTTAGTTGTATATTGAATGTTAAGCCGTGTATAATAGTTCATGTATTCCATTAGAATCATGTCTGGGTTTGTTTGGATTTTGTTTCAATGGGTAATTGTCTGGCCCTAGCTTTCAATATAATTAGAGTTCGTTTGACTCAGCATTTAGTCTAAAAGGTAAAAATCCGAAATAATGTATATCTCATATTGATTTCAGTTTTAAGTTGAAAGTATGTCTCCATAGCTTTAGTGATGCAATAGTTAGTTGACAAAGTCATTAACAGTTGGTTTCGAGTGTCATATAATCACATAGGAACCTAGTATGAATTCACGCCCTTAAATTTGTAGAATCCGTAGGATTGACATACTTGTGGCGCGATTCAAGAAATGTAGAAAGGCTAAGAACCTTAACCCAATAGGTTATTCAAGTTAACAAGCAAGTTAAGTAACTTTCGTAACCATTAGTAATTAAGGTTGGCTTAGCTTCAAGTAATTGAAAACAATTAGTTCCAACGGTTCATTTCGTCTAACAATGTGGGTTCAAAAATTAGTTATAAGATACTTTGTCCCTTTTGAATGCGTATTGCCTGTCAATTCCGTATTTGGTTATAATTTCAGCTTCAGTAGTATCGGCTTATAGAATGAGGCATGAAACATCTTCTTTTCGCGCAAAGTTTGATTGTAATTTTCTAGCTGCATTTGCTTGAATCCGTGAAATAAATGATGGTCTTGTCAAGCATGTAAATAAAGTAGGACCTTTTCTTCTTCCATTTAGAGACGGACGAAAATATATATATATAGCTGCTTTAGATTATCCTTAAAAAAAATAATGAGACGAGCCTCGCCCAATAAAAATACAAATTGCGGGGTCCTCAATAATGGGTCATAATAAATACTTAGAATTTGGGATGGACCGTTTAGTGAATTTCACTACCTTCCCCAAAGATAATAACGCGTTAGCCTCTTTAGACGCGATTTAATTAAATTACTTTCCTAAACTCGGGTGCACATTTATGTGACCCAAATCCAAATCTCAGCGGAGTCGAAATGTGTCTCTAATCACGGGTACATTGATTGTGACGTGGTTCGAGATGCGTGTCCATGACGTTGCAAATTCCTTTTAAAAAAATAAGAATGAGATGAGCCTCGCCAAATAAAAATACAAAATTGCGGGGCCCTCAGTAAACATTAGCTTTAAAATTGCTTAGATTCCGGGACGAACCGTTTAGCAAAATTCCACGGCCCTACCAAAGAAAATGATACGCTAGTCGCTTTAGGCGCGCCTTTAATAATTTATTTTCCTTAACTCGGGTGCACATTTATGTGACCCAAATCCAAATCTCAACCGAGTCGAGATATGCCAAACAACTACGGGTGCATTGATGTAACGTGGTTCGAGATATGTTTCCACGACGTTGCAATTCTCGTAAAATAATAACAATAAGTAAGAAAGCGGTAAAAAGATAAAATTTTGCACATAAGTTCATATTTGTATAAAATCAGATAATCAAGCCGAATATAACAGTTGAGCGACCGTGCTAGAACCACGGAACTCGGGAATGCCTAACACCTTCTCCCGGGTTAACAGAATTCCTTATCCGGATTTCTGGTGCGCAGACTGTAATATGGAGTCATTCTTTTCCTCGATTCGGGATTAAAATTGGTGACTTGGGACACCCTAAATCTCCCAAGTGGCGACTCTGAAATAAATAAATAAAGCCCATTTCGATTGTCCTTTAATTGAAAAAACTCCTTGTACCCCTCGCGGGGGCGGAAAAAGGAGGTGTGACAACTACATGGAACTCTGCTGGGGACTACAGACCCAGAACCACTGGTTCAGGGTTAGAAATTCGAGCTTAGATAAATTGTTATATTTGGTTTTATCTGATTTTGTTACATGTTTGGGCTCAATGTGCTAAATGATGTTTTTACCGCTTTGATATTATTTGAACTGTATATAAACTGTGCCGAAACCCTTCTCTTCTTACCTCCGGGGAGAAGCTCGCTGGTCGAGACTCCCTATTCTGTTAGTGTCAATACCTGAAATAAGAAAGAGGCCGGACAAGTTACAAAGCCGGACGATCCCGCGGGTCCCTGGTACGTAGCCCCCTCCTCGACTCGAGTTGTCCGCTCGGGTACACAGTCTAGAACAAATACCCAGGTTATGAACTTAGAATAACTCAGCTTCATGCCGGATCCCTAGTAGGAACGTTTGTTTGCATCACGTGCATCTGACTTTGGAGGCTCAACACAGGGGTTGGGTCTGTCTAGGACAGATGTACAAAAAATGAAAATGACCATCCTGATGCATCTTACTTGCTACCACTTGCGCATTTATTTGATTCGGACTTGTGTGTTGACCGACTTTTGAATATCAGGAATAATATTGTGAAATTGAAAAAAAAGAGAAATAGCGGTTAGGGAGTTAATTGTTTATTTTGAAAAATCCCTATGCCCAAATACTGTCGAAACTCTGCCGAAATTTTGAGAAAATGAAAAAAAATATTTTAGTTTGTTTTATTAAAAGCAAAGGAAAAAAAAGTCGTTGTTCTGTCTTGTTTTTAAAAAAAAAATAGAAAAGGAAAATAGTTTGTTTATGAAAATGCCAAAAATAAAAATAAAAAGAGTCGTGCGTTGAACGTGGTTTTATTATTTGTTCCAATATATATATATATATATATATATATATATATATATATATATATATATATATATATATAATCCAAAAAGTATTTTTCTTTATTTCCAAAATATATATATATCTTTATTTGTTGCAAAGAGTATTTGTCTTGGCAAGAAAATTCAAAGTAAAATTCCAAAAAGATATGTCTTGCAAAATATATATATATATATATATATATATATCTTTATTTTCCATTATTGATTTCTCTAGAAAGTCTTTTTAATTGTTTTTTTAAAAAAGAATAAAAGAATAAAAGAATAAAAGAATATAAAAATAAAAATAAAAATAATTTCTTTTAAAAAATCCGAAAATATTTTGATTCTTCTTTCAAAATTGAAAAGAAAATTCAAAATTCAAAAAAATATTTTTCTAGAAGCCTTTCTTTTATTAAAGGTAAAATTCCAAAAATATTTCCTTTCTTCTTTAGAATAAGAGAAAACAAATGAAAATCCAGACAAAAAATATCTTCTTTTTACTTTTGAAATTCTCAAAGTTCAAATCAAAAGAAAAGGAATTCTTAGAATTCTTTCTTTCAAAAAAGAAAATCAATCAAAAATCCAAAAAAAAAAATACTTCCTTTCTTCTTTTAAAGCAGTTCTTTCACAAATTCCAAAAATAAAAAAATTTAAAATTAGTTTTTTTACTTTATTCATGACCTTCCCAAACTACGCGGGTTTGATTCTCACCGGATGTGAGATACATAAGCAACCTTCATCGGGTCCAACCCCCCCCCCTTTTGCTAAAATAGCCAAAAACAAATAAATAAATAAATAAAACATGTCAAAATTTTAATTCTGTCATAAAGAAGTCGGGTGACGCTGTTTGTCAAAACGTAGCCGAATGTTCCCGAAAGGGACGCCGGAAGGCTGACTTTGCATAAACAGCCACCTTGGGTCATTTTTTAAGATTTGGTCCAGTTGACCCACACAGCCTTAAAAATCTTCGTCCCCGATGCGTTGAATGGTCGTGTTTGCAATATTGAGTTTTCTATTTTGGAAAACGATAAAAAGAGTCATAAATAAGTCGGGTGATGCTGTTTTGTCAAAAATAGCCGAATGTTCCCGAAAGGGACGCCGGAAGGCTGACTTTGCATAAACAGCCACCTTGGGTCATTTTTTAAGATTTGGTCCAGTTGACCCACACAGCCTTAAAAATCTTCGTCCCCGAGGCGCTGAAGGGCCGTGTTTGCAGCACCAGGTTTTTATTGTAATTTGAAAAAAAAAACAAAGAGTTAGCGATCAGGTGAATACCGTTTTGATTTTTAGTCAAAAAATAAGCCGAGCCAGCTTCGGCCGCGTCTTAAACCGTTCTTGCCGAAATAGCCTTAGAGTATTTTTCAGTTGTCGAAAGGCTATTTTCGTAAAAGAACGGACAAGTTTGTAAAGTGTCATAAAATAATCCTCCCCGACCTCAAAATTCATGTGAGATTTGGAAGGGGCCACATTTGCAAAAATAGCCGTTTGGTTGCATTTGTCAAACGGGGAAAGGAAGCTGGCCTTTTTGTTTTGAGGTTATAAATCTTTTGACTAGAATATGTGGGTTGTTTGATTTTTGAGTTTGTTGGTCATCTTTCAACCTTTGAAACCCAGTTTGTTTTATTATGAAAATTGATAAAGAAAGAAAAAATGTCTTATTGTTGTTACCTTTCATTTTGTCCGAACTACGCAAGGTCTGATTCATGCGGGGTCATGATACGTAGGCAATCTCCATAAGATTCGACCACAACAAAAAAAAAGAGAAAAGAAAAATGAAAAAAAGAGAAAAGAAAAAATTGATGAAAAAAAAAGATGTTGTTAATAATGGGGACCGACTGAGTCCATTCTAACCTGTTTTGTTTTGAATCGCAAGGAAAGTTAAGGTGGTTGGTTTGTGGTAAGCCGGACAATGACACCCAGAACATCGCGTAGAATCCTTTACCCGCACATCATGATGCACACTTTGCGGGGATCAGGCCTGATAGCAGAAGCACTCAAATCCTATTGGGAAATTGTTGACTAAGGTTGATGATATCGAAGTTGGCAATGGTCTGGACAATACTGATGCGAAGATCAGTGGCTAAGATGCCAATTTTGATAAAAGTGGGAGGACGCTCCGTTCCTTGGTTAGCAAGAGAGAAGCTTGTGGTGGCTTATTTTGTTGTCATTTCTGTTGTTCGGATTATTAGGGTTGTAATTCGGATATTGTCTCGTGTCAAACTGTCTTATCTTTCCGTTTTGTCATAGCGGTTTGTTTAAGTTTGTCCAGGTTGTTTTAGGATTTTATTCTGGTTTGTTTTTGTTATTCAAACCATTTCACCGGTAGTCTAATGCAAAATCCGGTCTTTTATTATTTCCAGTCATCTTTTGTTTAGTCCTTTTATCATTTTTGTTCAGCACCTATTCCAGTGACATGACATGCGCACACAGTTTGGGCCTAGTCTTTAAAGTTAATCATAAAACCCCGGAAAGGTGATCAGAACATTTAAAAGAAATAAGGACGGTTTGGGATTATTCGGAGCTCAAGTCATACGGAACTAGGGCAAGTAAAACACAAAGAAAACCGCTAAAAGAAAGATTCGCCAAATTGACATGAGGGTCGAGAGTGAGAGTGTCGCCCAACGGTGCTTTATAAATGACAAAGGAAAAAGCAAATGTGTGAATATAATTGTCAAGTCCAGCACCATCGGAAGATGCTACAAATCTTTGTTTAAATGTGTTGTTTGCACTGGGCATGTTTTGAAGTCTGGAATGACGAAGGCATTTTGTTTTGCTACCTAAACACTTTATCCTTCGTTAACCCCTTTTGAGCCTTATTTTTTTTCTTTCGTACCCCTCGTTCGGAATTAGTAGAAACGACTAGAAAACGCAAGCATGGCAGGTAAAGAAAAGAAAAAAACACAAAAAGAAAAAGAAAAAAATCAACAAAACGACAAAAGAAAAATGAAAAAAGAAAAGAAAAGAAAAATGATAACAAAAAAAAAACAAAAGAAAGTCAGAAAAAAACGGAGGAAGTGAGAACTACGTTTGACCTGATTCCTCAAAAAGGATAAGTAGGCGCTTCACGGCTCGGTCATAGGGTGCATAATGGCCATAATGGTCATAGTGTGCATGGTGTAATAAAAATTAAAAAAATTATAAATAAATAATCCCCAAGCAAGAAACTGGGGCAAGGGTTGCGCTTGTTGTAAACAAATATGATTTCGAAGGTTGTAATTTTGAACCCCAAATTTATTTTGTTTTTTGAGCCTTTAATACCCTTTCTTTCTAGCCTATCCAAAACCCACATTACGGTCCAAAGAAAGACCTTCTGATCAGTCTTCAAAAGATGCCAAGTCAGACAAATGAGAGTCTTACCGGTGAACATAACACTCTGTTCCACAGTAGAAATGACTCTAATCTCCAGCAGAGAGAGTCATACCGGCAACACTCCAAATCCCCAGCTGGAAAGTGATACAAATGAGAGAGTCTTATCGGTGAAAATCTTCACGGACACCATAAGGCGATGAAAGCTGAGAGAAAAACCAAAATGAGAGAGGCTTGATAGTGAAAACCCTTCGGGCACTACAAGTCGAATAAGATTGAGAATCAGATGGGGAATTGCCAATTGAAGGTCTTGAAAGATGATTGACGGCGGAGGATAGGCCACATGTGCATGTCATGACCATTAGAGTCGGTATCTGCGTTTGATAGGTTTTTATTTATAGTTTCTCTTGTTAAAAAGTCATCTTTTTCCTTTGTCTTTTATTCGGTTCCCTTTTTGTTTATCTTTTCCTTTCATAGAAAAATTCTCCAGTAGAGTCTGTTTGGTCAGAACAAGTGAGAATTGACTTCAAAATATGTCATCAGCTTTACAATTATGCAAGATGAGATCTGGCTAGTACATCCAAGTGGTGTAATCAGCAAGGAACAAGCGCAAGGCCAGTATCAATAAAGATATCCCCAGCAAAAGGGAATTGACCAAAGGATTGATGAGTGTCAAGAGGGATACCCTTGCCGAAATCAAAGGTTATAAACCTCAAGGCCAAGGCCCATGAACAAAGCAAGGAGAACAGTGAGCATGATTTGGGAAATTCATACTAGACTAAAAGGTCGGGGAAATGCCAGTTTCCGAGCTATGCCACAAAAGAAGTGGGATATCCCCAGCAGAAAGGGATTATCCCCAACAAATAATATCATCCCCAACAAGTTGTGGAACGCAGAGCAAGGAAGGAGAAAGGGAAAACCATCCCAGTAGGAGTATCACAACCAACCACCGCGCTTTAAACTAACAAATTTTGTTGATTTGAAACAGGTAAAGGAAATGGCATTGATGACGGAAATGCATGTCACAAGGGAGATTATCAAACTGGGGCAGAAAATTTTCCTTCCATTTAGAAAATTTTCTGGAAGTCAGGTACCCATTCGGGGAAGAATAAAGATAACACCAGTCTCAAAGGAAGTGGTCTTTGAACCAGTGTTGCCCCAACATAATAAGTTTCAATGGAGGAAGTTATTCCCTAGCGGACAGAACAAAGGGATGAAACTTGAGCTCAGAAAAAGCAAAAGGCCAGTATCATTCCCAACAGCCTTCCGAAGAGCGAAGCACTAGTTCTGAAGGAATCAGAATCCCCCAGCAGTATTATCCTCGACAGCGTTATCCCCAGCTGATAACATTTAATCCCCCAACAGGTAAGTAAATAATTCCCCAACAGTGTTATCCCCAGCAGTTCGAGGAGTCCAACACAAGTTTGGTGAAAATCGGTATCCTCAGCGGGTCCTTTCGGGGAAAGGCAAAACGAGTCTTAAGGGAGGTAGTCTTCGAAGGAAGAAGCTAAAAAAAAAAGAAGAAAAGGGGAAGTAGTTTGCAGAGGAATGAAACATCCTACTTAAAAGGAAGTAGTTTTGGAAAGAGTAAGATAACATATTTACGCAGCAGAGTTATCCTCAGCAGTGTTATCCCCAACAGGGTTACTCAGCAGTTCGCAGTGTTATCCCCAGAGGATCATCGAGATGTAGAAGCATCCTCGACAGAGTTTCGACCAAGTTCCGAGGGGGTCGGACAACACAGAATGGGAAAGGAAGAAAGGAAAATTCATCTTCAGCAAAATAACCCCCAGCAAGTTTTGAGATACAGAACGGGGAATGGATAAATGGAAAAGCCATCCCCAGCAGAATGTTATCCCCAGCGAATAACATCATCCCCAACAAGTTTTGGGAACGCCAAACAGGAATAAGGGGAAGGGAACAATCATCCCCATCAGGAGTGACATGACCACTCGCCATATTTTTTTTAAAAAAAACTAACTAAATTTTCTTTGATTTGAACAGGAAAATAAGGTGTTGATGATGGCCTAAAGACACGCCATAAGAAAGATCGCCAGAACTGGGGCAGAAAATTTTCTGCCACAAGTGAAAATTTTCTCAGAGAATCGAGGAAACAAATTCAAGTTTGTCTCTATCATTAGGCGCCCACCTGTATAACAAGGGAATACATTTCATGTCTTTACCATTAGGCGCCCACCTGTATAACAAGGGAATACATTTCATGTCTTTACCATTAGGCGCCCACCTGTATAACAAGGGAATACATTTCATGTCTTTACCATAAGGCGCCCACCTGTATAACAAGGGAATACATTTCACGTCTTTACCATTAGACGTCCACCTGTATAACAAGGGAATACATTTCACGTCTTTACCATTAGGCGCCCACCTGTATAATAAGGGAATACATTTCATGTCTTTACCATTAGGCGCCCACCTGTATAACAAGGGAATACATTTCATGTCTTTACCATTAGGCGCTCACCTGTATAATAAGGGAATACATTTCATGTCTTTACCATTAGGCGCCCACCTGTATAACAAGGGAATACATTTCATGTCTTTACCATTAGGCGCCCACCTGTATAACAAGGGAATACATTTCATGTTTTTACCATTAGGCGCTCACCTGTATAACAAGGGAATACATTTCATGTCTTTACCATTAGGCGCCCACCTATATAACAAAGGAATACATTCCTGTCTTTTTATTTTTGTATTCAGGCGCCCACCTGCATAACGAGAGAAATACTTTTGAGTCTTATACTGCAGATCTTGAAATCAGTAACCCACCGGAAGGTAGAAGGTTACAACAGGAATCCCCAGCAGCAAACAATAAAAATCCCCAACACCGGAAAGCAGGAGGTGGCAACAAGAGGTCCCAACACAAATTCAAGCGCATGAGTCAAAAGGAAGAAAAGACGCGTCTTGAAAGAAGCGGCCCGTGATCATTAATTTATGCCCAGCATAACAAATCTGATGAAGAGAGAGTCATATCCCCAGGAGAACCACCGAAAAGCTTAATGAAGAAAGCCATATCCCCAGCGGACCGAACAAGATGATGAAAACCGGTATCCAGGAAAGCAAAAGGCCAGTACATCCCAAGTTCTCGGAAGAAAAGCACCGGAAGAAACATAAACCGACAAGAAAGCAAGGCAACAAGGACGAGTTGAATATAGATGAGATATTATGATCCGTAGTCTAGTCTAGCTTCTTGTTTTCTTTTGAGCACGGTGTAACAAGGAAATCGGTAAGCAGAGATAACAGCATGCAACAGCAGTAACATTGCAGTCCCATGGTAGTCCCAGCTACCAAAACTTCTTGAACTACATTAACCTGATTCCCCTTTTAGCCAGGGATATGTAGGAAACCTTTGAAGGAAAGGTTCAATTAAATCTTTTTCTCAAAAAAAAAAATGCTTCACACGGAGTATCCCAACAGGCAAAAAATCGCTCATATCCGCTCACTTTATCTTTGCACGAAAAGCTCTCTGTGCTTTCGGACAAAGAGGGGCAACTGTGAGCACGTGATTTTTGCTTCACGGAAATTACTCCAAAAGAAATCAAAAAATAAAACAAAATCCATCTGTGTACGATTTTTAGAATTTACGTGACATTTTGGTAATTATTTGGTCCGTAAATGCTTGCCGTTGTTGTGATTGATATATATATATATATATATATATGTATGTATAAATACATGTTGCATGCGCATTCAAGATTTAATTGTGCATTGTGGAGTCGATTAAACCATGTTTTATTTTAAAAGAAAGAAAATCACAAAAATATGCATTTTTGTTGTGTTTTATCATTTATGTGTGTCGTGGTGTAATTTTATATTTTAATTAAATGTTTGACCTTGTGTGTTAATTGTTGTTAAGGTTTAACATTGTTGTAGGCTAATTTTGGTTTTACAAAATTATTTTAGAATTTTGTTGATTGTTAATTAAAGTAGAAAAAGAAAAGAGTTGAAAATAGTAAAGAATACCCGGATTTGAGCCAAAAATTGAGCTAAAAATCAGGCCCAAATAGCACCAAAAATCGGCCCAAGTCAGTCAGCCCAGAAGACCCGTCTCCCACGCCATCAAACGACGTAGTCTGATACCAGAACTACGTCGGTTCGATGACAGTCGATCCCAGCCGTCCATCTAGCCCTCATCTAACGGATGCAATCAGTACCTATATCCAAAAGCCAAACCCGACCTAGAGATTGACCCACCATCTCGTTAAGTAAACCAATCCGAACCATTGATCCTGATTGATCCAACGGCTAGGATTCGACCTTTGGCCCGGTATATAAATGATCCCAACGAACCCCTCCCCCTATCCAAACACCCCCCTGGTTTCATCGTCTCTCTCATAGACGATCCCAAACACCCCCAAACCCTAGCAGCCGCCATAGCTCCCCTTCAACGTAAACCCGGCGGCAACAATGCCACCGGTCACCATAGCTACACCACTGAACCTACAAACCACCCTGAACACGAATCCCTGGTCACTTAACTTCGAATCATCTCCAGGGTTCTCGAATCTTTGATCAAAGATTCGAGCCAAAACCCTAAATCACCTAATGAGTCCCAAATTCACACCAACCACTCCCCTGACATCCCTTATACCCTAATCAATGTTTGTTTCGTTCGAATCTAGGTAGAACTCTTCGAACCCCAAATCTGAGCTCAAGAACCCTAAAAATCGAATCCATGGGGGTCCGTCCAAATCAACAATAGATTGGGGTCTAATAGACCTTAATCGAGGTGTTCTCAGTCGGGAACACTTCGATTAAAGTCCATTCGACCTCAAAGAAGTCCAGTCCGGTTCAGGCCTGGGTCGTTTTTTATGCTTAAGCTTCCGAGGTAATTTTCTTTTCTTTCCTTCTATTCAGTGTCAAGTGTATGTTATGAGATATCTATTCGCTTCGACTAATGTCGTCAATAGTTAAGTTTCGTAAGCTCCCTGTTAAATGTCCCGAATATTGAAATAATTTGGTGGCTTGTTTAGTCTATGTTGTTTGTCGATTGTTTGTTATATGTAATAGTTTGTATAGTCGATTTGAGTAACGTCGTCAAATAATTAAGTTTCATAAGTTCCATGTTCTGTCCGAAAACACATGAATCACCTGTATGTTCTGTTTTAGCCTGATTTTGTTGTCGACTGATTAGTATACGTTGTAACTCGCAAAGTCGACTCGATACATATTGTCGTTTGTTTTTTTACAGTCTTGAAAGGCAACAACTTGATTCACACCATCTGATTAGCACCCCTGTTGGATTAAATTCGAGCCATTGGTTAAGCCTAAACTGAGAATTAAACATAGCTGTAATACCCTGAGTATTTAACCAGAAATCAGTCTTAAGGTGCAAGCTTATATAGGCCGTGATTATAACTTCTGAGTTTAGGGTTAGACAGTAATAACAGTGGATTAAAAGGGTAAGTTTGGTAAGTCTAATAGGGTCTCAATAGGCCCTGAGCTCAAGTCTGCCCAGTTGTTAATAATTAACCTTAGTTTAGTTGTTAATGGGGAACCAAACAGTGGAGCATGGGGGCTGACTAATAATACTTTAATCACCCATACCTCTTAAATAAAATAAAAGGACAAGCATGGGGAACAATTTAACTGGCATCAAGAAAAGACATTGAGGCATGGGAAACTAAGGGGTATGGGCAGGAAAAGGCTGAAGGAATCAAGGCAGCCTGGGGGCCTGCCATTTCTGCCTATAAATAGGCTTATTTAGAACAAGAAAGGGGCTGGTCTTCCAACTTTAATAGGTCAATTTAGTTTTGAGAAGCATAGGCTGGTTTTTCTAATCCTAAGAGACCAGAGAGAGATTGAAAGAAGAAAAATCTGCTTTACTTTTACTGTTGGAATCAGTATTCACCTCTGTTACTGTTGCATTGAGAGTTGTGGAAATTTGTTGAAAGTCTGTTGGTCCATCTTCTATTGCAAATTCAAGTTTTGGTCATATTGTGGTGGTTTATATTGATGTTGGGCATTTGGGTTATATTCTGGGATTTTCTGGTGCATTTGGTGTTGCTGCATGGCATTTTCTGAAGCTATTGTTGGGTTTTTAATCTACTGTTGGGCTATTTTTGTTACTGCTGTGTTACTGCTGTCCGTTTGCTTGTTGCTGTTGTTATTACTGCCTTACTGCTGCCCAGCTGCTGTTGCTGATCTTCTTCCTCTTCTTGTTCTTGTTTCCAATCTCAGGTACACAACTGATACACTATCAATGTAGGCTGAAAATTGAAACCTGAATATAGAAATGAAGAGTTGAAGTGCCTCTTTCGAATTTGCTTTAGTTGTATATTGAATGTTAAGCCGTGTATAATAGTTCATGTATTCCATTAGAATCATGTCTGGGTTTGTTTGGATTTTGTTTCAATGGGTAATTGTCTGGCCCTAACTTTCAATATAATTAGAGTTCGTTTGACTCAGCATTTAGTCTAAAAGGTAAAAATCCGAAATAATGTAGATCTCATGTTGATTTCAGTTTTAAGTTGAAAGTATGTCTCCATAGCTTTAGTGATGCAATAGTTAGTTGACAAAGTCATTAACAGTTGGTTTCGAGTGTCATATAATCAGATAGGAACCTAGTATGAATTCACGCCCTTAAATTTGTAGAATCCGTAGGATTGACATACTTGTGGCGCGATTCAAGAAATGTAGAAAGGCTAAGAACCTTAACCCAATAGGTTATTCAAGTTAACAAGCAAGTTAAGTAACTTTCGTAACCATTAGTAATTAAGGTTGGCTTAGCTTCAAGTAATTGAAAACAATTAGTCCCAACGGTTCATTTCGTCTAACAATGTGGGTTCAAAAATTAGTTATAAGATACTTTGTCCCTTTTGAATGCGTATTGCCTGTCAATTCCGTATTTGGTTATAATTTCAGCTTCAGTAGTATCGGCTTATAGAATGAGGCATGAAACATCTTCCTTTCGCGCAAAGTTTGATTGTAATTTTCTAGCTGCGTTTGCTTGAATCCGTGAAATAAATGATGGTCTTGTCAAGCATGTAAATAAAGTAGGACCTTTTCTTCTTCCATTTAGAGACGGACGAAAAAATATATATATAGCTGCTTTAGATTATCCTTAAAAAAAAAAAATGAGACGAGCCTCGCCCAATAAAAATACAAATTGCGGGGCCCCCAATAATGGGTCATAATAAATACTTAGAATTTGGGATGGACCGTTTAGTGAATTTCACTACCTTCCCCAAAGATAATAACGCGTTAGCCTCTTTAGACGCGATTTAATTAAATTACTTTCCTAAACTCGGGTGCACATTTATGTGACCCAAATCCAAATCTCAGCGGAGTTGAAATGTGTCTCTAATAACGGGTACATTGATTGTGACGTGGTTCGAGATGCGTGTCCATGACGTTGCAAATTCCTTTTAAAAAAATAAGAATGAGATGAGATGAGCCAAATAAAAATACAAAATTGTGGGGCCCTCAGTAAACATTAGCTTTAAAATTGCTTAGATTCCGGGACGAACCGTTTAGCAAAATTCCACGGCCCTACCAAAGAAAATGATACGCTAGTCGCTTTAGGCGCGCCTTTAATAATTTAATTTTCTTAAACTCGGGTGCACATTTATGTGACCCAAATCCAAATCTCAACGGAGTCAAAGTGTGTCGACGACCGCGGGTACATTGATTGTGACGCGGTTTAAGATACATTTTCACAACGTTGCAATTCCTTGTAAAAATAATAATAATAATTATGAAAGCGGTAAAAAGATAAAATTTGCACGTAAGTTCATATTTGTATAAAATCAGATAATCAAGCCGAATATAACAGTTGAGCGACCGTGCTAGAACCACGGAACTCGGGAATGCCTAACACCTTCTCCCGGGTTAACAGAATTCCTTATCCGGATTTCTGGTGCGCAGACTGTAATATGGAGTCATTCTTTTCCTCGATTCGGGATTAAATTGGTGACTTGGGACACCCTAAATCTCCCAAGTGGCGACTCTGAAATAAATAAATAAATCCCGTTTCGATTGTCCTTTAATTGGAAAAACTCCTTGTACCCCTTGCGGGGGCGGAAAAAGGAGGTGTGACAACTACATAGAACTCACTGGCCACTAGAAGGTTTGCAACTTGCTCTACAGCACAAACTCGCACCATTGGACGTTAATGTGGATTCCATTGAGGTAATCTCTCTACTTCATCATCTTAATCCACATTACTCATCTTTAACGCATGAATGCAGGTACATCCTCCTACAGCTGGATAGACCATGGGTCATACACACTTACAGAGAGCAAAACTAAGTAACAGATACGCTTGCCAAACATGGGACCACATTAGCATGCAATGCTTCCACAACTGTTTTTGTGCAACCACCTCTTTTTGTGATGAATGACTTTCTAGCAGACCAACGGGGCGCGCTTCACAGACGCCCTCTACGTACAACTCTTGAAGAGGAACCTATCTCATTTTGTCTTGATAATGCGATGAATACTAGTATGGATACTGTAGCAAACGCTGATCCTAGTAGGGATAATGTAGTAACTACTGGTGGGAGTGATCAATTGCTTTTTTGTAATGCTGAATCCCCACCAGCTCATGCTCCTTGTAATACTACTTAACTTCTAATTTATGTCTCTTTTATTGACAAAAAAAAAAAGAGTAATAGTTGCATAGTCATATTCTCTAGCCACTCTATTTATTGCTTGCCTCAGTTTGTACCGTCTATAGTGATTTCCATGGAGTAAACCCGCAAGAAAATCCGCAATGATACCCGTAACCGCCCGGCCTTGCATTAGATTTTGAAAAAGCATTTTCAATCCGCATTGCCTCGCATAAGATCAGCCCTCCCCCGCCCCGCGTAAGATCAAGTCTGCCCCGCACCCGCACAACCTTATTGCCTTCCTAGTCCTGACTCCTAAGTAGGGATAGGTTCAGCATAATAATATCGGGTTCATATGAACCAGTAGTTGCAATGTAGAGTATAAATTTACGTGAAAATATTTACTAAAATTACAATAAATAATAGATATGAACCCATAAAATTTAAAATATAATAGGTTCAATGCTAAGAACTAGGGGTGGACATAATTTGGGCAAACCCGAAATCCAAACGTTTTGAATTTTTAGTTTGGATTTTTGGATTACGAATTAGATTTCGGGTTTAATTCTTTAAATTTTTTGGATTTTGGATTGGATATCAGATTTAGCACTTTATATTTGGTGCTATCCATTAGACATTAGTTCACTATTCATATGCCAATCGTAATAAGTTTAATATCATACATATAAGACATTACCTCATATATTCAATATTAATTACTAAGTTACTATCAGAATACTTTCAATTTGGATATGGTTTTACTATTGCTAATTCTTATCGGCCTTATTAATATCTCGGTTGTATTTCTTGAATAGTAATTTCATTACTTGAATACTTTATTTGAATGATTGCGGTGAAAAATGAGGACATATTTAGGCAATTTAACATGAATATTTTATTTGGATGTTCATTTTTGTAAGAAGAAGAAACAACTCAATTTATAGGCTTAAAATCGTAAATCTAAAATATCCAAACCGATTAATCTGAAGCCGAACTTAAAAAATCCGATCCAATCCGAGATTATTTGGATTGGATTTGAATTATCATTTCTTTAATCCGGAAACCAAAAATCCAAACGAAAATTTTCATATCCAATCCGAACTGCTCGAACGCCCACCTCTACTAAGAACCTTAAAAATTGAACTCATAGAATTAAAACTTGGCATTTCAATCACGCACGTTAGCAACAAACAAGGTGAAGATCTTTCAAATTTAAACGAATTCTTCTCATCAGAATGTGGCTTCTGCGTAGACTATGGAGTCTTCAAGGATGAATTATTGGTGCAACTCCCTATAACCCCAATTATCATTTCTTGGAGATAAGAGGCTCTATAGCACGTACGTAGAAGAAGATCGCTGGATGAAGAGGCTAGAGATTTATGTATTTTAGAGCCCAAATGAAAAATATAAAACGAGTACCGAAAGGAAAAATCAGAAAAAGAGACAAAAATGAACATCATAATGAAGCATCTTTGTCGCTACAGGTTCATACTTCATCTACCAGCGCATTAACATCATTACCAGGGCAGTGTCTAACAGGTAGAATATTGTCCTGTCCTGTGATTTTGATTGACTTTTCACCTAATATCATATACCAAGAGTGATAAAACAGAATATGCACGTTAAAAAGATACGCCAAAGCAAATGGTAGCAAGTTATCAAACAGTTCAAGAACAAAACATAGGTCATCTTGGGACTAGCCCAACAAGAATGCACATAAGCTGCATAATATTAGTGGTAGTTCGTCAACAGACAGCCTCACAAACATCAAACTACTTCATCAACATGTTCTCTTACAACCGTGATCATACTACTCAAAGAGACCAGTGCACATTCTGAACAGAAGGATGATAACCGTTAGAGTGGTCCAGTTCCATGTTTTGTCGTCCACTCTGCTGACCTATCCCCAGCTCACCACAGTACTGATCGTCAGCAGCCTGTGAAATTTGACCCAAACCCAAATCAGAAGGCATCTCGTGTGAACTGCTGCTAGCTTCATTTCCTTTAAACCGTAACGAAGGGCTTGAGAAGTGATTGGTAGGTGCACCATGGGAATCAGAAGGTTGAATGGTGTGTATCCCATCAATGTTAGCTCCAAGACTTGAGGGTGGATTCCTTGATCCCCAGGACCGATTTGACAGAAGAGAGAGAGCACCAGTACTGGAGTCTGAGACTCCAGAAAAACATTCCCCTGAAGGAACATAATTGGTCCTGGTGGCTGAACCTTGCAGAACTAACTCAGATGTAGCACTTTCAGAATTGTTCAGCCAAGGACGCTGAAGACACTTCCCTGATGCAGTAGATTGATGATCCCATCCTTGTTCAGATGCTCTAGTATTTGGCCACGAACTCTCGTTGACATGTGGGTGTGAGCTGAAGTCTAACAGAAAGCTTCCAGATTTGCTGCTATTATTTTCTATCAGTTCGAATCAAAATAACCAGAGTCAGCATAATGTTCTTTCCTTTTTATAAAAGGAAAAGAGAAGAGCATAAATTTTCGAGTATAATGCAAACAAAGAGAGAATGGAAAGGAATTCTATCAAACCAAAAATTGATGAAGAAAGGCTCCCGTAATGTGTAGAGAAAAGAGATCCAGATGGAGGCTTCCTGCGGCGCTCATTATGGCATGCCAGGCGCCTGCGGCAACTTCTTTTTCCTTGGTCAAATTCTGGCAATTGATGGAACCTGGAACCAAAACACCAAGAAACTATTAAGTCCATGCAATAAGGCAGACATTGACTGGGCAATAAGTTAACTGAGAAGATGAGCTAGCTTTGGCTAGCCATTATTCTATCCAATACATTTGAAATGTTTCGTCATAGGCAAGAACAAAATCAAAAAATACATAGGCGTCTTTGAGTACTCGGGGGGAAATTGAACTCTATATGCATATTTATACAAGACGCACATAAATAACAGAGGCATTCTAGTTATGTTTGAGTAACTACTAATCATTGTGCAATGCACATTCTTATCAAAACTTCCCCAAAGTTTCACACATTAAATTTCCTTCTTCATCAAGACCAAAGTTTGGCTCGTATATGAGTTGATGGATTTATTAACTACTAAGCTTTCAAGATAAAAAGAAGTGCATACTCGGAAACTTTATGACTAATATCTCTTTAAATTAAATATCTCCCAATAAATATTGGGAGAGATGCCAGTAGTAGGGACTGCAGATTTTGGTTTGAGACCATTGCCAATTGCAAATGAGTACTTAGGTAGTTACAACACACCATAATGATATCCAGCGCACCAGTTTTGAAAATAATCATTCAGCCACCGTATAAATGACGAACCCAAAGAAAAAGGCCTCGGTGAGGTTCTTTTTGGAGTCACAAGGCTAGAAATCTCAGAAATGATCTCTTTAACTTTTCTCTCTGACTTGGGAAATGTGCTCCCCCCCCCCCAATAATGATATCCAGCGCACCAGTTTTGAAAATAATCATTCAGCCACCGTATAAATGATGAACCCAATGAAAAAGGCCTTGGTGAGGTTCTTTTTGGAGTCACAAGGCTAGAAATCGCAAAAATGATCTCTCTAATTTTTCTGACTTGGGAAATGTGCCCCCCCCCCCCTTCCCCTTCTTTGCTACACTTATACTCTCTCCAGGGCTGGGCAGAAGATTCTCCAGCCATATCAAGATTGATGAAGAAAACTTGGGTCTGCGAAACTTTACAAAAAGCTTCAAGGATAAACAGAAAACCTCTATAGGAGATGGGGAAGGAAAATACAGTCACATCTTCATAGAGTTTACCAGAACTACAACATTTATGGCGAATACATCAGAGTGGAAACATGGCTTGGTGACATGAAAAAAGCCATAATCATTCCAGAAATAGACTACAACAAAGGCTGGGGGATATTGCAGGGAAGATATTATAATTTTGGGAAGGCCCTCAACATTAGATTCCTACACTTTGCAGATGTGCAAAACAAGAAATACATTGATGCTTAATAATTATTTGCAAATATTGTGAGATGGATCATCATACGCGTCAATAACTAACCGAATTGAAGTTTTATCTGAAAAGCTAGTAGGCATGACAAAACAGCAACTAATATAAAGAGCAAAGCTGTTTCAGAAAATATGCTACCCTTTAACTTCTAGCAAAGATCAATTCAGTAGGATCATATGGATTGTGAGAACGACTATCAATATTTTTGTATAAATGGTGGAAAATTAGATCCATAAAAGCCAGTGTCATTCACCCAAATAAAAAGACAAAACAAAGAAGAAAAAGCAAACTATCTTGCTTCAAGATCACATCATTTCTCCCATTGTAAGTAGGACCCTTTGAATGGGACTACTCGTGGCACAAAGGATTTCTTTTTCCTCTTCAGATTTTTAGACTGCTTATACCGTAGTTACATATACTTAGTTCAGACCAGCAAGGCACTGTACTAGTGCATTTTTCTGATGCTAAGAGAATACAACGAAGCAAATCAAGGTAAATTACAGAGTACTGTTAATACCATGGAGTAGACTGATAAATTGCTTGTCTCTATATCCAATTAGCTTTAGCCTGCCAAGACTGGTGCTACTATGCATGTTCTGATTGTAATGCATATGACCGTCAATCTTGTAAATCATGAGGGGAAGCTTATGATGCAGAATACCAATATATTAAGTTAATTTCTTCAGGGTGATAGAATGACATTAGCAGAATGGACAAAACAACACAAATAAAAAGTTAATACTAATTTTTCGGAGACCAAGTTTAAGAGTGTTCAGCAGAAACTTTTACCATTCCGGACTTGGATATGACCATATGAGTCATAGATGATAGACCAGTCAAATATGTTGCTTATGCAAAAATATTGGCCACAAAGAACATGCTTTTTAATCAAAACCATACAATAACAACAATTTTGCCTCAGTCCCCAACAAGTTGGGTCAGCTATACGAATCCTCACTGACCACATTACTCCAATTAAACTCATCTCATGTCAATATTAAGCAAATACAAATAAAAAGTATTAGAAGTTATGTATATTTTCTAAACGGAAACCACACCAAGAAAGCATAAGACCAACAATAAAAGTGCTAATATCTAAAAGATATTCTCAACTAAATATGTATCACCTATATAGATCTTTTTCTGCATTCTCCAAAACGTACCTGTTCAATACTTCATCACTTCTAACAACAATTGTTTCAGCATGAAGCTGGTCCTAAATCACTGAAGTTCATATTTGTGAACAAAAGCTCCACATTTCATGAACCAAAATGAATTTTAAAATTTGTTCCATAAGTGTCATTTCTTTGATTAGTACACACCTTCAAGCCACTGAGTTATATCAGGGCATCCACAGTTGATTCTCTCTCGTAGATGTACAAAGAATGCAGGCTGCCTCTCAATGAAAGCACAAATCCAAATCCCTACCTATTCAAGCAAGTAGTTTAAAATGCTCTTCGATAACCATCTCTACATCTAGATCTTCAGAACTTCGTACGTACAGGAGTTGTAGGCGCATTTCTAATATAATCTTAATTGTCTTATTACTCCACATAATAAAACGCCAATGCAGTGCTCATTATGAAGAAAGCCCCCCCTAAAACTCACTTAGCAGCGAGAATTGGTCCAGCCATATAAGAAAACAAGCACACATCACTTAAGGAACTGCCTTTCTATGACAAAAGAAGCAGAAGAGCGCCAAGAACGCCTAAAAATTAAACTCGAAAAACAGTATAAGCAAGAAGCTGTTAATACAAGACTCGCAAAATCCATTGTCATATTCAAGCACAGGATATCAACATGAGTTTCAAAATGTTATTCAATTTAGGAAATAAAGAAAGGCACCAGTAACAATTTAACAATTCTTCAAGCAAACAATTATTTAACAAATCCACAATAGTCAACTCTCTCCACCGAACCAGTATATAAACAACTTTACATACAAGGACCACTAGTCCATAAGTTAAACTCTTGTATAAAAAGTGAGTTTCAGACACCTGTTGTGCATGTTTTGTATCCGCGTATCGACACAGCCATATAAATAGAGCATAAATACTTAAAACTTCTGATAACAGTAATTAGAGTAATATGGAAAATTAAGCTGACCTGCTACATTGTTGACAAAACCTCTGTTCAAGGCCAGCAACAATAACAGTAGGAGACTTAGAGTGCATACCACAAACTTTATGCCTCGAATAATAAGCCTTAGCATCACTCAGATCTACCTGACAACCTTCAACTTGACACCTAGGTGGCTGACCACCCTGCATCAACCCACCCCTCCCCCTCTTGGACGCCGGCGGCAAGTTCCCGGCTCCGGTCACCGGCGATGACCCACCACCCACATTTTCAAAGTAGATTTTCTTGCCAAAGTTCAAACCATTGAGAGAGTCGGAGGAACTTGAATTACTACCAGGAGAAGAAACTGAACCCAGTTCCATTACCGAATTCCACTGCCCATTCATTCCACAGCTTTAAGGGGTCAAATCATTATAAAAGGTGGCATTCACATGAACAGAGTCACAGTGTCATGTACATTTTTATACATATACTTAGAGAAACAGATATTTTGAAAAAGGTCACCTTTTCTTTTGCACTTTTTCTTGTTTTATCACTCCTACTAGTATTTCTTTATTCCCTCCGTTGCATAAAATACAGAGGTTGTTTGACTGGATGCCAAGTTAAAAAGATAAAACAGACTTTGGAATTTATGATTTTTAGAATAAGATACAGACATTTTGTGGTTATAATTTTTTTCTTTAAGATAAAATAAGATGTTTAAAAGGTTAAATTATTTTTAAATATAAATATATTTTTTTGGACAAATAAAGAAAAGAGTCCAATAAATTGTGATAAAAAGTACTTCCTTCTCCTTTTCATTTTGTTTTCCTATTAATCTATTCAAAAAGAATGATACAAAATGTAATTTAAATTTCTTGTTTTATTCTTAAGGAAAAACTTTTATAGTCACATAAGTACAAGTTAGAACTATAAGTTTCAAATATCTTACAACAACAACAACAATAATCACTCAGTAAAATTCCATAAGTAGGATCTGGGAAAGGTAGAGTATATGCAGACCCTACCCCTATTCCTGGAGGGATAGAGAGGCTGTTTCCGAAAGACCCTCGGCTCGAGAAGAAGAAAAATAAATAGTAGATTAGTGACAACAATAGAAGATAAAAAATAGTAATAGTATCGTAAGAAATAGAAAAATAGATGTAAAAACAATAACTATAAACAACAATACTACCACAGGAAATAGTGAGGAAACTACACAAACCACTAACAACCCACAACGAAACATCAACAGGCCAGCCCTGCCCCCAGAACAACAAAGAAAAAGAAGAAAAAAAACGCTCGCCTCCCTCCTAACCTACAACCCTAATGCTCGACCTCCACTTGTTCCTATCCAGAGCCATGTCCTCGGAAATCTGTAATCGCGTCACGTCCTGCCTGATCACCTCACCCCAATACTTCTTAGGTTGTCATCTACCTCTCCTCGTACCTGCCAATGTTAACTGCTCACATCTCCTAACCGGGGCATCCATGATTCTCCTCCGCACGTGCTCGAACCATCTAAGCCTCGCTTCCCACATCTTGTCATCGATGGGAGTCACGCCCACCTTCTCTCGAATATCTACATTCTTAATCTTATCCAGTTTAGAGTGCACGCACATCCATCTCAACATCCTCATTTCTGTCATTTTCATCTTTTAGGTACGAGAACTCTTGGCTGCCCAACACTCAGCCCAATACTCATGCCCATACACTCAGCCTGTCTAACCACCGCTCTATAGAATTTGCCTTTGAGTTTCGGTGGCACTTTCTTGTCACACAAGACTCTAGATGCTAACCTCCATTTTATCCGCCCCGCTCTTATACGGTGCGTGACATCCTCATCTATCTCCCTATCCCATGAATAATTGACCCAAGGTACTAGGTTAATGCCTTAAAGTTACATAAATATATATAGTATAAAATTATAACTTTCATAAATTTTATGTGTTTAACTTTGTATTATGTCAAATTATACTTCCTCCGGTCCATAATAAGTGACCAGTTTATTTTGGGCACACCCATTAAAAAGATATTAGATTTTAGACAAAAATAGTTAGTTTGACTAAATTACCCTTAATTAAATATTGCAACATAGTTATAGTAGCACTTATTTCTCTTCTCAAATGTGAGGAGTAAATGATTTTTTAAGGATACGCACATGAGGTTAATTTTGGAAAAATAAATTGAAGTTTTTCTTGATTATATAAATAAATACTTATTTTCAATCAAAATAAAAAAATAAATTGGTCAATTATTGTGAACGTGGAGTATCATATAAATTGAAACGAACGATTATCTCGACAAGGGTAATGTTAAATTTTGTGCATTCGAGTATATAGAGGTGAAATGAAAAGGGAGGTGGTGAGATATTTTTTGTTGGTTTAGGGGATTGTGAAAAAGTGGAGAGCTGACAATGGGCCATGATGCCAGCTTGGGAACCCCATAATGGAGGTGAGAAAAGAGACGAGCTCTTTGCCTTTGGTTTTTGAGTACTTTTTGGAGAGTTCCCAGCAGCTTTACAACTGTTGTGGTCACGATCTCCCAACTGCATGCCATCTTATTTACAACCACAATTTTCTAATCTTTGCTTCTTCTTCATCCTTCCCTGATTCGTATATGTATACAATATACAAATGCAATCATACAAAAATACAGTTACTATAGAGTTGATAAAAATTATACTTTCAGAAAGAATAATTTGTGCAAGTAAATGAAAAACTGGAAATTTTATATGTTAGACCAAAAAGATCTAAGAGTACTAACCAGGCATGATCAGTGGCGGAGGTAAGACTTCTGCTAATGGGTTCAAAAAAGGAATAAATTAAAAAATCTAGAGAGATTGTAGCTAGTGGAAATTGAACCAATGACCTCATAATAGTTTTGAACCCCCTTGACCACTAAGTCATGCTTTTGGGCTGTGTTAAAGGAATTCAGTAAAAATTACACGGAGCTCTCTATTTGTTCGCCACCATTTAACCTATACCCATTTTTTTAAAAAAGTTTTAACTTGTGTCCACTTTTTAAACAACTTTAGCCCCATTTCTCCTCCTCCTTCTCCTCCAAACGAATTTCTCTTTCGAAACAAAGCTCTCTTTCCCTATGCTTCTTTGATTCCAAGTATTTTTCCCACTTATTCTCATCCTCTTTTGATGGTAAAAGTGATTTTACCCTCATCTCCTCGAACGAATAATGTTTTCTTTTCCATAAATTCTTATTTAAAGAAGTTCTTCTTCTGATTTGGGATAATTGATTTGTATTTGCCTCTTTTGGTACTCAGTTAAATTTACTAGACAACGTGCTCTTAGGCTGATGCTATCTGAATTGTTTCCAAGGAATACTTCTATCATATGTTCTGCTCTTTCTTCCTCTTTCAAACAACTAATTTTCTTTTCTGGATCTGACGGTCTGCCATTTCGATAATTCGACGTAGCTGAAGTTCTTTAGCGAAGTTCGCCAGTTACAAATAAAAACTTCAGCTCTAGAACTGAAGTTCGTCAGTTACAAACAAACACTTCAGCTAGAGCTGAAGTTCGACAGTTACAAAACAAAAACTTCAGCTTTAGAGCTGAAGTTCACCAGTTACAAAAACAAAAATTGCGGCTATATAGCTGAATTTCGCCAGTTACAAAAACAAAAACTTCAACTTTAGAGCTGAAGTTCGCCAGTTAAAAAAACAAAAATTTCAGCACACTTGGTTCAACACACTTGCTACTTCAGTCCTGTCTACTAGAATGCTGAAGTTTTGCGTGATTGTCTTTGCTACTTCAACCCCGTATGCTGAAGTTACGCGAAAAAGTGGGTACGCTTGCAACTGTTTTTGCAAAGCGGGCACAAGTTAAAACGTGACCCAAAAAGCGGGTATAGATGCAAATGCCCCAGAAATTCAAAACATAATATATAGAGGTAAAAATCAGATTTTGCCTTATATATACGGTGTATTTTTTTCGTTAAAAATCAGATTTTGTCTTATATACACAATGTAATTTTTGGCAAAGGGGGTTCGGATGAACACCTTTGCGCCTCCTAAATACGCCTATGCGCATGATTTGAAACTATGTGGATAATGAGTTTGCCAATTCAATTTGAACTCATGACGTACTAGCCCAAAACCCTTGGTGCTGTGAGGTATAAATTATAAATTAACTTATAAAATGTATGTAAGCAATTTACCCTGGCTGATTTCACGACTCAAACCCGTAACCTACAGGTTATATGAAGACAATTTTACTGTTGCTTCAAGACTCTCATTCATTATTTTATACATCAGATTAGAAAAAATATATTTCAAAGACAGCATGAGAAAATATTATATTATATTAAGAAATGAGAGCAAAATAGAACAATATAGTAATAGAGACAAGATGTATAGGAGGAGAATTAGAAGTTATCTTATTCAAGTGTGTTTCTTGTGTGTTCTTCCATAGGCAAAGAATTTCCTATTTATACTATACAAGATATACCCAAAACTCACTAGATACATCCCATGAATTAATAGGTGCATCTATCCAAGTAGTACATTGTATAGAATGTATGGATGGATTAAATGAACATCCATATACATTAACTTTATTTATAACACTCCCCCTTGGATGTTCATTTGAAAGATAATGTGTCTCGTTAAAACCTTACTAGAAAAAACCTAATGGGAAAAAGCCCAGTGAAGGAAAAAGAGTGCACACATCTTGTAATACGCATTGAGTGTTGTCTCATTAAAAACCTTACCAGGAAAACCGAAAGGAAGGTGAGCAAAAATTTATTTCTTAGGGATAAAATTAATTTCTTCTTTATCCAAAAGGAAGGCGAGCGCATAGTAGCCGACTTGTTGAAAAAGAAGAAAAAATCCCCATTTTGCGAGCGCTTTCTGAAAAAGAAAACCCACTTGGGACAAAACCTTGGTTAAGGAAAAAGAGTACAATACGTATTATACTCCCCCTAAATAAAGCTTTATTTGATATCTCGGAGGCAACACATTCCAATATTATGTCCCAGCTTCTCAAATGTTGATGTTGGCAATGCTTTAATGAATAAATCTGCTAGATTGTCACTTGAACGGATTTGTTGAACATCTATCTCACCATTTTGCTGAAGATCGTGTGTGAAAAAGAACTTTGGTGAAATGTGCTTTGTTCTGTCTCCTTTGATATATCATACTTTAAGTTGAGTTATGCAAGCAGCATTGTCTTCATACAATATCGTTGGAATCTTCGTAAGACCACACAATTGTTGAATATGTTGAATCACTGATCTCAATCATACACATTCTCGACTAGCTTCATGAATAGCTATTATCTCTGCATGATTGAAAGATGTAGTAGCTAAAGTTTGTTTTGTTGAACGCCATGAAATAGTTGTACCCCCACAAGTAAATAGATAGCCTGTTTGAGATCGGACTTTATATGGGTCAGACAAATAACCTGCACATGCATAACCAATCAACTGTGAATCGGATTCATAAGAATAAAATAATCCTATATCAATTGTCCCTCGGATGTATCTAAAAATATGCTTAACACCATTCCAGTGTCTTGTTACTGGAAAGGAACTAAATCTCGCTAATAATCTTACTGCAAAAGTTATATCTGGTCGAGTATTATTTGCAAGATACATTAGTACCCCAATTGCACTAAGATATGGGGTTTCATGACCAAGAAGCTCTCCATCATTTTTATGAGGTCGGAAGGGATCTTTATTTATATGAAGTGATCTCACAACCATCGGGGTACTCAATGGATGTGTTTTATCCATATAAAAATGCTTTAGGATCTTTTCGATATAAGTTGATTGATGGACAAAAGTTTCATCTTTCATATGCTCAATTTGTAGACCAAGATAAAATTTTGTCTTTTCAAAATCTTTCATTTCAAACTCTTTATTCAAACAGTCTACTGCTTTTGGAAGTTCCCCAGAAGTTCAATGATATTTAGATAATCAACATACACAGCGATTATAACAAATTCAGATCCAGACCTTCTTATAAATACACAAGGACAAATTGGATCATTCTTATACCCTTCTTTCAGCAAATACTCACTCAGGCGATTATACCACATTCACCATGATTGTTTCAATCCGCATAAGGATTTTTGAAGATTTATTGAACAAGTTTCCCGAAAAATTTTATTAGTTTCAGGAAATTTAAGCCCTTCAGGGATTTTCATATAAATTACGTTGTCTAATGTGCCATACAAATAGGTTGTGACAACATCCATTAGACACATATCAAGTTTTTCATGAACTGCCAAATTTATAGGATACCTGAAAGTGATTGTATCCACCATAGGAGAATATGTCTCCATATAATCAATGACAGGTTTTTGCAAAAATTCTTGTGCCACAAGTCGTGCTTTATATCTAGACTTCATTTTTATCATTGCAATTTCGCACAAAAACTCATTTGTATCCTACTGGCTTTATTCCTTCAGGTGTTCGGACTCTGAATACTTTAAATTTTTCGAGTGACACTAATTCTGCCTGGATAGCGTCTTTTTATTTTGGTCAATCATTTCTCTGTCTACATTCATCGACAAATTTTGGTTCAAGATCCTCATCTTATTGCATTATTTCAACAGTAATATTATAAGCAAAAATGTCGTCGATAATAATATTATTTCGATTTCACCTTTTTGTCGTAGAGACATAACTTATTGAGATCTCTTCATTCTTATTATTTTCAGGTATCTGGACCTCCTCTGAGGTCTTATCATTTGTTATGTCAAATGGTTCTTTTTGAGCAATTGCCTCCATATTATGAACTCCTAGATCATTTGCTCCTTTTCGCTTTCAAGGATTTTTATCTTTGAAACCAATTGTTCTACCACGTTTCAAGCGTGGATTAGACTCATTTGCATTTATAGATTGCCCAACCGGGACATCAATTCGAATATGAGCATTAGCAACTGGAATATGTGACTTAGTCACCCTTGGTAGGTTAGTGAATACATCTGGCAATTGATTTGCAATGTTTTGCAAATAAATTATCTTTTGAACCTCGTATTCATATTGATTTGTTCGAGGATCTAAATGAGATAACGATAATGCATTCCAATCTATCTCTTTTTGCAACAACTTCCCCCTAATATTGGGTATACTGATTCATTAAAATGGCAATCAACAAATCTTGTCATAAATAAATCTCCAGTCATATGTTCCAAATATTTTATAATAGAAGGAGATTCGTACCCAATATATATCCCCAATCTTCTTCGGGGTCCCATCTTTTTGCGTTGTGGTGGAGTAATTGGAACATATATTGCACATCCAAATATTCTAAAATGGGAAATATTTGGCTCATGACCAAAAACCAATTGTATTGGGAAGACTTCATGATAATTTGTGGGTCTGATCCGCACAAGAGCTGCTACATGCAAAATAGCATGGCCCCATGCCGAAATGGGAAGTTTTGTTCTCATAAGCATTAATCTAGCAATTAATTGGAGGCGTTTGATCAGTGATTCCGCTAGACCATTTTGAATATGAACATGAGCAACTGGATGCTCAATTGTTATCCCAATTGATATCAATAATCGTTAAAGGCCTAAGACGTAAATTCACCGGCATTATCAAGACGAAGTGTCTTAATTGCATAATCTGAAAACTGTGCTCTTAATCTTATTAATTGATCTAGTAACCTTGCAAAGGCCAAATTGCGGGTTGATAACAAGCACACATGCGACCATCTTGTTGATGCATCTATCAAAATCATATAATATCTGAATGGTCCACATGGAGGGTGTATGGCCCACATATATCACCCTGTATACGTTCCAAAAATGCAGGAGATTCAACTCCAACTTTAATTACTGATGGTCTAATAATCGGTTTTCCTTGAGAATATGCAACACAAGAGAATTCTTTAGTTTGAAGAATCTTCTAGTTCTTCAATGAATGACCATGTGAATTCTCAATTATTTTGCACATCATAGTATAACCGAGATGGCCCAATCGGTCATGCTAAATAATAAAATCATTAGTAAACTCATTGTTTACTATGGCATGTGAATCAACTACACTAATATTGTAGTATAAATCGGAGGAAAATGCTGGAAGCTTTTCAAGCACATACTTCTTTTCCGCTTTTATTGTAGTAATATAAAGGAATTCAACTTTCCTTCATTGGTGGTCTCAATATGATAGCCATTTTGGCAAATATCTTTGAAACTCAACAAGTTTTTTTGAGACCTACTACAATATAATGCATCATTAACAACCAATATAGTTCCTCCTGGTAGTAATACAGTTGCTCTTCCAGAGCCCTCAATTAATTTTGTATTACCAGATATTGCTATGATATTGGCTTCTTTCATAATTAAATAAGAGAAATATCTCTTATCTTTTAATATGGTGTGTGTCGTAGCACTATTCAGAAGACATATTTCTTCTTCATTATTCATACGGCCAATTGAAGGCTGGGAAGTTTTCATATTCTGAATCAGAAAAGAAACTGACTACCTCTTTTAGGAAGAAGAAAAAATTCGGATGAAGCAGATAACCTCAGTTGGTAGAACCTCGTGCTGATAACGTATTAAGAAATGAGAGCAAAATAGAACACTATAGTAATAGAGACAAGATGTATAGGAGGAGAATGTAGAAGTTATCTTATTCAAGTGTGTTTCTTGTATGTTCTTCCATAGGCAAAGAATGTCTTATTTATACTATACAAGATACACCCAAAACACACTAGATATATCCTAGGAATTAATAGGTGCATCTATCCAAGTAGTACATTGTATAGAATGTATGGATGGATTAAATGAACATCCATATACATTCACTTTATTTATAACATATTAGACTAATTCTTAGACTAGAAAAACTATATAAAATTTGAAAAGGTATTGATCAATAACGATATTTTTCTCGCATAACAATAAAAAAATCATGTTCATTTAATCAAGATAAAAACTAAGGCACTTGTTCGAAAACAGATTTTGTACATAATTTATCATTCAGGTGCGTATATGAATGTATGAGCAGCATGTATTTATAGTAGTGCATATTGCCTTAATGTTCTGATCTATAGAAATTTAAGTAGGGGCCCTTTTGTTTTCTTTCATTTATTATTCCATCTAACTAATACCCTCCTGACTTGATGTGAACGTTGTTGCAGCTGGCACTTACCTTGTTTCATACATAACTCAAACGCTTGTCTCCCCAAAACTACTTGCATCTAGAATGAGTTTCAAATGTCTGTGTTTTTTTACTGCATGTACGTACTGAACCTAGGTTTAATTTACTTCAACCAAGCTAACATATCATACATTATTCTTTGCGTTAAACTCAGTTTTGGTAAGTTGTTGTACTTTTCCTTTTAGCTGTAGCAAAAGAGAAAAGAAAAAGAAAAGAAAAGGAAGGGAATAAGTTTACATATAAGGGCACAAAATTACAAGGCAGAAAAGAAAACGAAAAATAAACAAATTCCTAAACCTCAAAAGGTGAGACTGAATGCTGTAAAAAGCATGCATGTGTTTATGGAGTAAATCATCCGGTCCGAAATCAAAATATGGTTCTTTTGGACAAGTAGCACCTTAATAGATATAAAAAAAAGATGACATTTTTATATATAGCACCCAAATACTGGACGCTATACATTAACGTTAACTGTGTCGTTAATGTATAGCGCCCAGTATTTGGGCGCTATACATAAAAAGCTGACACTAACAGGTATAGCGCCCAAATACCCGGTGTTATACCCCTTTTTTAAAAAACGAGCCGTCTTCTTCAAGACGACCATTTTGCTTCTTCTTCCTCAATATTTTATATCTTCTTCTTCTTGGTCCCCCACTCCCATACCCGCTGCTCCACTATTTTTAAAAAGAATTTTTTTTTGGGTCCCCCGTCACATAAAAGGTGAAGAACGTAGGTTCCACATTCGAGTAGAGCTTCGTATTATTGTTGATTCACACTTCCGGAGTCAAAATTTCAATCTATTTGCTTTCCGAAAATTCTAAATCGAGGTATTTCTGTTTATTTTAAGTTGAAGCTTTTATAATAAGGCATATTATTTGATTTATATGTGTTCTATTTCGGTTTGTGTTTTTTTTCCGAAACTAGTATGTTAAATTTATCCGGATTTAATATTAGTGTTTTATAAAAAAATATAAATTTGTCAAATAAATTTGTCTGTTAATATCCTGATTTATATATATGTGTTTTCATGCCGTTTTGTGTTTTATTTGCAATTAAATTTATTTGTTGTTTATGTTTAGTTTAGATTATTTTTTAGCGTAGTAAAATGTAGACCCTTGTAGCGTAGTAAAATTTAGAGCCTTGTAGCGTAGTAATGTGTAATATTTTAGCTTAGAATTCCTTTTGTTTAAGTATCTTATACTGGTAGTTGAAAATGTAAACTTTGTACAATTAAGTTAATAATTGTATCAATACACATAATTACTAATGTTAATTTGGTGCCACTGGGCCTCAAAATATCGAGCCCGGAACCCATAAGTATATATATATATGTGTATATAATTTGTACAATTAAGTTATTAAAAAATATGAATTTAAATTATAAAACAAACACATAATTATTAATGATAGTTTGGTGCCACTGGGCCTCAAAATATCGAGCCCGGAACCCATAGGTATATATATATATATAAATATATATAATTTGTACAATTAAGTTATTAAAAATATGAATTTAAATTATAAAACAAACACATAATTATTAATGATAGTTTGGTGCTACTGAGACTCAAATATCGAGCCTGGAATCCATAGGTATAATTTTTGTATAATGCTAAAAATTGTGTATCTCAAAAAATTAATATTTAATATACATAATAAAATACAATTTAATGTTCTTTTAATTTACAGTTGACGACATGGACGCGACTATACATCTCGGCCCTCGGATGTTGGATCTATTAGACCTACAACCCTAGCATAAATCCAAGTATATATGGGACGGACAGTTGCTTATGCAGACTTTCCGGGCCAGGAGAGTGGATCTATTGTGGGACTTTTTGAGTCATAGAGTTCTACATCCCCGCGTGGTCCATTACCTGGAGGAGATGGGATTATATAAGATTATTAGGATTGGCCGGATACAGCTCGACTAGCTTTGATCACGGCCTTGATTGAGCGGTGGCGACAGGAGACGCACACTTTCCATCTGCCCATCGGCGCAGCCACCATCACTCTCCAGGACGCTGAGATTTTATATGGCCTATCCGCTGATGGCTTGCCAATTTTACTGCCTGCGACCATAAGATATTATTCGCGACAGTCTTATTGGGATATGCTGCACATGCTCATGGGTTTCGGGCCAGAGGACGAGACTGTAGCGTCTGGGTCCAGTCGTATGCAGTTGGTCCCCATTAGAGACCACCTGGAGCAGATCCACCATACTATCACCGACGAGTCAGCGGAGGTGGATGTACAGTGATATACGAGGCTTTTGTTGCTCCTTCTACTTGGGGGGTCTTGTTCCCGAACACTTCGAGGAACCTAGTGAGCCTCCGTTTTCTGCATCATATTGGCCGGTTCGAGGATACAACCATCTACAGTTGGGGTGGTGTTGTCATCTCATATTTGTACAGGCAGATGTGTCGGGCTTGCATCGGCACACAAAAAGACGTTGGTTGCTTTCTGCCGCTTCTACAGGTGACAACATATTCAAATAATATGTCCATTAGTTACAATTCCACCTAGCTATAGTTAATCTTATACTTTACGTCAACTTTGTATGTTAGGTTTGGGCGTGGGAGCGATTTCTGCAGTTTCAGCCACCTCTACCACAGCTACCGGCTAATGTAGAAATTCTGCATCTCC
The DNA here is from genome assembly GCF_000393655.2 of Nicotiana sylvestris. Classification (NCBI taxonomy): domain Eukaryota; kingdom Viridiplantae; phylum Streptophyta; class Magnoliopsida; order Solanales; family Solanaceae; genus Nicotiana; species Nicotiana sylvestris. Next base: position 83,267,867 of record NC_091068.1, on the reverse strand, counting down.
CTTTATTCTGTAGGTGGGTTATGCATCGTACTCTTGCACGAGAGTATGATGCCCATCATAATCTCCCCCTCTACAGGGATGTGTTGGATTTGCTGGAGGACACAGGTGAATATCTAACTAAACTTACCTGTTATAGATTAACTTAGTGTTGCACATACTAACGGTTTGTGTTCTTATTTGATAGTTCATCTGGACGTTGTACAATGATGAGGTGATAGGTACCCTGCCAGCGTATTGCACGTTAGGCCGACATATTTGGAGGGCTTCTGTCCCGCTCATATGCCTCGATATTGTCGAGCATCATGCCTCCGAGCAGGTATTTCGTCAGTTTGGCCTGCCGCAGCCTATATCGAGACCGCCTGTATGTCTTGCTTTACATTATGAGAGGGATGATCAGTCTAGGGAGGACGACACATTTAGGGCATGGCTTGACGAGCAGTTGGGTACTTGGGACAGGCGAGGGGACTAGACCCCACCTCCGCAGCACTTTCCTATTCAACGTTATATGGCATGGTACCGTACTGTTTCCTGACTTTTTATCGGGAACCAGTTCATTAGGCACACGGTCGGTACGTCCCATACGCCGGGAGACACGAGGCCCTGGTATGTTTTATGTTATTATTAATTATATACCTGTAATTTAGTGCCAAATATGAAGTTTATATTTTTTACTTTGTGCAGGCGATTGGATTGCATACCATCTATCATATGGGGCAGCAGATGCAGAGTCATGTCATGATCTTGTGGCCATGCAGGAGTATAGTCGTCGATTCATGGATGTGGCTGCCCAGACACTGCAGCGAGCCCGATCGAATCAGCGTTTGGCACACGAGGCTGATTATATGGACCCAGCGTAGTACCAGTGAGGTCGTGGTATCCCACGAGCTGGATGTGCCCGACGAGCTGGTGGTGCCGGATGACGTGGTCGTGGGTGGAGAGGAGGTGGTCCCCAGCAAGGGAGCATTGGGGCTCTTGCTGATGATGTTGCTGCTGATATGGCAGGTGGCATGTATGAGACGGACATGCCGTCTTACAACCTTGGAATTTATCGCACTCCAGTGCCATCGCAGTTGACCCTATCGGGTCAATTATTGATCACAGACTCAGATATTCAAGGAGTGGATTGGGGTAGATACTTTTCAGGCCCATCTACCACTGATGAGGATCGATCGACCCAAGATTTTTATAGTGGGTGCTGACTGAGTTATGGCTCCACATCACAAACGCAGGTATGAGTTTATTAGTATTGAATTTGAATTTGTTTTAACTGTAACTTATTTATTTTCTTTAACTTTATTAATTTCCTTTTTAAGGCTTCATGTGATGCTGCGACAGATGACTACATTCAGGATCCAAACATGATGATGGTAAGACAATATAAATTGTTGTGAATTATTATGTAGTTTTCTATACTAAGTTGCATATTATTATGTTGCCTTCTACTGGACCTGACAACACCATCGATACATGTCATCATGCGCCGCATCCGGCTATAAGGAGACGACTTGATGATGATGATCCTAATAGTGCACCCGGGCAGGAGGGGATGCGTCTCAGGCCAGCGACTGCATTGAGACACACCGGATGCGGAACACATTGATTCGGCCTTCATTTTTTTTTAATTTGGTGTAAATAATATTTTTGTATACATTAACAACAATATTTAATCGAATATGCCCATTACTTTTTTTAGTTCCCCATTCGTTTGATAGTTTCATATAACAACACAAGCACTTAAACTTAACTTCCACTTCAATTAAAATAAAATTTAGTACAACAGACAAGAAAAACATTACTACAGCACAAACACAAACATAGCAGGCCAACATAATAAAAATACATGAAATATGAAAAATACACTAAACACATACATGCCAATGTTTAGCCCCGGTTGCCATTTATTCTCCGCTCCAACCACTTAAATCCTTCTTCCAATTGTTCTTTTTCTTCTTCTACCTCTTTCAGTTTCGCCTTCATCTCTACAAGTTCCCGTTTATATTTTTTTTACGTTCCTTTTGTGCTTCACAATTCCATTGTGTTTTCCATTTTTCTTCTCCCGCCTCCTTCAGTTTCGCCCTCAAGTCTGCAATAATTCTATTGCTTTCTTTTTCATGTTCCCGTTGTCTTAAACACACATTATGAAGATACTGCAGTTGTTCTCTGTAGTATTCCTGATAACATGGTTCATCAACCCATTCCTCAAAATCACAAATAGGTTCACCGGGAACCTTATAAAACTGGTTCATACAGTGCCAGTAGCGGCGTCCAACTTTACCACCGTTCCAACAATTTTGCATTAAGCATGCTTTTCCACACTTGCACTTTGGTGGACGAAGAGGTTGAGCCATTTGTGAAATATTTGCTTTTAGTAAAAAAACATTACTTTTAATGAAATATTGCTTTTAGTAAATTTTGAGCACACAAAATAACTACAATGAGCCCATCATTTATAGGCGAGATAACACCCACATAATGTAGTATTTAACCGTGCTGAATACATAACGTACTATGTAATGGCGCTATATTTTGCGTGTTAAATATCATGATGTTGACAAGACAATTTTATGTCAGCTGGTCAGCTTTTTCAGTTCGACAAGACAACACACATATAACGTAGTGTTCAACCGCGCTAAATACATAACGTACTATCTAATGACGTTATATTTTGCGTGTTAAATATCATGATGTTTACAAGACAACTTTATGTCAGCTGGTCAACTTTTTCAGTTCGACAAGATAATACACACATAACGTAGTGTTCAACCGCGCTAAATACATAACGTACTATCTAATGGCGCTAGATTTTGCGTGTTAATTATCATGATGTTGACAAGACAACTTTATGTCAGCTGGTCAACTTTTTCAGTTGGACAAGACAACACACACATAGCGTAGTGTTCAACCGCGCTAAATATATAACGTACTATCTAATAGCGATATATTTTGCATGTTAATATCATGATGTTAACAAGACAACTTTATGTCAGCTGGTAAGCTTTTTCAGTTCGACAAGACAACACACACATAACGTAGTGTTCAACCGCGCTAAATACATAACGTACTATCTAATGGCGTTATATTTTGCATGTTAAATATCATGATGTTGACAAGACAACTTTATGTCAGCTGGTCAGCTTTTTCAGTTCGACAAGACAACACACACAAAACTGTATATTTAACCGCGTTAAATATATAAATAATTTTATTAAATTATTATTTAAATAGGTAAAATGGGAAAGTACAAATCATAATTAACAAGCATAATTTTATTTCATAAATCTTGCAACATAGACATAACAACTAATTATTACAACATCAACTCATGGGTAGTTAGGTACACTAGAAGAACACCCACCACGAGCTTGATTAGTTTTGCCATCCAAACCAGCTGAAGGACATTTACGACGGTCGTGTCCTGTTTGCGAGCATATACCACATTTGCGCGCATAAACGGTATCACTAACATCCCATTTGGTTCCGTATACGCGTTCTCTTCTGCACCTGTATTTTACGCAAATAAGACTTGTTACACACCATTTTAAATGGTTCCGGAGGCCAATAATGCTCAGCACACACTGGCTGCAACTGACCACTATATGTGTTTAGGTACTTGAAAATACTATATTGTTGATCAACATAGTTGGTCTCTGCATAACCAACACGTTGAAATCACTTGATGGCATGTGAGCAAGGCATGTGGTAGACGAACCATTTCCCACATGAGCATAACCTTGCTGATTCATTTATAATATGTACATTATTACCCCGATTATTATGGATAGCGGTGCGAACTTCAAAAATACCTCTTTCATTATCATACTGCAAAAATGAATGCCAATGTGCTCGTCGTCTGTATTTCTCAAATCTTTGCATTGGCACTGACATAAATTTAACACCCCTTTCCATCAATTCTGTTGCAACTGCAGACCATTCAACAAACCTCTTCGCCATATGCTTGAACGACATCCACACCATGGTTGTGACAGGCAATCCTCTTGCCGACATCAATAACCCATTGAAGGACTCAGACACGTTTGTAGTAAGAATTCCCCATCGTCTTCCTTCATCCACATGCAAAGTCCACTTTTCCGGGTGATGTCGCATTAACCAACAATAGGCTGCCTCGTCTTCTTGCCTATAGAATCCATATGCCTCCGGAATTTATGTTGTTGGTGGAAATTGGCCTTAAAGTGCCTCACACAGTAATGGTGGTATGCATAAGGTTCTTGCCATGCAGGCAAGTTCTCCATAGAACTTAATATACCACCGTGTCAATCAGATATTAGACAAATACATGAACACTGTTTGACAACGTGCTCTTTCAGGTGGTTCAAAAACAGTGTCCACATCTTTGTGCTTTCATTGGCACAAACAACAAAAGCTAGAGGAAATATCTGTCCATTAGCATCTACTTCCACGGCTATCAATAGCTTGATATCGTACTTTCCATAGACATGAGTTCCGTCTATGGATATTACGGGTCGGCAATGCGAAAAACCATCAATTGCTGGCTTAAACGCCTAGAACACGTAATTGAATATGTATTCTGATGTTCCCGGACTCCGCTCAAGCTTCCATTCAACAATTGTTCCGGGGTTAAAGTGCTGCAGTGCGGCCATGTACTTTGGCAGAGATGCAAATGACTTATCCTAATTACCGTAGACAATTTCAAACGCTCGTTTGCGCCCGAGAAATGTCTTTCTTTTCGTAATGGTATGACCATATTCCTGGTTGACTGATGTAATGCACTCTTTGATTTTATACCTTATGGACGCTTCGAGGTGCGGAATAAGTACAAGAGAAATCAAGTCAATATCCAAGTTGAAGTGATCCCCGTTGAATGTGTCCATTTCGCATGTGTGGGTGGGAATGTATTTACCCACTTTCCACATACCTGTCTTCTTCTTGGTCGCACGCAACATCCAATTACATGGCCAAAACCACCCGCGGCAAACAGCCTTGTATACCATCGGACTTGACTCCCATACCTGCATCTCACGACACTCTTTTACGTTGTGCATTTTACAAGCCCTGCTTACGCGCACTTTATCAGGAAAAAGCATCCCATTTGCAAGCACCGTTGGTCCAGACTCATCCCACATTGCTGTCCGAATTTCATCAAAATATCTTGTGAGAGCTTCCACATCCGGCACGGTTGGCAAGTTATCAATGTAAGGAATTTCCCTTGAATGAAACGACACTTCGGACTCATACACTCTTCGTCTAGGGGAGTCTCTCTTCAAATCAGGTCCTTCCTCCTCATCCTGCGCATCACCATCCTCACGAGGAAAGGGTGTCTCATCTCCGGATTCATCGGCATTGTTATCGTAATCACTGTTTTGTTCCTCACTCTGTGCATCTGCCAGATCCCGATGTAATACGTCGTTTTCGGGCAATTGAGTGAGTACGGGTGGTTCAACTTGTTCGTTTTCACTGCACAACCAACAAAAATATAAGCTACTGAATTAATAAATGCTTTCCATATAGCTATATCACTTCAATTACAAGTCGTAATGTGATGAAATTTCATGATGGACGTATTCAATTAGGTGATGACTACCGGATGGGCCACTTGTAAAATTCATATCCGGCCAGTACCCCCTATTAAATATATGAGCGTTAATACAAATTCAATACACCAAAAAATACATAATTAACACAAATGAAAATTGAAGTTTACCACTCGTCTTGTGAATTATGGAAAGCAGGGTATAAATTATTTTCTCGCTGCTCATTCGCCGGCGGTGATAAGTTTAAATCAAGGAAAATTCTTTCATCCAGAACCTGTCCGACAAAAACTGCTCCAGAATAACTACCTGATAACTAGGGGTTATCTCTACTACGCACAACCTCGTTTTTTGGAACGTCTTTGACCTTCATGTACATCTCCAACATTGTAATTACAAGAAATTCCCGGCATTCATCCGGCGTCCTCAGAAAATCACTCAAAGTTTCATCATCGTCGATGTTAAACTCCGAGTAAAAAGCAACCCCTTGCGGAGTGATGGAATACGGATATCTTCCGGTTACTCTAAGTATCACTGAACGTTTCCTCACACTCATTTTTTTGCATAACAACGAGCATGTAAACTGTAGCATGTAAGTGGCAATTTAACATGACACTGAGCATGTAAACTGTAGCTCACGGAGTTATTCCCCATCACAACCTCACCCCCAATATAATGAAACTCTTATTTTACGTTCTTCAGACATAATGAAAAAATGCTTGAGAATTTAACAACAATAAACGTTTCAACAAGAGTATGGAAATGGCTAGCCAGGAAATTTCTACGCTATACACCTTTTGAATGAATTTCTATACAATCCTAACCTCTTTATATAGGAAATGGCGAGCCGGGATTTTTTTTTATATATAGCGCCCAAAAGGTGGGCATTATACGATTTTGAATTATTGAAGTCAGGAATTATTGGTGGGGACGAGAAAAAGGTGTATAGCGCCCAAATACTGGACGCTCTACATAAAGTTTTATGTATAGCGTCTAGTATTTGGGCGCTATACCTGTTAGTGTCAACTTTCTATGTATAGCGCTCAAATACTGGGCGCTATATATTAACGACATAGTTAACGTTAATGTATAGCGCCCAGTATTTGGACGCTATATATAAAAATGTCATCTTTTTTTTATATCTATTAAGGTGCTACTTGTCCAAAAAAACCACATTTTGATTACGGACCCGTAAAACATCCATACTGCTGTGGACTGATTTCATAGTTTAAAGCGCTTTTTCTGGGAAATTGATGCTGAAAATCGTCTCCGTGTGTGCATGCCTCCGAAGCACACGTCATCCCTTGCTCATTAATGCCCTTTTCGATACTAATATGGTTGAACATGATTTTCAATGTTTTTCTTTTCAGAGTTTGAAACAGTGATCTCTATATTCGTGTCCATCGGACAGACGTACTAAAGGCGGTAAAGTGTTCCTTATTAAAAAAATATTTTTTATTTTGATGCAAAACCGCAATATCTAGTTAAGGGTATAATAACCTCAGTCGTTGCTTCGCGATACTGTTCCCAAATCACCAAAAAGCATGTAATGCAGTGAATGAAACTGTTCCTCCCTTAATTAGAGGTCTCGAGTTCGAGAGTATGGAAAAATTCTTGATAAGGAGCGCTTACCCTTGAATGAGGCCTTACGCGATGCAAATTCGGATATAATCAGGCTCCAATGCGGGTATCGAATACCGGATAGGAACCCAAAAAAAAAGATACTATTCTCAAATCTTAACTAGCTTTTGAAAATAGATTTGATTGAAACTTAAAAAAAAATTTTTTAAGTTGTGTTGAAAAATAATTTTTGAAAGTTAAAGTTGTGTTTGAACATACTTTTTATTTGAAAAAAAGTTGAAATTTTTTGAGTGAAAGAAAAAATTTCACCCAACAATTATCCTAAACCAAATTTTAGGAACTTGAAAAAAAAGATCAATTTTTTTTTGTAAAACTTATTCCGAACAAACAATATTTTCAATTAAAAATTGAAAAAATAAATTATCAAAATTTATTACCAAACGGGAGCTTAATATAAGAACTTTTTTGGTGTTTTAACTTTTCTCTTTTTCTTCGTATCAGGAAACTGGTGCACCACATAACACAGCAGCCGAACATCACATAGGTTTAACAGTGATAGCTGAACTAAATAGACGGATTTATCCAAGAATGTAACTGTCGTTACATTTAAATTGAAGAAATTCCCAACTATAAGGAGACTGAAAAATTATGTGAAGTCAAGTTGGAAAAAAATACGTCATGATTGCTGTTAGAAAACCGGTTTGCATTACTAATAATTATTTCTCAATAATTGTTTCCATACATATTATGAATATCACATTGGCTATGGTATGTGAACTTATATCGCATGACATCCACCAATGGAGTGTAATGATAAACTATTTATGAGGGAATCTGAAAGTTCCAAAATGAAATTTAGAAATGATACACCGGCACTTGTAATCCAACGAGTTATGCATCAAATAAAATTACACCATAGAAAGGGAAAAAGATTAGGAATGATGTTATTCGGTAGAAGGTGCACATAGCTCCCATTAAGGACAAGATGCGAAAAGCGAGGCTAAGATAATTTGGGCATGTTCAGAAGAGAAGCTTAGATGCTCCGATAAGGAGGTGTGAGCGGCTGGTTGTGGAGGGCACGAGAAGAGGTAGATGACGGCCTAAATAGTACTGGGAAGAAGTGACCAGGCAGGATATAACGAGACTTCAGATTTCCGAGGACATGACATTTGATAGAAAGATATGGAGGTCGAGTATTAAGGTTGTAGGTTAGGAGATAGTTGAATCTTGCCTTACTTTGTGCCATTATGGGACTAGTCTAGTAGGGTTTTTGTCTAAGATAGCTAGTTGTGGCATACTATTTCGCCTTTCGGTGCATGACCCATTTAATAGCTATCACTTTTGCTTTGCTTTGCATCTTTCTTCTGGATTTCATGTTGTTCCTATTTACCTATGATTTCTATGGTGATACTAATATTGTCTCCTTTTGTCTTTTTATTTTCTTGAGCCGAAAGTCTTTCAGAAACAGCCTCTCTACTCCTTCGAGGTAGGGGTAAGGTCTACGTACACACTACTCTTCCCAGACCTCATTAGTGGGCTTTTACTAAACTGTTGTTGTGGTATAGAAGGGGAAAAAGCCAAGGAAAGGACCAAATACAGAAACCAACAATCTATAATTCTTCATAAGGAGAAGTTAATGACAAGTGTCTAAATTAATCAATGGACTTCAATTTTTTTTCTTTTTCATTTTCTATCTCCTCTTCCATTATCCATCGAGTTTTAAGGCTAGAAATAACAGATTTTTAGATGATTAGTAAAATTAAAAAGGAAATCAATTCATCAAGTTTCAGAAATCTAACAGGAAGAGCAAACTGAAGCAAGCAGTTACATATCCACATAAAAAGAGGATCAATGTAATTCAAGAGATATATAACAAATTAACAATCCACCTGCCCTTGATTAAGATAACATATCTAAGAAGTAAAGTGTTTCTAGATTCAAAAGCTATACAAAATCATCCCTTCGTCCGATGTTTTTCTGAGCGAGCTTTGACTTTCTAAAATTGAATATGGAAGTCATGGTCCCTTACCTTAAATTCTTGAATTTTGATACAGGCTTTAGACAACAAAGAGTACTGAAGGGAAACCCGGTGCACTAAGCTCCCGCTATGCACGGGGTCCGGGGAAGGGCCGAACCACAAGGGTCTGTTGTACGCAACTTTACCCTGCATTTCTGCAAGAGGCTGTTTTCACAACTCGAACCCATAACCTCTTGGTCACATGACAACGGACTAATGAGATAGACTACTTGATCCCCACTTAAGATTAACATCTTCCAACTGTTGAGTTTTTGTTTAAGATGAAATAGTCTTAAAATTAGAGTGAATGGAAAATGGGATTTGGATTCGGATTTGGTCAAATGATCGATCGATTGATTAATTTTTTGGACCAAATTTATTTGTTAACAGTGAATATTAACGTAATATAATCCGTGTTTGTAACGGATGTTTTCCAATACGTGTATTGTGTTGCAACACTAAGCAACAATGCAGCCTAGTGCACCTCCCACAATGGTGCAAGTGCTCCTCCCACCAAGCAAGTGTATATACCACCATGTAAGTGCTTTCTCCATGATCTAGTGCTTGTTGCACCATGGAAGGGGCGGATTTCTCTCAAATAACTGCTATAAATAGAGCATAAGTTGGAGAGAAAGAAGAACACATCGAAAAAAACACTTGAAACACTCTGTATACACTTAATATACACTCTGTATACACTGGATATACACTCTGCATATACTGGATATACACTCTGTATACACTGCGTATACACTGGAAAAACGAATTGCAATTTGATATTCTCTTCAGTAAGAATTCAACATTGGCTATACTTTGCATTCCTTCCTCTCAGAATTTCCATTCGACTTCTGAGTTGTCCTCCTTATTCTGCATTGTTTTTAACTACAAACAAAGCATCCATAAGTGTGATTTGTTGCCGAACTTTGTGTTCGTTGAAACACTGGGGTTTGAAGTACCGCTACACCAGTGTGTAATTCGTTCTATCCTGGGAGGAAATAATCTATAACCTTGGGTACTAGGAGGGGATTAAATTCCTTAAGGAAACACTGTGAATTCAGTGGGCTCGAATTAATTTCTGTTTTTTATTTATATTTACGTTTATAAGCTAACGTTCTAATTTCCAGAATCATTATTTACAAGTACAGAGGAACAACAATCTTAAGGAATTTAATAATTTAATTTCTGTATTTGTGTTACTTTTATTATTCTGGAAACTATAACCTTTGTGGTTTTTTGTGTACTCCCGTTTGGAGAGTTAAGCCTTCGTGGCGGTTTGTTGGAGATTAAAATCTACGTGATTTTTACTCCAGTTTTAAAGCCTTCGTGGCATTTTGTTGGAGATTAAAATCTACGTGATTTTTCACTCCAGTTTTAAACGTTTATTAAACGTTTGATTGTGTCATTTTTACAGTAAAAATGGCGAATGACGGAAATCAAGCTGTTCCGATGATGACTGCCAACGCATCGACAAGTCGAACTCCGGCGTTGGCACCGGCAGAGAAACCCGGAAAATTTTCCGGGATGGATTTCAAGCGCTGGCAGCAAAAGATGTTCTTCTACTTGACTACGTTATGTCTACAGAAGTTCATCAAGGAAGATGTTCCTGATCTTCCAGATGAAACTCCAGAGAATGATAGCTTTCTCGTGATTGAGGCGTGGAAGCATTCTGACTTCTTGTGCAGGAATTATATTCTTAGCGGACTGGAGGATAATCTGTATAATGTATACAGTGGCGTGGAGACGTCAAAAGAATTGTGGAATGCACTTGAAAAGAAGTACAAAACTGAAGATGCCGGGATGAAGAAATTCGTCGCCGCAAAATTTTTGGACTACAAAATGGTAGATAGCAAGTCTGTTATTACCCAAGTCCAGGAATTGCAAGTGATTATTCATGATCTACTTGCTGAAGGTATGTTTCAAATAAATACTGATATTGAAAGTAAATTTTTTAGTAATTTTACTAACGAAATTTTCATTGAAGGTCTTGTCATCAATGAAGCATTCCAAGTAGCAACAATAATTGAGAAGTTGCCTCCATTGTGGAAGGACTTCAAAAATTATTTGAAACACAAACGAAAGGAGATGTCCCTTGAAGATCTCATTGTTCGATTGAGAATCGAAGAGGACAACAAAGCTGCTGAGAGAAGAGGCCGTGGAAATTCAACAATAATGGGAGCAAATATTGTTGAAGATAACAAAAAGAGAAAGAAGGCTTCTGGTCCGAAATACAACCCAAGCAAGAAGCGGTTCAGTGGAAACTGCTACAACTGTGGGAAAACCGGACACAAATCTACGGAGTGTCGTGCTCGGAAGAAAGACAAGCAAAGGGGTCAAGCAAACATGGTAGAAAAGCATGATGATGTTGATGACTTGTGCGCCATGCTTTCTGAATGCAACCTGGTAGGAAACCCAAAGGAGTGGTGGATTGATTCTGGAGCCACTCGCCATGTTTGTGCTGTGAGGGAAGCATTTTCTACATATGCTTCTGCTGGACCCGAAGAGACGCTCTCTATGGGAAATGCTGCTACAGCAAAAATTGAAGGATACGGTAAGATATTTCTCAAGATGACTTCTGGCAAGGTCATGACTTTGAACAACGTCCTTCATGTTCCCGAGATTAGGAAGAACTTAGTCTCTACTGGACTTCTTGTAAAGCACGGTTTCAAGTGCGTTTTTGTATCTGACAAGGTAGTGATTAGTAAGAATGAAATGTTTGTAGGAAAAGGTTACCTTACTGAGGGCCTTTTCAAGCTGAATGTAATAGTTGTTGAAACTAATAATAAAACTTCAGCTTCTTCTTACTTACTTGAGTCAAATGATTTATGGCATGTACGTTTAGGTCATGTCAATTATAAAACCTTGCGAAAAATGATAAACTTGGAAGTATTGCCTAAGTTTGAATGCGAAAAATCAAAATGTCAAATATGTGTGGAATCTAAGTATGTTAAACATCCTTATAAGTCGGTTGAAAGGAATTCAAATCCTTTAGACTTAATTCACACAGATATTTGTGACATGAAGTCAATACCATCTCGCGGTGGAAAGAAGTATTTCATAACTTTTATTGACGATAGTACTCGATATTGCTATGTTTACTTACTTAATAGTAAAGATGAAGCAATAGACGCATTCAAGCAATACAAAAATGAAGTTGAAACGCAACTTAACAAGAAAATCAAAATGATAAGAAGTGATAGGGGTGGTGAATATGAATCTCCTTTTGAACAAATATGTTTAGAATATGGAATTATTCATCAAACAACAGCCCCTTACACGCCCCAATCCAATGGGATTGCGGAAAGAAAGAATCGTTCATTAAAGGAGATGATGAACGCATTGTTGATAAGTTCTGGTTTGCCACAGAACTTGTGGGGGAAGTCGTTCTTACGGCCAGCCGAATACTAAATCGAGTACCCCATAGTAAAACACAATCCATTCCATATGAAAAATGGAAAAGAAGGAAGCCCAACTTGAATTATTTTAAAGTGTGGGGGTGTTTGGCAAAGGTGCAAGTTCCTAAACCCAAAAGGGTAAAAATAGGACCGAAAACAGTTGATTGTGTTTTCATAGGATATGCAACTAATAGTAAAGCATATCGATTTCTGGTTCATAAATCAGAAAATCCCGACATTCATAATAATACGGTTATAGAATCAGATAATGCTGAGTTCTTTGAAAATATATATCCGTATAAAAAGGAATGCGAGTCGATTGGTGAAGGATCTAAACGACCTCGGGAATAAACAAAAGAAAGTACATTTAATCAGGGGATCCAAGACGTAGTAAACGTCAAAGAACGTCTACTTCGTTTGGACCAGATTTTGTGACTTTCTTATTGGAAAATGAGCCTCGAACATTTAAAGAAGCTATGTCTTCTTCGGAATCATTGTTCTGGAAAGAGGCAGTCAATAGTGAAATAGAATCCATATTGAACAACCATACATGGGAATTGGTTGATCTTCCTCCTGGAAATAAACCTTTGGGTTCTAAATGGATTTTTAAGAGAAAAATGAAAGATGATGGCACTATTGATAAATTCAAGGCAAGACTTGTTGTCAAAGGGTATAGACAACGAGAAGGTCTTGACTACTTTGATACATACTCCCCAGTTACAAGGATTACGTCCATACGGATGTTAGTAGCATTAGCTGCAGTGTATGGTCTTGAAATTCATCAAATGGATGTTAAAACGGCCTTCTTAAATGGAGAGTTGGAGGAAGAAATTTACATGGAACAACCTGAAGGGTTTGTGGTTCCAGGTAAAGAAAATAAGGTATGTAGACTTGTTAAGTCCCTTTACGGACTAAAACAAGCACCCAAACAATGGCATGCGAAATTTGACCAAACAATGTTGTCAAATGGTTTTAAGATAAATGAATGTGATAAATGTGTGTACATTAAAAATGTTCCAAATCACATAGTCATTGTTTGCCTATATGTGGATGATATGCTGATAATGAGTAATAACATTGCCAACATAAATGCTACTAAGCGTATGCTAACTAGCAAGTTTGATATGAAGGACTTGGGAATTGCGGATTTAATTCTGGGGATTAAGATCCAAAAGACTCATCAAGGTATGGCATTGTCACAATCTCATTATATTAAGACAGTACTTGAAAAATTCAAGCACTTGGGCTTTAAAGTTGCAAAGACTCCAATTGACGTGAATCTTGCACTAGCAAAGAACAAAGGCCAAAGCATATCACAATTGGATTATGCTCGTGTGTTGGGATGCTTAATGTACATCATGAATTGTACACGACCAGATATAGCTTGTGCTATAAGTAAACTAAGTCGATACACGAGCAATCCAGGCCAATCTCACTGGATGGCAATGAAACGAGTTTTGGGATACTTAGAACATACCCAAAACTTTGATTTGCACTACAGTAAATATCCTGCGGTGATTGAAGGATATTGTGATGCAAATTGGATCACCGGTTCAACTGATTCGAAGTCCACAAGTGGATATGTATTCACTATTGGTGGAGGAGCGGTATCTTGGAAGTCGTCCAAACAAACATGTATTGCCCGCTCTACAATGGAGGCTGAGTTCATAGCCTTAGATAAAGCCGGTGAAGAAGCTGAATGGCTCCGGAATTTCTTGGAAGATATTCCATTTTGGCCCAAACCGTTGGCACCAATATGCATACACTGTGATAGCCAAGCGGCAATTGGAAGGGCTGGGAGCGTTATGTATAACGGTAAATCTCGTCATATACGACGAAGACATAAAACCGTTAGGCAACTTCTCTCTAGAGGAATTATCACGATTGACTATGTAAAGTCAAGTGATAATGTGTCAGATCCACTTACAAAAGGCCTAACTAGAGAGGTAGTTGAGAAATCATCGAGGGGAATGGGACTATGGCCGAGAACAAGTCATTGTGGCGGTAACTCTACCTAGAAGACTGGAGATCCCAAGATCTAGGTTCAAGGAGATCAAACAAAGTCATTAATGACGGTTCAACATTGTCAACAAAATTTGTTTTAGTCCATTCTCGTGATGAGACAATGTTCAGTACCAAGGATAAAGCATTAAGGCTTTTTAATGATTTCTAAATTTGATACATGGTATATCAAATAGTGTATCTACGGGATGACACGTTTAGGAATCACCTATGTAAGTGTGAAGTGTTAGCCGCTTCAAGGAGAATTTTGCAAGGCCAATTCTCTACGCACTTATGAAACCAGGCAGTGTTCATGGCTGAAACGAACACAACAATGAGAACCAAAGACGGTTAAGGGATTGATTGTGTGACTTATGGTTGTCTAGGTATACACTAAAGTTCGACGGTTCAAAGATATCAAATCTACCGATTGACCGAGTATATCCGACATAAGTTCACTACGGAAAGTTCAAAGGGAAACCTACTTATCCAGATGCAATTAATTCTTGTTTGCAAATCACACAAGTTTTTCATGCATACTTCAGTGATATAGCCATTCCCCATTCATGTGGGGGATTGTTGAGTTTTTGTTTAAGATGAAATAGTCTTAAAATTAGAGTGAATGGGAAATGGGATTTGGATTCGGATTTGGTCAAATGATCGATCGATTGATTAATTTTTTGGACCAAATTTATTTGTTAATAGTGAATATTAACGTGATATAATCCGTGTTTGTAACGGATGTTTTCCAATCCGTGTATTGTGTTGCAACACTAAGCAACAATGCAGCCTAGTGCACCTCCCACAATGGTGCAAGTGCTCCTCCCACCAAGCAAGTGTATATACCACCATGTAAGTGCTTTCTCCATGATCTAGTGCTTGTTGCACCATGGAAGGGGCGGATTTCTCTCAAATAACTGCTATAAATAGAGCATAAGTTGGAGAGAAAGAAGAACACATCGGAAAAAACACTTGAAACACTCTGTATACACTTAATATACACTCTGTATACACTGGATATACACTCTGCATATACTGGATATACACTCTGTATACACTGCGTATACACTGGAAAAACGAATTGCAATTTGATATTCTCTTCAGTAAGAATTCAACATTGGCTATACTTTGCATTCCTTCCTCTCAGAATTTCCATTCGACTTCTGAGTTGTCCTCCTTATTCTGCATTGTTTTTAACTACAAACAAAGCATCCATAAGTGTGATTTGTTGCCGAACTTTGTGTTCGCTGAAACACTGGGGTTTGAAGTACCGCTACACCAGTATGTAATTCGTTCTATCCTGGGAGGAAATAATCTATAACCTTGGGTACTAGGAGAGGATTAAATTCCTTAAGGAAACACTGTGAATTCAGTGAGCTCGAATTAATTTCTGTTGTTTGGTCAAATTTCGCATGCCATTGTTTGGGTGCTTGTTTTAGTCCGTAAAGGGACTTAACAAGTCTACATACCTTATTTTCTTTACCTGGAACCACAAACCCTTCAGGTTGTTCCATGTAAATTTCTTCCTCCAACTCTCCATTTAAGAAGGCCGTTTTAACATCCATTTGATGAATTTCAAGACCATACACTGCAGCTAATGCTACTAACATCCGTATGGACGTAATCCTTGTAACTGGGGAGTATGTATCAAAGTAGTCAAGACCTTCTCGTTGTCTATACCCTTTGACAACAAGTCTTGCCTTGAATTTATCAATAGTGCCATCATCTTTCATTTTTCTCTTAAAAATCCATTTAGAACCCAAAGGTTTATTTCCAGGAGGAAGATCAACCAATTCCCATGTATGGTTGTTCAATATGGATTCTATTTCACTATTGACTGCCTCTTTCCAGAACAATGATTCCGAAGAAGACATAGCTTCTTTAAATGTTCGAGGCTCATTTTCCAATAAGAAAGTCACAAAATCTGGTCCAAACGAAGTAGACGTTCTTTGACGTTTACTACGTCTTGGATCCCCTGATTAAATGTACTTTCTTTTGTTTCTTCCCGAGGTCGTTTAGATCCTTCACCAATCGACTCGCATTCCTTTTTATACGGATATATATTTTCAAAGAACTCAGCATTATCTGATTCTATAACCGTATTATTATGAATGTCGGGATTTTCTGATTTATGAACCAGAAATCGATATGCTTTACTATTAGTTGCATATCCTATGAAAACACAATCAACTGTTTTCGGTCCTATTTTTACCCTTTTGGGTTTAGGAACTTGCACCTTTGCCAAACACCCCCACACTTTAAAATAATTCAAGTTGGGCTTCCTTCCTTTCCATTTTTCATATGGAATGGATTGTGTTTTACTATGGGGTACTCGATTTAGTATTCGGCTGGCCGTAAGAACGACTTCCCCCACAAGTTCTGTGGCAAACCAGAACTTATCAACAATGCGTTCATCATCTCCTTTAATGAACGATTCTTTCTTTCCGCAATCCCATTGGATTGGGGCGTGTAAGGGGCTGTTGTTTGATGAATAATTCCATATTCTAAACATATTTGTTCAAAAGGAGATTCATATTCACCACCCCTATCACTTCTTATCATTTTGATTTTCTTGTTAAGTTGCGTTTCAACTTCATTTTTGTATTGCTTGAATGCGTCTATTGCTTCATCTTTACTATTAAGTAAGTAAACATAGCAATATCGAGTACTATCGTCAATAAAAGTTATGAAATACTTCTTTCCACCGCGAGATGGTATTGACTTCATGTCACAAATATCTGTGTGAATTAAGTCTAAAGGATTTGAATTCCTTTCAACCGACTTATAAGGATGTTTATGCCAGAGCTGTCACACCTCCTTTTTCCGCCCCCGCGAGGGTGCAAGGGAGTTTTTTCCAATTAAAGGACAGTCGAAACGGGATTTATTTCTTTATTTCAGAGTCGCCACTTGGGAGATTTAGGGTGTCCCAAGTCACCTATTTTAATCCCGAATCGAGGAAAAGAATGACTCTGTATTACAGTCTGCGCACCAGAAATCCGGATAAGGAATTCTGTTAACCCGGGAGAAGGTGTTAGGCATTCCCGAGTTCCGTGGTTCTAGCACGGTCGCTCAACTGTTATATTTGGCTTGATTATCTGATTTTATACAAATATGGACTCATGTGCAAGTTTTATCTTTTTACCGCTTTCATTATTATATTTTTTAAAGAATGTGAACATCGTTTAAAAACATGTCTTTGGATTGGGTCACATAAAATGCATCCACGATCCGGAACGTCATCTTCAGTTTTGTATTTCTTTTCAAGCGCATTCCACAATTCTTTTGACGTCTCCACGCCACTGTATACATTATACAGATTATCCTCCAGTCCGCTAAGAATATAATTCCTGCACAAGAAGTCAGAATGCTTCCACGCCTCAATCACGAGAAAGCTATCATTCTCTGGAGTTTCATCTGGAAGATCAGGAACATCTTCCTTGATGAACTTCTGTAGACATAACGTAGTCAGGTAGAAGAACATCTTTTGCTGCCAGAGGCTGTTTCCACAACTCGAACTCATGACCTCTTGGTCACATGACAACGGACTAATGAGATAGACTACTTGATCCCCACTTAAGATTAACATCTTCCAACATCATGAGATGGTAAATTATACTATAAAGTAAACAATAGTGAAAGTTGATTTCCTACAAAACTCTACTTACTCCAAGTTCTTGATCATGCAACTCTTATCTCTTTCGAATGAAGAGCACACCTATAAGAACATCACAACCATCTCGCAAACCCTTTCTTTCGTCAAATTATTAATTGAGGTACACAAACAAGCCAAACTGCGCGAGAATTCCTAGTATTTCTCAGCTTAAGTAGCTTACAGCAGATAATCAATAAACCACAACTAACCGTCAAACTTGGACAACTCATAGCAGTAAGATTCAGCTCATAGAAGCATTCTCTAGGGGTTCCTCCCTTACATTGTTCTCTTCCGCTCATACAAAATCACTAAAAGTCTCATCTTAGTTTTCATGTAAGTTGCAACCAACTTCACATCGTCAGTGACCCTTGCATTGAAATTCAGCTCAAGAAGCAATTTCAAGAGGTTTCGCCCTTAATTTACTTTCTTCCACTAATACAAAATCAAAAAAATAAACAAATAAAGATGAGAGTGTCGTCTTAGTTTTTAAGTAAAGGAAAAACCACTTCACGTTATAATGGATGCAAGGGTCAGAAAAGGAAGAAACAAATACAGAGTAGATAAAATTCAGCCCAAGAAACATTCTCTAGACGTTTCACCCTCAAATTACTTACCCTTTACATCTTAGTTTTCAAGTAAAGTAGCAATCACTTCACGTCATTTCTGGTGCAAGCATCAGCAACAGGAGAACAAATACAAAGTAGATAAAACGTTGTGGAGCCAATCTATGCTATGTTTGGATTTGAGACGGACCAAATTTATATTTTTGGCTGAGCCACATCCAACAACAGTCAGAAGACTAGCTAGGGACCAACAGAATATCAGTTGTCCAAGGAATATTTGTTCCTCAAACAGATTTAAGTTTTACATATTTCAAGCAGAACCCTGATCCCGCAAGTTGAAGTGCTTCAGCACAATAGCTTTGATGTAAGGCATATAAACGAGAAATTAGATCCTCGTGAAATCATATCATACAAACAGAAGCTTGATTTCAGTGGTGGAGGAAATGTTGTTAGACATTACATATAGCAGGCAATAGAAAGTGCATAAAGATTGCATGAAGCAAAACCATAGTATCATAGCGATTAACATGATGGTAATCACAATTGTAAAAGGTAAAACAGCTTCCAATTTTCACATAAGACAATGTCAATGGATTAAATATCAATGAGAAAAGCAAAAGGTATTATGATACTCAACTTCCAACAAGCCCGTACCTTCGATTCTGCACACCAAAACATGGCCTTCTTCCAGCTCAGTCACGCTGCAGGATTTCTTTCTCAGTTATCCACCAAGAGGCTTCCTCATGCTTGTTAGGTATTTGCGTTCAAATAACAGATAAAGAACTTCTAAGTCAAACAAGGGCACCATCCATTTCAAACTGGAAGTAGCAAAAATTACAGTAAAGGAGAAACATCATTCTCAATATTGATGAGACATGCAAAATGGGAGAATTCGCAAAGAGATTTGGCAGCAATACATTAAGCAAAGCTAAAACATGCTGCATAAATCTTCACAAAATTCCATTTGAACAAAATTTAATCCAAAAAGAAGAAGCTATAACTGGACTAAAATAGATAAGCACATGTAAATAATCATAAAGTCAGTTCACAAAAACACAAAGAGAACTGTTTCATCTGCACTCAACACCAACTTCAGCAGCTCGTCTAGGCTTGTTTTTCCTTCTGCTCCCAATTTGTCTGAATCCAACCGACTTTATTAAGTCATTAGAGTTAGTTTTAGTTCCAACTCCATTTTCCTCCTTTACTGAATCCTTATTTTCCATGACTTGTGAAGGTCTCTTCCTCTTCTTTCCATCCTCAGCTAGTTGGTTCTTAATATCTGTATTCAAGACGGAGCCTTTTGTATTCTCACTACCATCTTCATCCCCCACTACCTTCTCAACTTCTTCCTCTATTTCACTCTTCGGCTTCTGTGGTCTTCCCCTTCTCCTTACCGGCATCTTCTCTTCTTCACCACTCACAAGATCCTCACGAACAGATTGCTTCTTTGCCTTTCCTCTTCCTCTACCCATTGTCCAAATAAAGAAACTTTTGCTGGTGAAATGTCCTAGTATCAGGAATCACAGTAAAAACTGAAATGTCCCATGAATAAAACGAAACCAATATCAGAGGATTAAAGAGAACCAACACAAATTTACAGTACCAAACACATGGGGAGGATGTACTTGAGCTCATCAAACAAGTTCTGGTGAAGAGGATCCCAGTTGAAATCATTCACCAACAAGAACAATAAAGATAATAACTTTATCCTCTACAGTATCATATCCTAAAAACTCAAACTCAAACTGAAATCACATACAAACAAAGATGAAAAATGATATTTGTTACAAACAAACAAAACTATGTCTTCACACTCAGCCTTAAGTGAAAACAGGACAGGTAAAACTGAGAACCATTTCAAACAAGAACCCTTCATAAATTATTCAACTACATTAACTCAAACAAATAAAACCACTAGAGATTGAAAAAAAGGACTCCATACCAGAAAAAAAATTAAATAAAATCATTACATAAACAAACTCAAAACAGAAAACTACACCATATCAGACATTCAGTAAACAACCAAACCATAACATGTTTGAAGCCATATTCATTAAAAGGAAAACAAATCAATACTACGGTCACACATCTCTATAACAGCATCCCTGTATAACAACTATTTACTATAAAAGCTAAGTTTTTTGGAACCGATCTTAACATTATGTTATAATATATGTTATCTATAACAACACTTCGCTGTAGCAGCCAAAAAATATCAAACCAAAGGAGGATAGGTTTAACTGTACAAATATTTAAGTTGAAACAAATTAAATAGATACTAAATCATAACAAGATTGAATCTTTGGATAAACCCACAAAAAATATACTATAAAGCTAGTATTTGTTTTAATGCTTTGGGAATAGAAACATACCAAATGTAGATGATATTTCAGGAAACAGCCACCATTTTCATCCTTAACCAAAAACGCATCCCTTAAAATTTTATCAAACCGATATAATAAAAGCCCAATGTATTCAGAAAGGGGTCCTTCTGAACCTAAAGATTATTTTGTCAATAAGAAAGAAAAAAATTATCTGATAGAAAATATTGGAAACTCAGAACAGAAAATAATAAGGAAGTAGTGAAAAGTTTAATATGTGAGTAGAGTTATGAAGAGAAGAATCTTTGCCATTAGAGGTTCAGAGAGCAGTGATAATAAGCTGAGGCAGAGAGGCAAACGCCAAATACGACTACAGAAGTTAAGAGAAGAAATAAAAAATGAGAAACGTAGTTTCAAAAGTAATGCTGATAAAATATAGTATATATTTTGTATAGATATATATTATATACATAAATATATGTATACGATATTTTATATAATTTTTATCATTGTCATTATTTTTATTTTATATAATTTTTTGCTAACAAATACAATTAGTTTTGCTGACTGATTAATTTTATATTTTACTTTTTTGCCCAACAAAAATGGGACAATAGTAGTAACAATAGTACAAAAATATTAAAACTGTTATGAAATATAACCCAAAATAACAATATAGAACAAGCAAAAACAAACTAAGAGATATAGAGAGAAAGAGAGGAAGAGAGATTCTTATTTCTTCTTCAATTGTGTATTTTTCCTATCTATTACAAGGTCTTTATATAGGCATAAAAAGTGAAGAAAATATGTCATGGAATATGTCATTGAACATACAAATTATGTCATTGAATATGTCATTAAGCATTTTAGCTAAAGATCATGGAAGAAGAGTAGACATCCACCATAATGTGATATTCATCATAACACTCCCCCTTGGATGTCCATAGATAATGTGCCTTGTTAAAAACTCTCTAAAAAAATATTGGGATGTACATAATTATTTATGATATGCATTGCTTGCTGCCTCATTAAAAACCTTACCAGGAAAACTCAGTGGGACAAAACCTTGGCTAAGGAAAAGAGTGCAGCGTATAGTTACTCCCCCTGATGAAAAATCACTTAATGTCTCGAAGACGACGCATTCCAATCTTATATATCAGCTTTTCAAATATTGAGGTTGGTAATGCCTTAGTGAACAGATCAGCCAAATTATCACTTGAACGAACTTGTTGTACATCTATTTCACCATTCTTCTGAAGATCATGAGTGAAAAAGAATTTTGGTGAAATGTGTTTTGTTCTATCTCCTTTGATATATCCTCCTTTCAATTGAGCTATGCATGCAGCATTGTCTTCATACAATATTGTTGGAATATTCTCTTTCGAAGAAAAACCACATGTTTGCTGAATGTGTTGAGTTATAGATCTTAACCAAACGCATTCTCGACTTGCTTCGTGAATGGCTATTATCTCTGCATGATTTGAAGAAGTAGCAACCATAGTTTGTTTTGTCGAACGCCATGATATGGTTGTACCTCCACTTGTAAATAAATAGCCTGTCTGAGATCGACCTTTGTGTGGATCTGACAAATATCCTGCATCTGCATAACCAATCAATGATGGCTTGGATTCGTTTGAATAAAATAAACTCATATCAATGGTCCCTTGGAGGTATCTGAATATATGTTTAATACCATTCCAGTGTCTTTGTGTTGGCGAAGTACTAAATCTTGCCAATAAACTTACTGAGAAAGCTATATCTGGTCGGGAATTATTGGCAAGATACATTAATGCCCCAATTGCACTAAGATATGGTACTTCGGCACCAAGAAGCTCTTCATCATTTTCATGAGGTCGGAATGGATCTTTCTTTATATCAAGTGATCTCACAACCATTGGGGTACTCAATGGATGTGCTTTATCCATATAGAATCGCTTTAAAATCTTTTCGGTATATGTTGATTGATGGACAAATATTCCATCTTTCATATACTCAATTTGTAGACCAAGACAAAATTTTGTCTTTCCAAGATCTTTCATTTCAAATTCTTTCTTCAAACAGTCTACTGTTTTTGGAAGCTCCTCAGGAGTTCCAATGATATTTAAATCATCAACATACACAGCGATTATAACAAATTCAGATCCAGACCTTTTTATAAAGACACAAGGACAAATTGGATCATTCTTGTACCCTTCTTTCAACAGGTATTCACTCAGGCGATTGTACCACATACGACCTGATTGTTTCAATCCGTATAAAGATTTCTGAAGCTTTATTGAACAAGTTTCTCGAAAACTTTTATATGCTTCTGGCACTTTAAATCCCTCAGGTACTTTCATAAAAATTTCGTTGTCTAATGATCCATACAAATAGGCTGTAACAACATCCATTAGATGCATATCAAGTTTTTCTTGCACTGCCATATTTATGAGATACCTGAAGGTGATAGCATCCACTACAGGAGAATATGTCTCCATATAATCAATTCCAGGCCTTTGGGAAAACCCTTGTGCCACAAGTCGTGCTTTATATCTAACGACTTCATTTTTATCATTTCGTTTCCGCACAAAAACCCATTTATACCCTACTGGCTTTATGCCTTCAGGTGTTCGAACTATGGGTCCGAAGACTTCACGTTTTCCAAGTGAAGTTAACTCTGCCTGGATAGCGTCTTTCCATTTTGGCCAATCATTTCTCTGTCTACATTCATTGACAGATTTTGGTTCAAGATCCTCATCTTGTTGCATTATTTCAACAGCAACATTATAAGCAAAAATGTTATCGATAACAACATTATTTCGGTTCCATCTTTTCCCGGTTGAGACGTAACTTATTGATATCTCTTCATTTTCATTATTTTCAGGTACCTGGACCTCCCCTAAGGTCTTATCATTTGTTACGTCTTGGGGCTCTTCTTGAGCCACTACCTCCGTGTTATGTTCACTTTGATCATTTGCTCCTTTTCTTCTTCGAGGATTTTTATCTTTAGAACCGATTGGTCTACCACGTTTCAAGCATGGCTTAGACTCATTTGCTTTAATTAATTGTCCTGTCGGGATATCAACTCGAATTGGTGCATTAGCAGCTGGAATATGTGACTTGGTCACCCTTGGTAGGTCAGTGAATGCATCTGGCAATTGATTTGCAATATTTTGCAAATGAATAATCTTTTGAACCTCTTGTTCACATTGATTTGTTCGAGTATCTAAATGAGACAGTGATAATGCATTCCAATCTATATTCTTTTTCAGCTGCTTATTTTCTCCCCCTAATGTTGGATATACTGATTCATCAAAATGACAATCAGAAAATCTTGCCGTAAATAAATCTCCAGTCATCGGCTCTAGATATTTTATAATTGAAGGAGATTCATATCCAACATATATCCCCAACCTTCTTTGAGGACCCATCTTTGTGCGTTGTGGTGGAGCAATTGGAACATATATCGCACAACCAAAGATCCTAAGATGGGAAATATTTGGCTCCTGACCAAAAGCCAATTGCAATGGGGAGACTTTATGATAACTTGTGGGCCTTATCCGCACAAGTGATGCTGCGTGCAAAATAGCATGACCCCATACTGAAATGGGAAGTTTTGTTCTCATAAGCATTGGTCTAGCAATTAATTGGAGGCGTTTGATCAATGATTCTGCTAGACCATTTTGTGTATGAACATGAGCAACCGGATGCTCAATGGTAATCCCAGTTGAAATACAATAATCATTAAAGGCTTGGGATGTAAACTCACCAGCATTATCAAGACGGATTGTCTTAATTGCATAATCTGGAAACTGTGCTCTTAGCTTTATTATTTGAGCCAACAATCTCGCAAATGCCATATTGCGAGTTGATAGTAAGCACACATGTGACCATCTTGTAGATGCATCTATCAAAACCATATAATATTTGAATGGTCCACATGGAGGGTGAATGGGCCCACATATATCACCTTGTATACGTTCCAGAAATGCAGGGGATTCCATCCTAACTTTAATAGTTGATGGTCTAATAATTAATTTTCCTTGAGAACATGCAGCACAAGAGAATTCCTTAAATTGAAGAATTTTCTGATTCTTCATTGCATGTCCATGTGAATTCTCAATTATTTTACGCATCATATTAGAACCAGGATGGCCCAACCGGTCATGCCAAATAATAAAATTATCTTGATTAGTAAACTTCTTGTTTACTACGGCATGTGTTTCAATCCTGCTAATACTTGTGTAGTATAAGCCGGAGGAAAAAGCGGGTAACATTTCAAGCACATATTTCTTACCGGACGTTATTGTAGTAATATAAAGATATTCAATCTTTTCATCATTTGTAGTCTCAATATGATAGCCATTTTGGCGAATATCTTTGAAACTTAATAAGTTTCTTTGAGATTTACTACAATATAGTGCTTCATCAATAGCCAAATTTGTTCCTCCTGGTAGTAATAAATTGGCTCTTCCAGAACCTTCAATTAATCTTGTACTACCGGATATTGTATTAACATTCGCTTCTTTCATTACCAAATAAGAGAAATATCTCTTATCTTTTAAAATAGTGTGTGTTGTAGCACTATCCAGAAGACATATATCATCTTTATTAATCTTGAGTCCAACTGAAGACTGGGGAATTTTCATATTCTTCATAAAAAAGACAAATAATACATCATAAGAAATATGAAAGACAAGCAAAAAAAACATTAAGAAATACATTAGAAATATAGAAACTAGCAATACATGATGCATTAGGAAAATACACTCAAGAAAAAATAAACTAGTTGCAAACATAAACATAACAACTTTTATAACTTCATTCCCCAGTAAGATGATTCATTCTTCAGTCAATATCCTCAAAGAAGTCTCCAACTTCTAAATGAGTAATATTTGTTAGGCCTTCAAAATCATCATCTTTATATGCAGGATGTGCCTTAGAATCATATTTATTTGAGGGACCTGCTTCATCATTATTATTTTGAAAGGTCAAGTGTGCCTCCACATTATTTTCTTTTTTCTTGAGGGAGGCTTGATAAAGTTTGACAAAATGTTCTGGCGTACGACAAATGCGCGCCCAATGACCTCTCATACCACATCGGTGACACATACTAGCTTTACCTTTTGAATGATTAATTTGAGAACCCTTATTGTTCTCCCATTTATTTCCACCATAATGACGATAATTGTTTCACCCCCTACCACGTCCACGTTTATGACCATGTCCACGACCACGGTAATTATTTTGTTTTCTTTCAAACTTATCATATGTTGCTATAGCATTCACTTCCGGAAATGGAGCTGACCCAGTAGGACGGGCTTCATGATTTTTCATTAATAGAGTATTATTCTGCTCAGCCACAAGTAGGCATGTGATTAACTCAGAATATTTCTTAAAACCTTTTTCACGGTATTGTTGTTGTAGCACCACATTTGAAGCGTGAAAAGTAGAAAATGTTTTTTCCAATAAGTCCTCATCTGTGATAGTGTCTCCACATAATTTTAATAGAGAACTTACTTTAAAGATAGCAGAATTATACTCACTTACAGTTTTAAAGTCTTGCAACCTTAAATGTATCCACTCATACCGAGCTTTTGGTAATACCGTAAGTTTTAGGTGGTCATATCGATCCTTCAAATTAATCCATAATTCAAGTGGATCTTTTACTGTTAAATATTCAGTTTTTAACCCTTCATGTAAATGATGGCGAAGGAAAATCATGGCTTTCGCTTTATCCTGATTTGATGCTTCATTTCCTTGTATAATCGTATTTCCAAGACCTTTAGCGTCGAGGTGAATTTCAGCATCAAGGACCCATGATAAATAGTTCTTCCCGGTGATGTCAAGTGCCACAAATTCAAGTTTTGATAAATTTGACATAGTGAAAACTATCATAAAAGATGAATAAGTTAGAGAAATAATTATAATAATAAACAATTAATGAAACAAATCGATTAAGGTAAAACAAATGAAAATAAAGCTATATCATGTTAGCAATCTACTATTTCATTTTATTCATGCCATAAAATAGAAACTATATATTATTTCATTTCACTTTATATTATTGATATATATAGAATTTAACATTTTATTAGTTGCAGTGACTAGATAATGTATACACTACATACATATGCATACATTTTTTTTAATGGTATTGTGTCAGGTGTGAAAAACAACATGATAAACAAAAATATGAAAAAGGGAACAACAACATGAATGATGTAAATTATCAAAAATTGCAAAGAAAAATTTAGGTTGTAAGAATTAAGCATATGATATATGTACTGCCATAAATAAAATGATTATAATGATACATACCTCAATAAAATATGGCTCAACTTAGCTGGAGTTAAGAATAAAATTAGAGCTTCGTGCTGATAACGTGTTATGAAATATAACCCAAAATAACAATATAGAACAAGCAAAAACAAACTAAGAGATATAGAGAGAAAGAGAGGAAGAGAGATTCTTATTTCTTCTTCAATTGTGTATTTTTCCTATCTATTACAAGGCCTTTATATAGGCATAAAAAGTGAAGAAAATATGTCATGGAATATGTCATTGAACATACAAATTATGTCATTGAATATGTCATTAAGCATTTTAGCTAAAGATCATGGAAGAAGAGTAGACATCCACCATAATGTGATATTCATCATAACAAAAACAATATTTTTTTGCACGGAGTCCCATTTCATGTGACTGAAGTTAAGAAGAAAAAAAAAAGCTTTTGAATATTTTAAAACTAGTGTGATGAGGTTAGATACACAAGTTGAGAAAGAATCAAGATTTTTTGAAACTTATATTTTAAAACAAGTGTGATGCAATCTCACTGAGCATGAAATTTAAGAAAAAAATACTTTTAATACTTATTATATATATATATATATATATATATATATATATAACTATTAATTATTTTATTAAAATTTAAAATTAAATTATTTTTACATATAAAAATATATATATAATTTTTTTATAAAACCGTATCATTTTTTCGAATAGATTAAAAAGAATGTACATCATAACAATTGGAAAGAAAGAGTCATAGTATACAACGGTGTTTGGGGAATTAGGGTAAAGTACTCATAAAGTAAGGGATTTTGATGGTAAAAAAGGAGCAAGGGAACAGGTGGTCAACGGGAAAATAAATGGACAGGAAATATTTAAGAAAGAGAAAAGACTGAATCTATTAATAGGTGTAGTTTAGGAAAACCTCGTGGCTTTAATTAATATTTGAGAAGTGGTAAGCTTACTTAAGTTAAACTAAGATCGTTCATAATATATTCAACACATAAAGCCTTGTGTATATTAAAAAAAAAAAGGCATGCAAGCATGTTCAACAAACCAAAACTCTAACTATTTTTAATTTCTTTTTCTTGGAAAATGAGAACACATGTTATGTGGTAAACAATATTGGATACTTGATTAATCGGTCAATGGTAGTGTCATGAATTACACAAAATATTCAAATTATCATATCAAACTTCATATAAAAACTTATTTATTTTATGAATCAACTTAATTTGATAATTTAATTTTTTTAATATATTATTAGTACATGAAATGTAACTTCTAATTTATAATTGACCTATTTTTTCTCCAAAACGCGTGAATTTTTGTGTAAAGATGGAGCAGACTGCTGGTATCCACTCACATTTGACTAGTTCTTGTAATAGTCACCCGTGCTTTATGGTAAACTCGGGGCGAAACATACAAAAAATGCACCACGGCATGGCAAGGCATAAGTATCGTCGGGCGTCGGGCGTAAGCCTAGACATTCCGGATGTTCCCCTTGGCGTAAGCTCCAACGCTTTGGGCCTTCATTTGAGAGTTAAGCCCCGAAAACTTTTTAAATTTAAGCCTAATTTTTTTAATAATTTTTTTTTGTCTAATTTAAATATCAAAAATTTAACTCATAGTAAATTTTTAATTTAAAATCTCAAAAGCCAAAAGTTTTTTCTAACTGTTAATTTATCAAAAATTTATAATCTTTATTTTTTGTCATTTACTACTGAATAACTAATACACTTTAAACCTTTGTCTGCAAAGCAAAAACTAAAAGAAAAGTAGTTTGTCCCTAGATTCTTATATTACTTTGCTTCCATGATTGTATTTTTGATTTGTTATCTAGTTTTAGATTTTTAAATAATAGTTTTATATTAAATTTATTTTTGTATTTTTTGAATTGCCAGAATCTAGAATATTATTTTTATAAATCTGAGTTTGTTCTATCATAATCATGATAATTATACGTGTAATTCATCTTTACATCTTTCACTTTTACAACTAAATTTTGTTTTTCTATGGTTCATGCATATATTAGCATATTTATAATAGATATTTATATTTTCCTACTAATTTAGTATATTTTTATTTATTTTTTATAATTTTAATGCATTTTTTATTAATATATTTATTTTATTAATTTATAAAATATTAAAAATTAAATACTTATTAGGTTTACGCTCTGCGCCTTGAGACGTTCGTTTCGCCCCGTATTAAATAAAATATTTCGCCTCTCGCTTGCACTTTTTAAAACACTAGTCACTACTATCGAGTGATAAATAATTTTGAAAAATGAAAGAAATCAGGAAACGTAGGTTTGTCGTTTCACTAATGAATGAGATGCAACGACTTTATGTGAAGGTTAAAGTATGATGATTAGCAGTAAATATTCCTTGCGCACTTTGAATCCCGAGAGTCCAATTGAATAGTAAATCTGAAGTTGAATGACTGAAAAGCCCTCTCTTTGCTGTTTGCGTCGCTTCTAACGCACGTCCCACATGTTATGTTGGTTAAACACGGGCCTACTTACAAATTGGGTCAAGCCCAGTCCAAATAAATTATCCAAACGAAACAGCAGATGATGTTGTTAAAATAGCACGGTCTAGCCAGTTTTCGGATTGGTCATTCAATAATAACCAGCATTTGTCAAGTCATTGAAAAATAGCCATTATTTTGCTGCAACAGAGACCGATCCAGCATAATATACTGGAGTTCAGTGCACCTGTGTATAAACTTCCAGCATATTATGCTGGACCGGTATACTTTGCTGGCTCCAGTATAATATACTGAAGACTGGAGCACCGGTGCTCCAAACTTCAGTATATTATGCTGGACCGGTATATTATACTAGAACTCCAATATATTAGACTGGAGTTCCAGTATAATATACTAGAACTCGAGTATATTTTTCGTTCAGATTTATCTTTACATGAAAAATGGCTAAATTTTGATTACTTTTAAAACTGTGGCTATTTTTGAATGACCACTTGTAAATCTGGCTATTTTTGAATTTCTCGCGATGATGTTGGTAGTGAGTGAACTCTTTACTTTTCTAAAGGGAAACTTACACAAATGTCCCAAATAATTCTGAACTTATCAACCTCTAGCAATTAGTCATAGACTTACCAAATCTAGCCAAATGCATATAAAAATTGAAAAACCAAATAAATAAGATTATTTCTCTCAAAGAATCACATGCAAAAATCTCCTTCCATATTTTTAAGCGTGATTAGCAACATTAGATGCAAGACGGAAATGAAGTTTCATAGATAAGGTAGCAAATAAGATGATGAAATATATATATATATATACAATATTCTAAAAATTTAAGCAAAAAAGAACTTTTTCAGTGGGTACAGTTGAAATTTATTGAAAACGTATAGATAAGTCAATATACAAAATTTGGGGAAGATTGGAAGTGATTTTGACTGGTTTTGTTTCAAAATTTGTAACTAAATCGAGTTCAAAAAATTCTTCTGCGACACATGTATCAAGCATGTACCTCAACCACATGTATATATGGATATACAGGCGATACACAATTGATACAAATATGATACATATGTGATACACATTTCATTTTTTTCATGTTCAGTTTTTACTTCGAATTTTCAATTCAAATCACCCAATCAAAACTTCACTAAATCATCCCAAAATTGAGATTCAAGCTCCTAAAGATATACCCAATCTATTGTTGTAACATCCACTCAAAAGATAGCAAAAATTTGACTTTTTTGTTACAAATAGCTAGTTGGCTAATATTGGTAATATTTTATGAATTGACTAATTTTTGTAATGAACTACTTATAAATGGACATAGCTGGTAATATTCCTTATCTTAAATTAGTCGTTTCAAATACAAAATATATAAAGTAAAAATGAAAATCATTTTCGGCTTTCGCAAAAGAAATAAAAAGAGAAACATGAAACCTTTGATTTGAATACTCAGTACTCACGAGGGTGGTTGTAGTTCTGATTAATGATTAGCAGGTATAATAAGAATCTCCAAAATTCTGTCGGTTGCTTTCTGCCCTCTCTCTTCATGTGTTTATTATGGGAAGAATCGCAACATCAACATTTCTTTCAGTCCCTAAATTGAAACTCGTTGGCGATTTGGTTTTTGACTTGAAACTAGCACATCAATGATACTTGTGTTTGGCATTGTACTATACATTTTTGGGAAGTTTGTTTTAACTCTCAAGTGGTAGAAATTAAATATCAAATTGATGCATTTGCCATGTCATCGTAAGTTATTTTAGATGAGAAATTGGTGTTATCGAAGCTGTCTGCAACGTGAACTTCATCTTCCTCTTCATGTGGGGTGAATGAATCAACAGGAGATGTAATGCTTGAATTTCGTGTCTCCAATAGGCTCCTGGTTGTCTTTTGTTGTTGGTCAAACATCTTCTTCAATTGCTCTCCTTGTTCTTCAATCCTCATTTGTAACTTCCGCTGAATCTAGTAACAATTACTAGGATTCAGAAACATAATTCAAACATATATATCCATTTTATGTACTAAATATACCTCTAGTTGCTCGTGAAGACGCCTCTGGACTTCTAGCTGCATATTCAATGCTTCCTTGATTTGCATCCCGCTGAAAAAGAAATCTGGATTAAGTTAAAATAATCGGCGAATATTGGTTAGGAAAGTTGCAAAGGACATACGTTTTGCTGTTGATCTGTGTCACATTATTCGGGCTATCGATCTTTTCAGATTTCCCTGCATTATTGAAACTCTGATTTCTGAAAAGAGCTGGAAACTTTGAAACCAAGTATTTAGCATGTCTATGGCAAAATTGAGTACATCACAGAGCATTTTTCACCAGCAAAGGTAAAATTAACATAAATGTGTAAAGGAAACAGTCTGTTTTCTATCATGTTGGATCCACTTATTGCATAAATGACCAAAAGATGAAAAGGAAGAGAAGATTTTTAGAAGATTTCATAAATGACCACCTCTTATGAAACTTATTGCTACTGCATTATATTAGTAACTTCTTTTCTTTCAAATTTGTGTCTATTGGGTACAGAGCAGTTCATTTCCTTTCTGTTAAAGAAACGAGGATACAAAAACTTATTTGCATTCCCCTTTTTAGTAATTTAACAGTTCGGTTGCTAATTCTACTAATTTAACAGCTTCTTGTAGAAATGCAGGATAAGATTGCGTACGATAGGCCCTTGTGATCCGGTCTTTCCTCGGACCCCGCGCATAGCGGGAGCTTAGTGCACCAGACTGCCTCTTTTGCTAATTCTACTTTAACTATGATCCTTGATTACCAGTACAGGAAGTTCTAAACATCAGCAATTTTAGTTAAGCATAGTGTTCTTGGAGGAGCAATGTTTCCTCTTAATAAACATGAAACTAATTTTGGAAAATACATACCTTCTGCTGATTCAGGGATGTACTTTGCACTTCGATATTTCTACAATGGAATAGTCAAAACAATATTTGCTTTAAAATTTTGTCAAAATACCAAAAGGTGTTCCAAGAAAGTATTATGTTTTTCATATTACAGTACCTGCAGATGGCTTTTTACATGAAAAATGGTTAAGCCTTCTGAATCCATCAGCTTTACTATTGCCTTTGGCGTTGCCTCTGCCAAATGAAGGGAAGAACAATTAATCCATAGCCAAAATTGATCACCTATGTGACACTCCTGACAAATCTCACATCGACAAAACACAAGATATGTCGGATATATAAGGAAGCAAGCCTTATATGATGTGTTTTGAAGCCGCACGGGCCTAGGTCCAAAAGGACAATATCACTAGTGGTCTAGACTGTTACAATATGGTATCAGAGCCACTCCGCGTGGGGCACGAAAATGTGACACCCCGGCTGTTACAACCTCCAAGGAAACAAGAATTGAAATGGTAAGGGATGTGTGAAATTACTTACTGTCAGCTCCTCCAAGACGATTTACACACTCAACAAACCGATCGT
The DNA here is from genome assembly GCF_000393655.2 of Nicotiana sylvestris. Taxonomy (NCBI): domain Eukaryota; kingdom Viridiplantae; phylum Streptophyta; class Magnoliopsida; order Solanales; family Solanaceae; genus Nicotiana; species Nicotiana sylvestris. The sequence continues at coordinate 83,234,617 of NC_091068.1, read as the reverse complement.
GGAGATGTTGAGTCCACCTGATCCGTGTCTTGTTGGATAATGATCCTCCAGAGTTATTAACATTATTAGGTGATGGACTTTCAGATTGTTGCCTTGCATGTTCCAAGTTAAAACCACTAAAATTATTGGAGAGCTGCTGGAACATAACAAGAATGAGAATGGTGCTGTGATTCAAATTTTGAAAAGCAATACAATACTATTATGTACAGAATGACCAATTAAAAGTACTTACACCATAATCTTGATTTCCATGGAAAACTGGCATTGAAGGTTGCTTGTTTGAAGTATCAAATTCTTCAAGCAACTTACTCTTAAGAATCGCTAGCCTCTCTTTCTCCGATAGATTGCTGAAAGGATTTCCATAGGCTCCCAGGGGTTGACTACTTGACAACTGTGATCTGATGAATGATGGCATTGAAATCTTGGGAAAATCGCGTTGAGGATATGATGGTAATTGAGGATCATTATACTTGGACAGTTGACAACTATTGTCTTGGTATTCATATTGTATTAATCTCTCTGTGGCAAAAAAAGCTGAAGCTGGTGACCCGATTCGGCTTATGATTGTTCTTGATGTTGAATCAGTATTAGGCCAAGATACTTGTTGGCAGCAATTTTCTGCAGAAGTTCCTGGCTGAAAACAAAATTCCAAGCATGATGTAGATTTCTGTTGATCAATATTCTGTTGGAATTCTAAATTGCAATCAGTTGCAAATTCACTGTTGTGATATGCATGAGTTTGTTCAGCCCTCTGGATACTCATTTCCCCTAAATGACTAGTCAAGAAATTGCAATTTCTAGCAAAAGTATACAAATACACCAAAGACAGAGGGATTCTGTTTAGATATTTCAAGAAACAAACTGCATTTAAATCTTAATTTCTAGTATCGATCGATGAATGTCTTAAGACAATTAGTTGTGGACACGCGGCTTCAAGAAACTGAGGAAGAAGATTCAAATATAAATGAAGATGCAATGCAGTAGTATTTAATTTGTGCAGGACTGCTCCCAGCTAATTTCTTTTTTATATGCTGAATGTGACCATACACATGATATAAGAATATGAATATGTCAACATGTAAATGCCAATTATTTTAATATTCTGTAACATGGATAAGGAATGAATAACCTCTTTGACAAGACCAAGGCCAAATATATTTTTACTAGAAAACAACAAATCTCCGACAAACTATAAAATGAAAAGAGAAAAAATACAGAATTTTCTTAAAAGGAGAGGAATATATGGCCTTATTAAATTTAAACAATTCCTTTTAGCATCAATTAGATGAAGGAAGAATAGAGTTTATGGGTGCATCTGTCAACATAGTAGTTTCATCAGGAATGGCATATATTCAATAATACTTAATACTCTATCATGCTTAATTATTCTTAAATAGTAATAGGGGATTGAATATTTGAAATTCTTCTGAGCCACAGTTAGATAATTCACCGTTAGTGAAATGTCGTTCGCCTTTTTTACCCTTTAAAAATAAATTCACATTAGACAAAATAGTCATTTAATTATTTTCCTAATATTTAGGAGTTCTAAATCAACTAAATTTTGTGCATTAAATTTTCCTAATATTTAGGAGTTCCAAATCAACTAAAATTTTGCACAATAAATATTCCTTGTATGAACTTCTCTGAACTCTGATGAGGCCTAACGTATGCAATAAGCATGAAAAACCAAACAAAATATTTCTTTTTTTGAGAATAAGCAAACTTAAGGCTTAGAATTGGTAGTAGATTGCTTCGTTGGCAATGATAAATTTTATTTTTTATGTTCTATTTTTGGTATAAAAATATTCAGCTTTCAAATAATCTTTTCTAACTATATTTACTTTTACCAAAGTAAGAAAAAAAACAAGAAGCCCAAACAATTAATATTCTTTAATTACAATTAGTACAAAAATTGTTAAGCAAAATTGTAATTAAGATATAACAGTAGAGAAGTAAATGAATTTGAGTGGACTTCATTTTCTAATTTCTCATATTATTCCATGAGAATACATGTCATACCTACTTTTGAAATTCTAATTACCATTAAGTTCTAGCTTTCTAGATATTGTTTTTGTATAATATTTGAAAAGTACACTGATCAATAATAAGATAAGTTACTAAAAAAATATATAGAATATAAAAGGTAAAGAGAGAGAGAGAAAAAAAGGGTTGAAAGTTATATCAACACAAAAATTCAAAAGTGAAATATTAGATTTAACTTTTTACTTTAATAATGCAAAATTTTTATTGGATAAAACTATAATTACAGTTAAATATTTAAACTATGAATGAGCTAATTGTCACGACCCAATTTCCGAACCCGTCGTGATGGCGCCTCTCGTGAAGACAAGGCCAGCCAGACCAAAATGGAACACTTCTTTTAAACAGTTAAATATCATAAACAGTTCTAAACATGTTATAACATCCATAATTTCCGGAAAATAACGATGTCAATAGAAGAAACCATCCCGATACAACCCAAACCGGGGTGTCACAAGTCACGAACATCTATTAGGGTGTAAGTACACCTACAAGGTCAAATTATACAAAATAGGAATAATGAACAAAAGGGAGAAAAGCGGTGCTGCGAACGCCGACAACCACCTCGCTAAAATATGATAACTCTGCCTCTGATCTGCCCAAAAACCCGCTACCGGGTGTATAAATACCTGCATCTGCACACAAGGTGCAGGGAGTAATGTGAGTACTCCGACTCAGTGAGTAATAAAGGTAAATAACAACTGAGCAGTAAGAAATCACGTAAAGCAACCAACATGTTGTATAGAAGCAGTGAAAACCCTTTGAGAAAAATAGCGAAGCTGTGAAATCTTTAGAAAAATCTTAGCTCAGTTTAAACCTCTTTTGAAAATGACTTTCTCAACAATTACACAAATGAGTGCAAAACGAATAGTGCAGATAAGCACGGAAATTCGCCCCTCGGGCACTACACTCAATTAACAGATAATGCCAGGCAATTAGATAGATATCACGTGGAGTAGCACAAACAACAGATAATGGCAGACAAATGAGATAAAGTAAACACATAGAACAATATCAATATTGTTGCGGCGTGCAGCCCGATCCATATATTTCGTCGACGGCGCTCACTGGGGGTGTGCAGACTCCGGGAGGGGCTCCTTACGGTCCAAGCGCAATATCAAGCCATCTCGTGGCATCAAATCTAGGCCCTCGGCCTCATATAAATCACAAGCCACCTCGTGGCGTACATATCTCAGGCCCTCGGCCTCATAATCAATCAGTATCTCACTGATGCGGCGTGCAGCCCGATCCAAAAGTATCCTCACAATACAGGCCCTTGGCCTTGCTCAGTCAAAATTCACATAAGCCCCTCGGGCAGTAGTAAAACATGATGCTCAGCCCAAAAATATTATTGGAAATATCGTTTCAAGTGTTAAAGCAAAATAAACTTGGTTGAGTCTTGAAAACAGCAGGAACATACATGACTGAGTTCAAGTATAAAATTAAAATAGTAAGAAAATATCAACAATAGTCCCCGAAGGGTTCAAATAGCTGGCACGAAGCCCAAATATGGCAATCAGCCCAAAATATAATGGTCGCAAATAAGTTTCAGTCAAATATGCAGTAAAATCATCAATCGCGACGGACCAAGTCACAACCCCCAATAGTAAAAGACCCCACGCTCGTCATCCAGTGCGTGTCTCACCTCAATACAGCACTACGATGTGCAATCCGGGGTTTCAAACCCTCAAGATATCATTTACAATCATTACTCACCTCGAACCGGCGAAATCTCTAGCTCGCGACGCCTTTGCCCCTCAAATCGACCTCCACGCGCGTCGAATCTATCCAAAATCAGAATGAATGCATCACAATATGCTAAGGGAACAAAACCCAAGCGAAAACAATCAATAACGGGCACAAATCCCGAAATTACCAAAAACCCGAGCCCCGGGCCCACTTCTCGAAACTCAAAAATTTTCACATCATTAGATTCCTTATCATCCCATGAGTTCATACATACCAAAAGTTCTCAAATCCGACCTCAAATGGTCCTTCAAATCCCAATTTAAAATCTCAAAATCCCAAGCCCTAGTTCTTCCATTTTTAGCCAAATTTCCATGAATTTCTAGGTTAATCTCACAATAAAATCACGTTTTAGGTTCATAAAACTTACCTCCAATCAATTCTCCTTGAATCCCTCTACAATTCCCCTCAAAGAGCTCCCAAAATACTCAGCTATGGTGGAAAAATGGCTCAAAATCGCGGATGAAACAACTTAAAATATTCTGCCCAGGGTTTCTTTTCGCATCTGCGGACAAAAATCCCGCTCCCGTGGCATCGCTTCTGCGGGCACTCCTCCGCATCTGCGGAACTTCACCTAAGGTTCGAAATCTGCATCTGCGGTCAAATGGTCGCATCTGTGACTCCGTAGATGCGGTTCCTGCCTTGCCCCCTCGAAATTGCATCTGCGTCTTTCCTTCCGCATCTGCGACACCGCACCTGCGGTCCCAATTCCGCAGGTGCGAAAATACCAGAAGTAGCAAACATCAGCTATCTTCTAAGTTCCAAAAATTTCCGTTAGCCATTCGAAATCACCCCGAGCCCCTCGGGGCCTCAACCAAAAGCACGGACATGACCCAATATCTTATTCAAACTTGTTCCAATCATCAAAACACTTCAAACAACATCAAATCCATCAATTCACATCGAATTCAAGCCTAAGTTTTCTAAAAACTTCTGAAATACGCTTTCGATCAAAAACCCAACCAAACCACGTTCGAATAACCTAAAATTTTGCACACACATCACAAATGACATAACGAAGCTACAACAACTCTCGGAATTCCATTCCGCCCCTCGGATCAAAATCTCACCTATCAACCAGAAATCGCCAAAATACTAACTTCGCCAATTCAAGCCTATTTCTACTCTGGACCTCCAAAACCAATTCCGATCATACTCCTAAGTCATAAATCACCCAACAAAGCTAACCAAATCATAAAAATTTCGATCCGAGCTCATATACAAATAAATCAACTCTTGGTCAAACCTTTCAAATTCAAAGCTTTCAACTGAGACTGTTCTTTCGAATTCATATCGATTTCCGTGAAAATCAAAATCAACGATTTACATCAGTCATAATACATCATACGGGGCAAGTCATGCCCGAGAACTTGCGATCAAAGTGCAAAAGCTCGAAATGACCGATCGGGTCGTTACATCCTCCCCCACTTAAGCACACGTTCGTCCTCGAACGTACCTAGAGTTGTTATAAAAGCCAACCCGTAGCTGAATAATTTTACCATGCATATACCCGGGGGTGATCCCACATCACCTTATCTCACATAGGTTCGATAACACAATATAACTGAAATTTCTACATTCTAACCTAGCCCATAAGCCTTAGAACCACATTTCCACTTCTGAAATCATTCACAAGATCATAATATCACACCTATTTTTCAGAATAAGCCCGAACAAGCTGTAATCACCCATACTTGCGGTCTCTGGTGCAATCACATGATATACCACATAACTCAAACACTCGTAGCGATAACTTCTATTCATAGTAGCTGCCCACAAAATCGAATACTGGTAGAAAAACCTCTTATAAACTAAAGTCTCACCCCAACACTTTCATATACTGCCAACGATAAATGAAACACGCAACAAACCATAACTATTTCTCAGGTCAGTTATTCATGAAGCCACTTCTCCTTTGGCAAATACCATAGCAAATTTTCGAGCCGAACCTCGATATTATCCTTCCAGCATACTGAAATCGAATTCGTTCGTATTCATTAATGACCCCAACGATCTTCTCTAATCCAACACACTACTCTGGAGATACGACACATCAGTACAGGCTTAGGCCACAACTTGGGCAATACACGCACCAATAAGCAACGGTCCTAATATACTCAATCATGAAAATGACTCAATGAAAGAACTGTACCTCAAGCTCACTCGTACCACTACAACACAAGACTGAGGACCCGTCTCACATCATAGAAATAGAACACCCGAATCTAACCCGCAAGGTCATATCTCCACCTAGCTTCGCTGCAAAAATGCGCGATTCTATCCAAACACTGCTCCACATGAAACACCTCAAGTCACTATGCTCAAAATTGACAACCGCACACAATTTGACGTCTGGAACCAAAACAAATCACTACACCCACGGTGAAACAAGGAACACATACCACGCAGACCCGATACGACGTAGCCGATACGCCATCCACCGAGCAACACCCAATTACTTTTCCCGCTCGACTTCCACTATGAATCCTAATAGAACCGCACAGTGCCCATGACCAACAAATCATAATGTCTCGCAACACAGAAAGGCAACTCATAAATCTCCCAGATCACTAGTAAGCTCAATAATGGTCGAATCAACCTGTCCCTCAACAATATCGCTTGGGGCCAACTAAGCCGACTCAGCTAGAACACGTATCCACATTGGCCTGCTAACGAATTCCTTATCAAAGAAGCCCAAAGCTGCTCCTTCCACTACTATAACTCTTGCTGGAGCCATACGTTACGGTGCCCGGCGCCAAATCAATACCGAAATCAACAACCCTGCCCGACGACATGCCCAACCACAAGGAACACATCCGGAGAGTTCCTCAACACCAGAACTGAATCAGTGGTAGAATCCTCTGCATTGACATCCATCACAAAAGCTCAATTAAGAAAGGATATCCTTCCCAGCTGTTCGCTGGGTCTTTGAAATATAAACTACCCTATTAGAACATAATCTTCCGCCCCTCGCCACTCAACCCGTGGCATTTCCGGCATAGCCCATAGCGTAATAGTCCAGAATAACCCAACACTGAGACGACCAGTCTAAACTCCAACATCACATCCAACATCTAACATACCAACAAAGAAAAATCCAATCGAGCCTCCAAATCCCGATAGTCGCTAAACATTGCCGATACACCTGATCCACAACCACAACATAGCCTGAATATGAGAACTTCCGTCTCCAAATCCACATGGCCCATGAATCACCACATCCGATCCCAATTTCGCCGTCCGAATACATGCGCCTCAAATACCCACTCATTCCATGATAGATACTAAAAAATTTCCCTATGCCCCCAAGCAAACTCGAATATCACCAGTCGATCTAACAAGAAAGTGCCGCAATACTACCGAAGTACCATCAACTTAATCACATTGTCTTTTCTAAAACACATACCCTCGTCAAATCACTCCAATTAGCACTACCTCTTCCTTAATCATCTGAAACTGCCCATGTTGCCTAAGAATTCATGACTTTCTATTTAGAACTGAACCGTAACCTTCCTCACGCTATTGTCAAACCTCCACAACCCACCACATATACCATACCATCTCAGGATAATATGAGAACTTCACCTTCCTTCCGAGCCACAAACATCTACGTACTCAATTGGTCAAGAACTTTCCATTGGTCCCAATCTAGAAGAAAAATCACTATACATCCCATGCTTCGCATGCCCATAGAAAATATACATCTCCAAACCGTGGTAAAAACTATCAAGAACTCCCCGAGTTCCCTTTGCACAAATCAGACATGTCAGGACTGAATCCTTCAAACTCGATCAAGCAAAGCAAGCCATCAAAACCTAAGAGCATCGCCGCAAAATACCTGAAAGAACTCATTACCTCGAACACACACAAGGAATTAATCATATCCTTACCATACCGATTCGGTCTACTATCAAACTATTCCATCTATCTAAATTTCCTTCTGATTCATTTTCAACTTGATATTCTCTCTTGCTGTAGTACCACAATTCCTCAACCCAGGCTCACCACACGAGACCCAAGCACAAGACCACACTGTCTAAGACCTATAAGCCGCTGAATACTCACTCAATTACTCCCATAAACACCACATTCCAGAACACTTTACTCCGAGGAACTTCCTGTGAATCTAAATCCGTTACCTTTGCTTTCCTGATACTGATACAAAGAGTCCTATATTCAATATAGAAATATCACAAGTCTTGACCTCTTCCCATGAAAACACAGTTTCTAATCCCATATACAACTTTAAGATACCCAATTGTTACATGTAGAACCTCGAACACATTAGAACCATTCTCGAGAGTCACTCACTCTCTTCAAACTGCAATTAGCCTGATCAAACGAATAGAACCACCCGTGCCTCATTAGCACTCTAACACCGCAGAATGAAATCCTCATCCCAACACATCCAGGCAATTTCCTGCTCTATGCACCGAGCATTCCTTATCAATAACAACTTAAGACATCCCGTAATTTTTCTTACTCTATGAAGCATAATATAACCTTTGTCAAAACATTTCCTCTACTCGAGTCATCCTCGGTCTCAATTTCCGCAAGCCATAACTGATTCGCCCGTACGCCTCAAACTGGAACCAACATAGCGCCTAACCGTGCAACCAACTACTCACAGCAGACTGCCCCACTTGGCTCGGTGCCATAGATCAAAATACACTCGATAACTCATAACACTTATACTCTATTGATGCCACAATAACATAGTGAGATTAAGCTCAAATCCTTTTGTAAGCTTGTGAAAACATAGATCATCTAGTATTTTAAATCTTTTGCAAATCTTGTATTCATCCCAGCAACAGTTAAGCCCACTCTCTTAAGCGACCCGAAATTTCAAATTTCAACACGCACTTTTCACTTACACATGAGATCTTCTAACATACACATAAGGATCGCACCACTTCAGAACACTCCGCAGGAGATAACCCACCTGGTTCGCCTCAATCTAACATTTCTATATACCTTCCACCGTCATACACATTACACAGTCGCTTAGTCTTCCTGAGTTTGAACTCGTACCGCAACATAAAATTTACTTCACTCTCAACTGGAAAACATGAAAAGATCCTTCACGCGCCCATAACTCAGGGCTATACTTCGAATCAAGATGGAATTCAAGCATCTAATAGTTCTTCTATCCTCCAGCCGGCCTTCCTCATTACTTCCAAGTCGCATAGATACATCTCGCAGTACTAACATACTCACCACATAGTTATCCAACCGTCACTTCCACTAATAGGGACAATACTAAACATATAAGTGCAACACACTTGCTCACACAATCAGCACCTCAGTGCTCAAGCCACAAGCAAAGATCTGGCATCAAGTTCTCCAGACTGGCCCAACATCAAACTCACAGAGATCACATCTCGCCCCTCGATCAGGGAATCACAAGCCATCAAGGCACGTCTGATATTGAGCGCTCATACGCGCATACAAACGCGTGGAAGGAATTTCAAGAGTTACTTTTCAAGCTGGATCAAAGATGCATGATAAGAATTCAAGAATGTGAAGTTTTTCCTAAAGGTTTTGCAGCCTCTCGAGGATAAATACGGACGTCTCTGTATCGATCTGCGAGACTCTACTAAACCTGCTCATGACTCGTGAGACCTACGTAACATAGGCTCTGATACCAACTTGTCACGACCCAATTCCCGAACCCGGTCGTGATGGCACATCTCGTGAAGACAAGGCCAGCCAGACCAAAATGGAACACTTCTTTTAAACAGTTAAATATCATAAACAGTTCTAAACATGTTAAAACAGCCATAATTTCCAGAAAATAATGATGACAATAGAAGAAACCATCCTGATACAGCTCAAACCGGGGTGTCACAAGTCACGAGCATCTATTAGGGTGTACATACAACTACAAGGTCAAATTATACAAAATAGGAATAATGAACAAAAGGGAGAAAAGCGGTGCTGCGAACGCCGGCAGCCACCTCGCTAAACTCCGATAACTCTGCCTCTGATCATCCCAAAAACCCGTGACCGGGTGTATAAATACCTGCATCTGCACACAAGGTGCAGGGAGTAATGTGAGTACTCTGACTCAGTGAGTAATAAAGGTAAATAACAACTGAGCAATAAGAAATCACGTAAAGCAACCAACATACTGTATAGAAGCAGTGAAAACCCTTTGAGAAAAATAGTGAAGCTGTGAAATCTTTAGAAATATCTTAGCTCAGTTTAAACCTCTTTTGAAAATGACTTTCTCAACAGTTACGCAAATGAGTGCAAAATGAATAGTGAAGATAAGCACGGAAATCCGCCCCTCGGGAACAACACTCAACTAATAGATAATGCCAGGCAATCAGATAGATATCACATGGAGTAGCACAAATAACAGATAATGGTAGACAAATGAGATAAAGTAAATACATAGAACAATATCAATACCGCTGCAGCGTGCAACCCGATCCATATATCGCTGCGGCATGCAGCCTGATCCATATATTTCGTCGACGGCGCTCACTAGGGGTGTGCAGACTCCGGGAGGGCCCCCTTATGGCCCAAGCGCAATATCAAGCCATCCCGTGACATCAAATCTAGGCCATCGGCCTCATATAAATCACAAACCACCTCGTGACGTACATATCTCAGGCCCTCGGCCTCATAATAAATCAGTATCTCACTGCTGCGGCGTGCAGCCCGATCTAAAAGTATCCTCACAATATAGGCCCTCGGCCTTACTCAGTCAAAAATCACATAAGCCCTTCGGGCAGCAGTAAAACATGGTGCTCAGCCCAAAAATATTATTGGAAATATCGTTTCAAGTGTTAAAGCAAAATAAAATTGGTTGAGTCTTGAAAACAGCGGGAAAATACATGACTGTGTTCAAGTATAAAATCAAAACAGTGAGGAAATATCAACAATAGTCCCCGAAGGGTTCAAATAGCTGGCACGAAGCCCAAATATGGCAATCAACCCAAAACATAATGGTCGCAAATAAGTTTAAGTCAAATATGCGGTAAAATCATCAATCGAGATGGACCAAGTCACAATCCTCAATAGTAAAAGACCCCAAGCTCGTCATCCAGCACGTGTGTCACCTCAATACAGCACTACGATGTGCAATCCGGGGTTTCAAACCCTCAGGATATCATTTACAATCATTACTCACCTCGAACAGGCAAAATCTCTAGCTCGCGACGCTTTTGCCCCTCAAATCGGCCTCCATGCGCATCAAATCTATCCAAAATCAGAACGAATGCATCATAATATGCTAAGGGAACAAAGCCCAAGTGAAAACAATCAATAACAGGCATAAATCCCGAAATTACCAAAAACCCGACCCCCGGGCCCACTTCTCGAACCTCAGAAATTTTAATATCATTAGATTCCTTATCATCCCACGAGTTCATACATACCAAAAGTTCTCAAATCCGACCTCAAATGGTCCTTCAAATCTCAATTTAAAATCTCAAAAGCCCAAGCCCTAGTTCTTCCATTTTTAACCAAATTTCCATGAATTTCTAGGTTAATCTTACAATAAAATAACGTTTTAGGTTCATAAAACTTACCTCCAATCAATTCTCCTTGAATCCCTCTACAATTCCCCTAAAAGAGCTCCCAAAATACTCAGCTATGGTGGAAAAATGGCTCAAAATCGCGGATGAAACAACTTAAAACATTCTGCCCAGGGGTTCTTTTCGCATCTGCGTACAAAAATCCCGCTCCTGTGGCACCGCTTCTGCGGGCACTCCTCCGCATCTGCGGATCTTCACCTAAGGTTCGAAATCCGCATCTGCGGTCAAATGGTCGCATCTGCGACTCCGCAGATGCGGTTCCTATACCGCACCTACGGTTTCTATACCGCACCTGCGGTTCCTACCTTGCCCTCTCGAAACCGCATCTGCGTCTTTCCTTCCGCATCTGCGACACCGCACCTGCGGTCCCAATTCCGCAGGTGTGAAAATACCAGAAGCAGCAGACATCAGCTATCTTCCATGTTTCAAAAATTTCCGTTAGCCATCCGAAATCACCCCGAGGCCGCCGGGGCCTCAACCAAAAGCACGAACATGACCCAATACCTTATTCAAACTTGTTCCAATCATCAAAACACTTCAAACAACATCAAATCCATCAATTCACATCGAATTCAAGCCTAAGTTTTCTAAAAACTTCTGAAATACGCTTTCGATCAAAAACCCAACCAAACCACGTCTGAATGACCTGAAATTTTGCACACACATCACAAATGACATAACGAAGCTACAACAACTCTCAGAATTCCATTCCGACCCTCGGATCAAAATCTCACCTATCAACCAGAAATCGCCAAAATACTAACTTCTCCAAATCAAGCCTATTTCTACTCTGGACTTCCAAAACCAATTCTGATCATACTCCTAAGTCATAAATCACCCAACAAAACTAACCAAATCATAAAAATTTTAATCCGAGCTCATATACAAATAAATCAACTCTTGGTCAAACCTTTCAAATTCAAAGCTTTCAACTGAGACTGTTCTTTCGAATTCATACAGATTTTCGTGAAAACCAAAAGCAACGATTTACATCAGTCATAATACATCATACAGGGCAAGTCATGCCCGAGAACTGGCGATCAATGTGCAAAAGTTCGAAACGACCGATCGGGTCGTTACATCCTCTCCCACTTAAGCACACGTTCGTCCTCGAACGTACCCAGAGTTGTTCTAAAAGCCAACTCGTAGCCGAATAATTTTACCATACATATACCCGGGGGTGATCCCACGTCACCCTATCTCACATAGGTTCGATAACACAATATAACTGAAATTTCTCCATTCCAACCTAGCCATAATCCTTAGTACCACATTTCCACTTCTGAAATCATTCACAAGATCAGAATCTCACACTTATTTTTGAGAATAAGCCCGAACAAGCTGTAATCACCCATACTTGCGGTCTCCGGTGCAATCACATAATATACCACATAACTCAAACGCTCGTAGCGATAACTTCTATTCATAGTAGCTGCCCACAAAACCGAATACTGGTAGAAAAACCTCTTATCAACTAAAATCTCACCCTAATACTTTCATATACTGCCAACGATAAATGAAACACACAACAAACCATAACTATTTCTCAGGTCAGTTATTCATGAAGTCACTTCTCATTTGGCAAATACCATAGCAAATTTCCGAGTCGAACCTCGATATTATCCTTCCAGCATACTGAAATCGAATTTGTTCGTATTCATTAATGATCCCAACGATCTTCTCTAATCCAACACACTACTCTGGCGACACGACACATCAATACAGGCTTAGGCCACAACTTGGGCAGTACACGCACCAATAAGCAACGGTCCTAACATACTCAATCATGAAAATGACTCAATGAAGGAGTTGTACCTCAAGCTCACCCGTACCACTACAACACAAGACTGAGGACCCGTCTCACATCATAGAAATAGAACACCCGAATCTAACCCGCAAGGTCATATCTCCACCTAGCTTCACTGCAAAATGCACGATTCTATCCAAACACTGTTCCACATGAAACACCTCAGGTCACTATGCTCGAAATTGACAACCGCGCACAATTTGACGCCTGGAACCAAAGCAAATCACTACACCCACGGTGAAACAAGGAACACATACCACGCAGACCCGATACGACATAACCGATACGCCATCCACCGAGCAACACCCAATTACTTTTCCCGCTCGGCTTCCACTATGAATCCTAATAGAACTGCACCATATGTGCCCATAACCAACAAATTATAACGTCTCGCAACACAGAAAGGCAACTCATAAATCTCCCAGATCACTAGTAAGCTCAATAACAGGTCGAATCAACCTGTCCCTCAACAATATCGCTTGGGGCCAACTTAGCCGACTCAGCTAGAACACGTATCCACATTGGCCTGCCAACGAAATCCTTATCAAAGAAGCCCGAAGCTGCTCCTTCCACTACTATAACTCTTGCCGGAGCCATACGATACGGTGCCCGGTGCTAACTCAATACCGAAATCAACAACCCTGCCCAGTGACATGCCCGACCACAAGGAACACATCCAGAGAGTTCCTCAACACCGGAACTGAATCAGTGGTAGAATCCTCTGCACTGACATCCATTACGAAAGCTCAATTAAGAAAGACAATCCTTCCCAGCCGTTCGCTGGGTCTTTGAAATATAAACCACCCTACTAGAACATAATTTGTCGCCCCTCGCCACTCAACCCGTGGCATTTCCGCCATAGCCTATAGCGTAATAGTCCAGAATAACCCAACACTGAGACGACCAGTCTGAACTCTAACATCACATCCAACATCTACCATACCAACAAAGAAAAATCCACTCGAGCCTCCAAATCCCGATAGTCGCTAAACAGTGCCAATACACATGATCTATAACCACAACATAGCCTGAATATGAGAACTTCCGTCTCCAAATCCACACGGCCCATGAATCACCACATCCGATCCCAATTTCACCGTCTGAATACATGCTATGCCTCAAATACCCAATCATTCCACGATAGATACTCAAAAATTTCCCTATGCCCCCAAGCAAACTCGAATATCACCAGTCGATCTAACAAGAAAGTGCCGCAATACTACCGAAGTACCATCAACTTAATCACATTGTCTTTTCTGAAACACATACCCTCGTCAAATCACCCCAATTAGCACTATCTCTTCCCTAATCATCTGAAACTGCCCATGCTGCCTAAGAATTCATGACTTTCCGTTCAGAACTGAACCGTAACCTTCCACACGCAATTGTCAAACCTCCATGACCCACCGCATATACCATACCATCTCAGTATAACATGAGAACTTCACCTTCCTTCCGAGCCACAAACATCTACGTACTGAATTGGTCAAGAACTTTCCATTGGTCCCAATATAGAAGAAAAATCACTATACATCCCATGCTCCGCATGCCCATAGAAAATATACATCTCAAAACCATGGTAAAAACCATCAAGAACTCTCCGAGTTCCCTTTGCACAAACCAGACATGTCAGGACTGAATCCTTCAAACTCGATCAAGCAAAGCAAGCCATCAAAACCTAAGAGCATCGCCGCAAAATACCTAAAAGAACTCGTTACCTCGAACACACACAAGGAATTAATCATATCCTTACCATACCGATTCGGTCTACTATCAAACTATTCCATCTATGTAAATTTCCTTTTGATTCATTTTCAACTTGATATTCTCTCTTGCTGTAGTACCGCAATTCCTCAACCGAGGCTCACCACACGAGACCCAAGCACAAGACCACACTGTCTAAGACCTATAAGCCGCTGAATACTCACTCAATTACTCCCAGAAACACCACATTCCGGAACACTTTACTCTGAGGAACTTCCTGTGAATCTAAATCTGTTACCTTTGCTTTCCTGATACTGATACATAGAGTCCTATATTCAATATAGAAATATCACAAGTCTTGACCTCTTCCCATGAAAACACAGTTTCTAACCCCATATACAACTTTAAGATACCCAATTGTTACATGTAGAACCTTGAACACATTAGAACCATTCTCGAGAGTCACTCACTCTCTTCAAATTGCAATTAGCCTGATCAAACGAACAGAACCACCCGTGCCTCATTAGCACTCTGACACCGCAGAATGAAATCCTTATCCCAACACATCCAGGCAACTTCCCGCTCTATGCACCGAGCATTCCTTACCAACAACAACTTAAGACATCCCATGATTTTTCTTACTCTATGAATCATAATATAACCTTTGTCAAAAAATTTCCTCTACTCGAGTCATCCTCGGTTTCAATTTCCGCAAGCCATAACTGATTCACCTGTACGCCTCAAACTAGAACCAAAATAGTGCCTAACCGTGCAACCAACTACTTACAGCAGACTGCCCCACTTGGCTCGGTGCCATAGATCAAAATACACTCGATAACTCATAACACTTATACTCTATTGATGCCACAATAACATAGTGAGATTAAGCTCAAATCCTTTTGTAAGCTTGTGAAAACATAGATCATCTAGTATTTTAAATCTTTTGCAAATCTTGTATTCATCCCAGCAACAGTTAAGCCCACTCTCTTAAGCGACCCGAAATTTCAAATTTCAACACGCACTTTTCACTTACACATGAGATCTTCTAACATACACATAAGGATCACACCACTTCAGAACACTCCGTAGGAGATAACCCACCTGGTTCGCCTCAATCTAACATTTCTATATACCTTCCATCGTCATACACATTACACAGTCGCTTAGTCTTCTTGAGTCTGAACTCGTACCGCAACATAAAATTTACTTCACTCTCAACTGGAAAACATGAAAAGATCCTTCACGCGCCCATAACTCAGGGCTATACTTCGAATCAAAATGGAATTCAAGCACCTAATAGTTCTTCTATCCTCCAGCCGGCCTTTTTCGTTACTTCCAAGTCGCATAGATACATCTCACAGTACTAACATACTTACTACACAGTTATCCAGCCGTCACTTCCACTAATAGGGACAATACTGAACATATAAGTGCAACACACTTGCTCACACAATCAGCACCTCGGTGCTCAAGCCACAGGCAAAGATCCGGCCTCAAGTTCTCCAGACTGGCCCAACATCAAACTCACAGAGATCACATCTCGCCCCTCGATCAGAAAATCACAAGCCATCAAGGCACGTCTGATACTAAGCATTCATGCGCGCATACGAGCGCGTGGAAGGAATTTTAAGAGTTACTTTTCAAGCTGGATCAAAAACGCACGATAAGAATTCAAGAATGTGAAGTTTTTCCTAAAGGTTTTGCAGCCTCTTGAGGATAAATACAGACGTCTCTGTACTGATCCGCGAGACTCTACTAAACCTGCTCATGACTCGTGAGACCTATGTAACCTAGGTTCTGATACCAACTTGTCACGACCCAATTCCCGAACCCGATCGTGATGACACCTCTCGTGAAGACAAGGCCAGGCAGACCAAAATGGAACATTTCTTTTAAACACTTAAATATCATAAACAGTTCTAAACATGTTATAACAGCCATAATTTCCAGAAAATAACGATGACAATAGAAGAAACCATCCCGAAACAGCCCAAATTGGAGTGCCACAAGTCACGAGCATCTATTAGGGTGTAAATACAACTATAAGGTCAAATTATACAAAACATGAATAATGAACAAAAGGGAGAAAAACGATGTTGCAAACGCCGGCAGCCACCTCGCTAAACTCTGATAACTCTGCCTCTGATCAACCCAAAAACCCGCTACCGGGTGTATAAATACCTGCATCTGCACACAAGGTGCAGGGAGTAATGTGAGTACTTTGACTCAGTGAGTAATAAAGGTAAATAACAACTGAGCAATAAGAAATCACGTAAAGCAAGCAACATATTGTATAGAAGCAGTGAAAACCCTTTGAGAAAAATAGTGAAGCTGTGAAATCTTTAGAAATATCTTAGCTCAGTTTAAACCTCTTTTGAAAATGACTTTCTCAACAGTTACGCAAATGAGTGCAACACGAATAGTGCAGATAAGCACGGAAATCCGCCCCTCGGGCACAACACTCAATTAATAGATAATGTCAGGCAATCAGATAGATATCACATGGAGTAGCACAAATAACAGATAATGGTAGACAAATGAGATAAAGTAAACACATAGAACAATATCAACACCGTTGCGGCGTGCAACTCGATCCATATATCGCTGCGGCGTGCAGCCTGATCCATATATTTCGTTGACGGCGCTCACTGGGGGTGTGCAGACTCCGGGAGGGGCCCCTTACGACCCAAACGCAATATCAAGCCATCTCGTGGCATCAAATCTAGTCTCTCGACCTCATATAAATCACAAGCCACCTCGTGGAGTACATATCTCAGGCCCTCGGCCTCATAATAAATCAGTATCTCACTACTGCAGCGTGCAACCCGATCCAAAAGTATCCTTAAAATACAGGCCCTCGGCCTTACTCAGTCAAAACTCACATAAGCCCCTCGGGCAGCAGTAAAACATGATGCTCAGCCCAAAAATATTATTGTAAATATCGTTTCAAGTGTTAAAGCAAAATAAACTTGGTTGAGTCTTGAAAACAGTAGGAACATACATGACTGAGTTCAAGTATAAAATCAAAACAGTGAGGAAATATCAACAATAGTCCCCGAAGGGTTCAAATAGCTGGCACGAAGCCCAAATATGGCAATCAGCCCAAAATATAATGGTCGCAAATAAGTTTCAGTCAAATATGCGGTAAAGTCATCAATCAGGACGGACCAAGTCACAACCTCCAATAGTAAAAGACCCCACGCTCATCATCCAGCGCGTGTCTCACCTCAATACAGCACTACGATGTGCAATCCGGGGTTTCAAACCCTCAGGATATCATTTACAATCATTACTCACCTCGAACCGGCGAAATCTCTAGCTCGCGACGCCTTTGCCCCTCAAATCGGTCTCCACGCGCGTTGAATCTATCCAAAATCAGAACGAATGCATCACAATATGCTAAGGAAACAAAGCCCAAGCGAAAACAATCAATAACGTGCATAAATCCCGAAATTACCAAAAGCCTAAGCCCCGGTCCCACTTCTCGAAACTCAAAAATTTTCACATCATTAGATTCTTTATCATCCCACGAGTTCATACATACCAAAATTTCTCAAATCCGACCTCAAATGGTCCTTCAAATCCCACTTTAAAATCTCAAAATCCCAAACCCTAGTTCTTCCATGTTTAGCCAAATTCCCATGAATTTCTAGGTTAATCTCACAATAAAATCACGTTTTAGGTTCATAAAACTTACCTCCAATCAATTCTCCTTGAATCCCTCTACAATTCCCCTCAAAGAGCTCCCAAAATACTCAGCTATGGTGGAAAAATGGCTCAAAATTTGCGGATGAAACAACTTAAAACTTTCTGTCCAGGGGTTCTTTTCGCATCTGCGGACAAAAATCCCGCTCCTTGAGCACCGCTTCTGCGGGCACTCCTCCGCATTTGCGGAACTTCACCTAAGGTTCGAAATTCGCATTTGCGGTCAAATGGTCGCATCTGCGACTCTGTAGATGCGGTTCCTATACCGCACCTGTGGTTCCTGCCTTGCCCCCTCGAAATCGCATCTGCGTCTTTCCTTCCGCATCTGTGACACCGCACCTGCGGTCCCAATTCCGCAGGTGCGGAAATACCAGAAGCAGCAGACATCAGCTATCTTCTAAGTTCCAAAAATTCCCGTTAGCCATCCGAAATCACCCTGAGGCCCCCGAGGCCTCAACCAAAAGCACGAACATGACCCAATACCTTATTCAAACTTGTTCCAATCATCAAAACTCTCCGAACAACATCAAATCCATCAATTTACATCGAATTCAAGCCTATGTTTTCTAAAAACTTCTGAAATACGCTTTCGATCAAAAACCCAACCAAACCACGTCCGAATGACTTGAAATTTTGCACACACATCACAAATGACATAACGAAGCTACAACAACTCTCGGAATTCCATTCCGACCCTCGGATCAAAATCTCACCTATCAACCAGAAATCGCCAAAATACTAACTTTGCCAATTCAAGCCTATTTCTACTCCGGACCTCCAAAACCAATTCCGATCATACTCCTAAGTCATAAATCACCCAACAAAGCTAACCAAATCATAAAAATTTCGATCCGAGCTCGTATACAAATAATTCAACTCTTGGTCAAACCTTTCAAATTCAAAGCTTTCAACTGAGACTGTTCTTTCGAATTCATACCGGTTTTCGTGAAAACCAAAATAAATGATTTACATCAGTCATAATACATCATACGAGGCAAGTCATGCCCAAGAACTGGCGATCAAAGTGCAAAAGCTCGAAATGACCGGTCGGGTCGTTACACTAATACATGAAGAATTTGAATGAATAAAAAACATATTGTTTTCTTTAATGCTAGGAACAATAATTAAATCTTTGAATTACTAATTAGCAAAAAAAATCAATTTAATTATTTTTAATTTATCATATAAGTAAATTAGTTTTTAGGTTAAATAAAATCTTAGGATCTATAAATTTATCTCTATAGAAAGAGCATTTGTAGTGAAAAAAATAAACCAAATTAGTTAAAGTTAGTATTAAGAATCAAATTAGTAATGAAAACTTAATGAGAACTACTGTTTTACAAATGCCCAAGGGGCTTATGATGATTTCTGAACTGAGCATGGATCGGGCTGCGCGCCGCAACAGTGTTATATTGATATTGAGGTCGAGAGCCTGGTTGATTACATTGATATTGAGGCCGAGAGCCTGGTTGATTACATTGATATTGAGGCTGAGAGCCTGGGTGATTATACTGAGATTGATATGAGGCCGAGGGCCTAGATTTGATGCCACGAGATGGCTTGATATTGCGCTTGGGCTGTAGGAGCCCCTCCGGAGTCTGTACACACCCCCAGTGAGCGCCGTCGACGATAAATAAATATGAATGGCTCGGGCTGCACGCCGCAGTGGGTACCAGAGGGTACCATCATATGCATTGCATTGCACTCATGCATTTATTCTTTATCTGCATTATCTGCCATAATAATTATGTGCTCTTATTTCATTGACTGGTTGCTTTATACTGTTCTGAGCCCGAGGGGTAGATTTCTACTTATTATTTTGATACTGAGCCCGAGGGGCAGATTTCTAATTATTATTTTGATACTGAGCCCGAGGGGCAGATTTCTACTTATTATTTTGATACTGAGCTCGAGGGGCAGATTTCTAGTTATTATTTTGATACTGAGCCTGAGGGGAAGATTTCTACTTGTTGTTTTGATATTGAGCCCGAGGGGCAGATTTCTACTCGTCATTTTACTGTCAAATTACCTGTTTTACTGGTTTAAAAGAAATTTCACATGATGTTTCACTGAATTGTTATTTTAAATGATTTTACTGCTTATGTATAGAATGTTGTGTGCCTTAACGTATTTTATTATCTTTAGTCATTATTTATATTTATTACTCACTGGGTCGGAGTACTCACATTACTCCCTGCACCATGTGTGCAGGTACAGGTATTCCTAAGGCATAGAGCGAGTTTTTTGTTGTTTAGTTTTCATCGGAGTTATCGAGGTAGCTGCATGGCGTTCGCAGACCCGTTTTCTCCCTTATCTTCTGTTATTTATGATATCTTCAGACTTTGTTCCTAATTCCATACTTTGTAGAATTTTAGTAAACTCTGTAGTAGCTCATGACTTGTGACACCCCGGTTAGGGCTGAGTTGGGTTGGATTTCCGTATTTTATCTATACTTTCCGCTATTGGATATTATTAAACCATGTTTATACTATAATTGTGTTAATTAATTGTCTTAAAAGGATGAATTGGGTTGAATGACTGGCCTTGTCTTCATGAGAGGCGCCATCACAACCAGGTTCGGGAATTGGGTCGTGACAAGTTGGTATCAGAGCCTAGGTTAATTAGTCTCGCGAGTCATGAGCCGGTTTAGTAGAGTCTCACGGATTGGTACGGAGACGTCTGTATTTATCCTCGAGAGGCTGCAGAACCTTTAGGAAAACTTCACATTCTTGAATTCTTATCGTGCGTCCTTGATTCAGCTTGAAAAGTAACTCTTACGATTCCTTCCACATGTTTGTATGCGCGAATGAGCACTCAGTGATTTACCTTGATGGCTTGTAATTCCCCGATAGAAAGGCGAGACGTGATCTCGGTGAGTTTGATATTAGGCCAGTCTGGAGGACTTGAGGCCGGATCTTACCTATGGCTTGAGCATTGAGGTGCTGATTGTACGAGCAAGTGTTTTGAACCTTTATGTTCGGTATTGTCCCTATTAGTGGGAATCATGGCTGGATAGCTACGTGAGGAGTATGATAGTACTGCGAGATGTATCTATATGACTTGGAAGTGACGAGGAAGGTCTACTGGATGATAGATGAACTATTGAGTGTATGATTTCCATTGTGATAGGATGTGTAGTCCCAAGTTATGGGTGCGTGAAGAATCTTTTTATGTCTCCTATTTGGAGTGAAGTAAATTTCATGTTACAGTATGAGTTTAGACTCAGGAAGATTAAGTGATTGTGTAATGTGTATGGCAGTGGAAGGTATACAAAAAATATTAACTAAAGGTAAAGCTAGTGGGTAATTGGCTTATGAGGGGAATCTATTTGTCATACTAGTTAGATAAGTCTGGGAGCTGAGATCGCTTCTGTAAATGTATTATGACGAAATCGTTGAGTCAAGGAGACCACCTTGAGGGTCGAAAACATTAAAGAAAGAATATGTTCTTACTCGGTTGAATAGCCCAATAATGGAGGATTGAAAGGTATTTTCTATGTGTTATGATTCAAATAGGTGCAACGCATGTCCATGTATCAATTTTGATAATATAATACATGTAATATTGAGATTAATGTTGTTGATATACATTGTGATGCTTTGTCAAGTTGTGGGCGTGTTGTTAGGATGGTTTTGGTGATTCTCTGGCATGTGGATAGGCCCAATTACAAAGGAAACTCTGCCAAAATTTTTGAAAAATTTGGGACTTAGTAAAAAAATTTGTCGCCTAAAGAGTGGGCTTAACTGTTGTGTGAGTGAATGCAAAAATTGTAGAAGAGTTAAAATTTCTGATGATTCGTGTTTCCACAAGCTTATGAAGGAGTGAGTTTAATCTCACCATGGTATTACGGCAGCAATAGAGTATATGTGTTGTGATCTATGGCTTCGAGCCAAGTTGGGGAGCTTGCTATTGGTTAGCGGATTGTACGGTTATGTACTATGTTAGTTCCGATTTGATGCATACTGGTGAATCAGTTTTGGTTGTGGAAATTAGGCCGAGAATGGCACAAGTGAAGGAAATTTTTTGACAAGATGTCATGAGCTCGGATGAGCAGGAGATAAGTTTCGATGTTTACGATAAGTTGGAATTGTCTTCAGCGTCACCTAAGATCGGTGTTTTGTAAAAAGGGTTTTGCGTCCTGGTTAATGACTCTTGATTGCTCTTCAGCGTTAGTGCGATTGATGGTTTGGAGGTACGCTCCAGATATTGTTGTGGTAGGTTGTGGGAGTGTGTCCCACGGGAAGATTATATAAGTGTGGCATGTGATCACTTGATTGATTAAAGATGTAAACCAAGTATGAAGTTTGTGATGGTGTCGTTAAATTAAAGATTCATGCCTGGAGGGCACTTGGCATATTGGGTTGTGAACTGGGGAGGATTACCCCGATTGTGATGGTTGTTCTTGTGTGTTATGAGAAAAATGGGAGTTATTATGGACCTTTGAAAGGTTATCAGACTAGTTCAGTGTGATCAGAATCGGCTTGAAGTCGATGGATAGATTTAATGTGAATAATGGCTCTATATCAGGCCAGATGTGTGCATTTTAGTAACGCGGTCCTCATGGAGGAGTAGTTAGGTTGATGTTTCATTGTCAGATATTTCGCGTAGTGATACATTGCGCCGTGTGAGTTGTGAGACGACTTGAGAAATTGCTATGTGTCGAGAATCTGTGTAGGAATGACGTTATATGAGCATCTTGGCTCTTGAAATTCAGATTGTACATCGCACCTCAGTTGTGCTTGAGTTTTGTAGCTTATAACGCTATATGTCCCTCAGAGATATTATTATGCACTTAGCATGCTTACGACCGATACTCGGTATTTTGTTGTAATGAGCAAATTTGGCTCGATGTGCATCTCCTTATGTGAGATCTATGTGTGGATCGGGTGGCACGCCGCCATGGGTATGTTATCTGGATTGGGTTGCACACCGCAACAGTGTGATATTGAGTATAGTTTTCTATATGCTATTTTGTATGCCTTACTTCCTGTTTTCTAAGGAAAGTCTGTATTAGTGTGTGAGATTGGTAATTCCTTCCAGAGTTTGTTTTCCTTTTGTACCGCATTCGAATTGGTAGCTTATTGGCATATTGAGGCATCATATGCGACTTTTGATTATGTCTGGGGTGGCTTATTGCCTGAGCAGTTCGTACTGGGTGAGACGAGATCATTGAATTTGAGATTAGTGCAATCTGAGTATATGAAGTAAATTAAGGAGCTAAGACCATGATTTTGCTCAAAATGAGGTGATAGTTCTTGCCAGGAGTATAGAACCAACGAATCGTTGTCTCGACAGTGGTCATGAATTTATGCATACCTCATCCGTCATGTCAATATTGTAAGAGTTAGAACAATACCTATGTACATCATGCAGAACATGATATGTGTAGCGATTTTCTTCTAGGTGATTAGAGAAAAAAAAAGCTTCAGTTGATTAGGGCGAATGATCTTCGGATGATTGGGGAAATAGTATTGCTAATTGAAAGTGACTTGACGAGAGTATATGTCTCATAAAAAGGTAATGTTATTAAACTAATGATATTTCGGTAGTATTGCGGCATGTTCTTGTTGGGTCCGCTGATGGTACTGATGAGCTTGAGGTACGGCTCTTTCGTTTGAGTCATTTTTCATGACTTGAGTATGTTCAGGCCGTTTCTTATTGGTGCGCGTATTATGAAAGTTGTGGCTTAGGCCTGTATTGAGGTGTCATATCACCAGAGTGGTGTGTTGGATTCGACGTGATCATTGGGGTCATTGATGAATATGAACGGATTTGATTTCATCATGTTTGATGGGTAAATATCGAGGTTCGATTTAAAAAAAAATTGTTACTATTATTGCTAGAGGGGAAATGGCCTCATGAATGGTTGATCTGAGCAATGGTTATGATTTATTGCGTGTTTCAATTATCATTGGCAGTATATGAGAGTGTTGGAATGAGACATTGGCTAATAAGAGATTTCTATCGGTATTTGGTTGTTGTGGGCAGCTGCTGTGAATGGAAGTTATTGCTGCATTTGTTTGAGTTATTGGTATATCATACAATTGCACCTAAGGTTGCAGGCATGGTCTATTACAGCTGGTTCAAACTTATTCTGAATGTAGGTGTGAGGTTCTGATCTTGTGTATGATTCCGAAAAGGTGAAATGTGGCTCTATGATTTATGGGCTAGACTAGATTGTGTGATCTTAGTTACAACGCGTTATCGGACCCATGTGAGATAGGGTGACGTGGGATTATCCCCGGGTTTATGCTTGATAAGGTCATTCAGCTTTTGGTTGGCTTCTAGGACAACTATGGGTACGCTCGAGGACGAGCGTTTGTTTAAGTTGGGGAGAATGTGACGACCTGACCCGTCGTCTCATGAGTTACTATCTCGTTCATCCCATTTTCTGCTTCCTCATGTTTCATTATCGGTATTGGATGCATTAGAATTTATTTGGAGCGATTTTGATAAGAAATGAGACATTTAGTCTCTTTTAAGAAGGTTTAAGTTGGAAAAGTCAACCAGACGTTGACTTATGAGTTAGAGGGCTCGGATGTGAATTTCGACGGTTCGGTTAGTTCCGGGAGGTGATTTGTGACTTAGGAGCAGGACCGGAAGTAATTTTGGAGGTCTGGTGTTAAATTAGGCTTGAATTGGCGAACTTAGTATTTTGGCGAATTCCGGTTGATAGGTGAGATTTTGATCCGGGTGTCGGAATGAAATTCCGAGAGTTTTTGTAGCTTCATTGTGTCATTTGGGATATGTGTGCAAAATTTCAGGTCATTCGGACATCGTTTGGTCGAGTTTTTGATCGAATGTGTGGTTTAGAAGTTTTAAAAGAACTTAGGCTTGAATTCGATATAATTTGATGATTTTGGCGTTAGTTGAGGTGTTTTGACGATTGGAGCAAGTTTGGATAATGTTTTAAGATATGTTGGTGCTTTTAGTTGAGGTTTCGGGGGCCTCGGGTGTATTTCGGAAGGTTAACAGATCGATTTAGGCACGAAAAAAATAAAGCTGCTGCATTTTTTACAGCAATGTGAACAGTAGTTATGAACAGTACCCATGAACAGTGCCCCATAACAGTATCCGTGAATAGTGCCGTGAACAGTACCCCGTAACAGTATCCGTGAATAGTGCCGTGAACAGTACCCCGTAACAGTATCCGTGAACAGTACCCCGTGAACAGTACACACAGGGTGAACAGTAATTCCGAAAAATTCTGGGCAGAATGTTTACATTTCATTCGCGAAAAACACCCAATTTCTCCATCATTTTTAGTCATTTTGAGAGCTTTTGGACAGGGATTGAAGGGAGTTTCAACTAAGATCAATTGGAGGTAAGTTTTATGAGTTAAATACATGATTTTATTGAAGAATCATCCTAGAAATCCATGAAAACATAGCCAAATTATAAGAAATTAAGGCTTGAAATTGAAATTCTAAATTTGGGATTTGAGGGGTCAAATGGACTCCGATTCTTGTGAATTTAGTATGTATAGACTCGTGGCGAGATAAGGAACATTTTGATGTAAAAATTTCTGGATTTCAAGATGTGGGCCTGGGGCTCGGGTTTTGCAAATTTCGTGATTTTTGATATTTTTCGAGTCTTTTTGATTGGGTTATATTCCCTTAGCCTATTGTGATATATTCGTTGTGGTTTTGGCCAGATTCGACGCGCGAGGAGGTCGATACGAAAGGAAAGGGCATCGCGGAGTAGTATTTGGCCGGCTAGAGGTGAGTAATAGATGTAAATGATGTCCTGAGGGTTTGAAACCCCGGAATTTCACATCGTAACACTATATTGAGGTGACTTGCACGCCGGATAACGGGTGTGGGGTAGAGCACCGTTGGGGATTGTGACTTGGTCCGTCCCAAGAGATATTTTACTATATTTTTGGTTAAGACGTATACTTTATTATTGTGAATTGGGCTTGTTGCCATGCTTGGGGCCTTGTGCCGACCTGTAGAACCCTTGGGGGATTTTTGACTGGTTTTCCTCACTTATTTTGTTAAAGAATTTATATCCTCAGTCATGTTTCCAATTGTAGGCTTCTTGCCAATTATTTGAATCCTTCAGGGATTGGTATCACTGCTTTCGCATATTTTGCATATCATTTGACCTCAGTCCAAGGTTTTAAATACTGTTTTGCAAACTCAGCCATCTTTCTAATATTTGAAAACTTAAATGATATTTCTAAATGATATTTCGGGCTGAGAACTACTGTTTTACAAATGCCCAAGGCGCTTATGATGATTTCTGGACTGAGCATGGATCGGGCTGCGCGCCGCAGCAGTGTTATATTGATATTGAGGCCGAGAGTCTGGTTGATTACATTGATATTGAGGCCGAGAGCCTGGTTGATTACATTGATATTGAGGCTGAGAGCCTAGGTGATTATACCGAGATTTATATGAGGCCGAGGGCCTAGATTTGATGCCACGAGATGGCTTGATATTGCGCTTGGGCTGTAGGAGCCCCTCCGGAGTCTGTACACACCCCCAGTGAGCGCCGTCGACGATAAATAAATATGGATGGCTCAGGCTACACACCGCAGTGGGTACCGTCATATGCATTGCATTGCACTCATGCATTTATTCTCTATCTGCATTATCTGCCATAATAATTATGTGCTCTTATTTCATTGACTGGTTGCTTTATACTGTTCTGAGCTCGAGGGGCTGGTACTGTTCTGAGATACTGAGCTCGAGGGGCAGATTTCTAGTTATTATTTTGATACTGAGCCCGAGGGGCAGATTTCTACTTGTTGTTTTGATATTGAACCCGAGGGGCAGATTTCTACTCGGCATTTTACTGCCAAATTACCTGTTTTACTGGTTTAAAAGAAATTTCACATGATGTTTCACTGAATTGTTATTTTAAATGATTTCACTGCTTCTGTATAGAATGTTGTGTGCCTTAACGTGTTTTCTTACCTTCAGTCATTATTTATATTTATTACTCACTGGGTCGGAGTACTCACATTACTCCCTGCACCATGTGTGCAGGTACAGGTATTCCTAAGACATAGAGCGAGTTTTCTGCTGTTCAGTTTTCATCGGAGTTATCGAGGTAGCTGCATGGCGTTCGCAGACCCGTTTTCTCCCTTATCTTCTGTTATTTATGATATCTTCAGACTTTGTTCCTAATTCCATACTTTGTAGAATTTTAGTAAACTCTGTAGTAGCTCATGACTTGTGCCACCCCAATTAGTGCTGAGTTGGGTTGGATTTTCGTATTTTATCTATACTTTCCGCTATTGGATATTATTAAACCATGTTTATAATATAACTGTGTTAATTAATTGTCTTAAAAGGATGAATTGAGTTGAATGACTGGCCTTGTCTTCATGAGAGGCGCCATCACGACCAGGTTCGGGAATTGGATCGTGACAGTTAGTCGGTTATTAATCCTTGTCGGTCGGTTATCGGTTTACCCGATAAGAATTAAAACTATCCAAAAAATTCATATTTTTATTATAGAAATCGTGACCATACTATTATGAAAAAGGAATTGAATTTTTGATCTTAAGAGAAGAGAGATTAAATTTCAACTTAGAAAATAAAACTTTCTTTGCATTTGAAAATCCCAATGAATGATCTCAATTTTCAAAGTTATAAGTTAATAGGAGTAAGGGATAAGATATTCAACAATCTAATCTTACTAACTATCTCACTGCGGGCGGGCATAATTCATAGAAAACTAATAAAATCCTAATCTTGTAAATACTACAAAAGAAATAAATGAAAAACTAAAAATTTGAACAATTAATTCTCTAAAGTTTAAAACTAAAAATCTTAATTGAAAAACTAAAATGAGAAATTCAGAAAAGTTTAAAATTTACTCTAAGGATTAAGGTCAGAAGATGAAGAGTAACTGTCGAGAGAATTGAGAGAATGAAGCCATAAAATGGTTTTATATACTTAGTGGGTAAAATTATAATTTTGATAAAGCTTATTGGGCTATTGGTTAAACCGTTAATAAAATTGGGCAAACCGAGACCCGAACCGATAACCCATTAGTCAAATAACATTAAACTGTTATCAAACTATTTATCCAATAACCTAATACCGATAACCCAATAGCATTTTATCGGTTCGATTTATCGGTTATACCCGATATATGCCCAGCCCTAATGAGCTATAAAACTAACCTCATCATTTCTAAAGACAAAAGGATCCAATTTTTCAAATTATTTGATTTATTTTTGTTAATAAAAGTATTTTATGTTATTTGTTTGTTTTCAGCATTAGGCTATAGAAATAACAATAATTTTCATAAGATACTTCTATAGAAATTCTCAGAAATCACAATAAGGTATGTGAGGACTTTTATTGGCAAAATTTCTTCCCCATTGAGCTAATAAAATAGGATCATCAGTCATCATTTTCAAGAACTTGTATTTTTTCTTTAATTTTAATTTTATAAGTCAAAATATTTATATTAATTTTTAAAATTATGTATTCAGTGATCTGGGTAAGCGCGTACCATAAGACTAGTTAGTATAAAAAAGTTTGTACACTATCAAGTCAGTGAAATGATATTTACAGGTAAACCTTCTTAAAATATGGAATTTGTAATCTTAAAAATAAAATAAATAACTTGCTATGACTTAATGGTATAAAATTGCTTACACAAATATAAATTATTGATTCCTTTTATTTTGGGTCCGAATTGTTTATTAAATAAGATATGTTATTATTATTATTATTATTATTATTATTATTATTATTATGTTGGAAATGGAAATGTGAGGAATATAAACCCGAAATATTAAGACGAGCCATGAAACATTACACCTAGTGGCAGAATAAGAATTCTAACGGGGGATTCAAAAAATTCCAAAAATATCATACTTGAGATTTGAAAATTAAACTTGTATTTCTCTTAGACAGGGTCGGCTATAGGGTCAAGCGTCTAAATAGAGCTGTTAATGTGGGCCGGGCCAGATTAGCCCAATCCGGCCCATGTGGGCTTTAGCAATTGACGGGCTGGACTGGGCTAGCCCATCATTTTGATGGGCCTTATAATGGTCAGCTCACCCCAACCTTATATTGGCCACGGGCCCCCACGGGCTGGCCCATTATTTTTAAAAATATAATTATATATTTTTTCTTTAAGTTCTGACCTAAAAAAAGATAATTATTTAAAAGTTAAAAAATATCTTATTAGAAAAAATTTGCAAAATTTAATTACTTTTTATATTATTCCAATATATCACAATAAATACTAAAAAAAGCAAAAGACAGGACTATATTTCATTCACTAAAAGTCAAAACTTAAAACAAACTATTCAAGAGAACGTTCATGATACTTATGATCCAACACATCATCTTCATCAAACACATTTGAATTCGCTTGTGACAAAGTTGTCTTAACATATTCACTTTCATCTACAATTCATATGCAATATTAATTAGTTAAATATTAAAAATAATTAAATTTTTAAAAATAATAATATTTAAATTCACATAAAAAATATTATAAGTTTGAGTTCCGGGAAAATTTGTGCAGCCAATTTCAAGTAGTAACAAGTGTTTGGATATTTTCATAATAAATGCAACTTCTGTACTTTGTAAGAACACGCCACCAATGCTAAATGTTGATTCCGATGGTACAGTGGTAATAAGAATGCTAAGTACATCACACACCATCATTAAAAGATCGGAATATTTTCTAGAATGGTCCTTCCAATACATGACAATATCATCTCTTGAAACTTCTCAAGATCAAGTTTTGGTTCCTCTTAGTAAAGATCTAATTCTGACTTTCCATCTCTAAAGACAGTATACTTTTTATTTTTTATATATTTTAAATAAATATTTTATTAGGCCCACGGGCCGGCCCGACCCAACCTCAGTCAAGCCTCACGGGCCACAGGCTTACTCGGGCCGGGCTTAAAAGCCTCGTTTTTAAACAGACTCCAAAAATTCTAGCCCAGCCTTGCTAAATCACGGGCTGGGCTGGCCCAACGAGCCAAGCCCATATTGACGGCTCTACGTCTAAAGCAAATGCTTGAGGCCCCCAAATTCCCCCCCTTCAATACCAAAAATAGGTTTATAGGTTATTTTTGGAAAATAATGAGTAGTTTTACCTAGAAAATTAGATATTTTTATATGAAAGGAAAGCGTACATGTGTAACTAATTGAAGTGAGAGTAAATAATTTTTTTTATTTTTTATTTTTTATAAATGTGAGTTACTCTTCCAAAGCTTTTTTTGTATGAATGAACAAAAATTCTAACAAGTGAAATTATTATATTCCACTTCTTACCTTTTTTTTGTGTGTGTGTGTTTTCATTAGAAAATATGTAGTACTAAATTATATTTTTACATTATTCATTCAATTTCTTGATTTGTCCCAGAGTTAATCGCTCGCATAACTTTATACTCTTCTATATTTATTTCTTGCTTTTTTCGGGTTAAATATGATAACTTAGTAGTATTATTCTCCGAAAATTCATAGCTTAAAAGTACTATTGATAAAATATATTGTGCACTTTTTTTGTTTTTTCTTGAAGTTTCAAGCATTTTGTGTTATTGAAGGAGCAAAAACAACAACAACAACAACCCAGTATAATCCCACTAGTGGGGTCTGAGAGGGTAGTGTGTACGCAGACCTTACCCCTACCACGGGTAGAGAGGTTGTTTCCAAATAGACCCTCGACATCCTTCCTACCAAGAACTCTCTACCTTGCTCTTGGGGTGACTCGAACTCACAACCTCTTGGTTGGAGCAAAAAGATATCTTAAAATTAAGTCATCAATTTTCTTGAATTAAATTCTATTATTCTAACTTTCAAATGTATTATTATCTCATAGTTATATATAACTTTTAATTATTTATTAGAGTTTAAATTTGCCAAATAGAAATTATAAATCTGATTGTTCAAAATTAAACTAAAGTAAAAGAGTTAAAAACTATTATAATATTGTCCCAAAAAATTATTAGGAGGGATCGATTTTAAAACGTTATTAATAATTTTGTATCTTAAAATGTTAGGAAAGTAGAATCCAAATACGTGTGTGTACATGTGTGTATATCTTTTCTAAAATAAAGTTTAAGGCCTCTTATTAATATTAATTTTAGGCCATCTGTCATAAATAGAATTATATTTATGGTGAATGTCTATATTTAGAGAGATTCTAGGGTTCATTTACTTGGTGAATAAGTCACCCTCTTCCTATAAATACAGGGTTCTATTCCATTGTAATTCATCCCAAAATTCAATAAGAATTCTCTCTCCCTACTTTTCTCTGCAATACTACTCTTCCTCTTTATTGTTTCATAACACGTTATCAGCACAAGACTCTAAACAATTGAGTAGAAGCTTTGGGATTGAGCATAATGATTGTCAATTGTTCCATGAATTTCCTTCGTGATTAAATTCTGGATTTAAGGTATGTATTTTACCGTATTTTTCTCTTTTATTCTATAATTTGATTTTAAATACAAACGAAGACGATAAATTTTGATAGTAACTCTAATGGAGTTTGAAAGAAATTATAACCACCAAAAGTGGTAAAGTTTCTATGCCTTGCCATGATCAAATTCATGTATGATTGTGGGCAAAGAGTTAAAACCCGTCCCATTGAATTTGCTCTATTCTCATTCCCTTAAGAGAATGTGATAGTAGTATGTGATAAGCCTGAAAGAAGACAAAATTATTACCGTGAAGGTATCAATGGATGTGGATGTGACAATAGACGAAATTATAATCGTCATCATTGTGATAATGAGAATAATAAGAATTCTCAAAATAATCTTTCACTCTGTGAAAGTAATATTTGTCATCGATTTGACATGAGATTTTATAAAGCACATATAGATGATTATGGTTCATTCATGATGTGAATGTGACAACATCTGATTTATGAATACATATCCATTCTTGAAAGAATATGAACGTGCTAGTGGTAGTGAATATACCACACTCACCTCTAGAAGGAGGTTTGAGATGATATAAGAAAATAATATCATTATTATGGCATGAATGGTCATTTGTTATGTACCTATTGCACGCCAAAATATTTTGGATGTGATTATTAAAGAATAACATTAATGTAAGAAACATATTTTGCATATAATTTTGACCATAACTATAATGGTATAACTTTCTCTTTAAAAGAGATATTCACCATATGGATGTTGATGAATATGTAGTAGTACCAAGTTAATTGAGAGCTCTAGAAGAGCCAATTATACTATTTTGGAGAAACACAATTGATTACCAATAATGTATTGTGTTGTAGTAAGTCTTAAAGAAACTTATTCAGTTTCCAAAGTATACGCGAAAGCGGTTGATTATATTGAGTCTATAAACAAAGGAAAGATTTAATATCTCTATTACTATAACTTGTAGCGAGGTAATATGTATGTTAAAAGTTACCCGTTTTATTCTCCAGTTTGTACTACACAAATAAAAGAATGCTACAATGAAGTAGAAGTTTATTGATATAAAAACCCATATCATAATAAACTTGGAATTTATTGATAATTGCACACATCATGGTGTAAATCTGAAGTTTATCAATATTGATAATTTATTCAGTTGTCATAATTGGTTTAGCCATACCAATTTAAGTATGATGTGCTAAAATAATAGAGAATTCACATGGGTAAATATTAAAAAACTAGAAAGTTCTTTACGAAATCTCTTATATTGCTTATTCTCATTAATTAATTGACCAACTAAAATTGGGATTGAATCCCATGAATGCTGGAAATATCAAAGATGAATATGTGCTCATTTACTTGCCATGTATACCACATAAGATGCATATATGAGATGGTTACATGTGCGATTATTATTAACCCGCAACCTGGCCGGTGTTTGCGAGGTAACTTGCTCAATAATTTAATTTCGAGCATAATTTCTAGATTTTCTATTCAAGAAGTCCATCTTGATAAATTGGTTTATATCACAGTAGGTTTAGCAAAATAATTTATTAAGTGCCTCCACTTAATAGCTCAACTATTGCTTATGAGAACAAAGTTATCTATATCAGTTTGATATAGGTTATATACGAAAGTATAGTACATTCTCCCCTCACAAGTGGTTCAGGGTTAGGAACCAAATAATTTCATCTTATTATTATTGACGTGCGGTGTACATTTTGATTAACACCATAACACACAAAGAATGGTTCTTAAAGTTGAGGAAACAATTTAGTTTTTCTAACATAAGGGAGAGATATGATAAACACTTGAGAAAACGTTACGTGGAATGAATTATCATTTGTATATCTAGATCCTTGAATACGATAATATGAACTTGAAGTTCATAAAAAGATAATTCATTTGCAATATATTGCAAAGCATGCCATGCGCATTTGCTGACCCAAAGAAAGTAACTATATTCTCATTGCAAATGCTCATATTAAGTCCTAGAAGGACAAAGTCTATCGTACGCTTAAAGCGTATAGACAGATCGGTTTCAAATAAACTTCTTGATAAAGAAGATGAGCAAATGATCAAAACGATCATAATAAAGGAGGCAAGTGATCTAGAAGATCACATGACATAACACTTCATAAAATCTCATGAGAGATTTAGGTACCTGAATATATGAATGAAGAGATCTCTATGTTATGTCTTTATGAAAAATTATTGGAACCGATAAAAAATGTTCGTCGACGACAACTATCATAGCGCTAAGTATAGATGAGGATCTTAAGTCTATCGAATATAGACACAAAAGTATTGGCCAAATGGAAGAGACATAATTCAAGTAGAATTGATTCCATATGAAAGACATATAGTTTTGGACCTGTAGTTCAAACACTTGAAAGTATAAAGTCAATGATATATGCAATCAATTTTCGATATCTTATATGTCTAGCATGACATGAAAACTTGATATGCATCTAAAGTCTCTTTAGATGGCTTATATGACTTAATTTATATGACAATCCATGAAGGATTTAAGTTGCTTGAAGCATATACAATTCTTAATCTTGAAGTACCACTTCCTTAGTGCAATTTGTGCACAAATGTATCTTACTATAACTATAAGCATGATAATGTGATAGCAAGAATACCTCCGTAGAGATATTGAAGAGCCATTCCAAGATATTTATAAAGACATTATATATCTATTGTCACACCTACTTTTTACCTACACCCCCCGGAAAGGGGCATATAGGGAGTTTTTTCAATTTAAGTGACAATCGAAACGAGATTATTTATTTATTAAATTCAGAGTCGCCACTTGGGATAATTTTATGGTGTCCCAAGTCACCGGTTCAAATCCTGAATCGAGGAAAAGATTGACTCTGTATTACAGTCCGCGAACACAGAAATCCGGGTAAGGAATTATGTTAACCCGGAAGAAGATATTAGGCATTCCCGAGTTCCGTGGTTCTAGCACGGTCGCTCAACTATTATTATTGGTTCAATCATCTGATTTTAAAACACTTCTAAACCTATGTGCATTTTTAACTTTAAAACAGCTTTTATTTAATTAAGGAATTAATTCAAGGTTATTTAAAACATATCGCAAGCCACGTCACAAGAAATGCACCCGTAATTCACGACACACTTTATTTAACCTTGTTGAAAATTGGAGTCGGGTCACATGAAATGCACACCCGGGTCCCTTTTATCTAATTTGACATAGTTCAATTGAAGAATAGCAACCCAATCTTTATACTGTGACAAAATCATGTTCAGCTATAACCAATTCGAGTAAACACGAACAGATAACCGAGCAAGCAAATTAAAACCACGGAGAATAATTACAAAAACAACGGGATCGCACCACAAACAAATAATTAACATTAAGCTCGAATAAAACAAATAGAGAATGAAATAGTTGAACCTCAATATAGCCGAAACCGCGGACGGAACTCGAATTAGCACCGGAAAACTCGAATTACCATATTTACGCTGTTGGCAGAAAAAGAATTTGATTTTAAGGCTCATCTAAAGACCAGGTTGTGACGTGTTCTATCACATGGATATGCACAATCTATTGCCTTCATAACCAACCGATCAAAGTGCCAAATTCATGCAACAAATATAGATGGGATTTTGGTCCAAGGTCTCTTCATTACCACATGACAAATACATGGGTCCTAAATTAATAAAACTGCATGATAATTGCCTCAATATCCAAATCATATTCATCAACTTGTCTTCTTCACTTAAAACCAAACACCTTAGGTATATTTGTGCCAAACGAAGTCTGAAAATGCAACACCGGAAATCTTAAACAACGACAACTTGAAAGAAATGTGAATCTTCTCGGGTACCTCGGCAAACAGCGGCGATTTCGGTAACCTCAGCTCAGCAGCTCTAAGGACCTCGAACGTCGACCTCGTCTTGCTTCAACCAGAACTTAGAACAAACTCTCCGGCAGCCATGAGAGTTGGAGATGGACTGTATTGTTGTGTTTTTGTGTGTGTTCCTTTTTTGCTTAAGTCAGGGAAATAGTATGTATCTTCTTTTTGAAACAATGAGGAGTCTACTGCTTTTGTTCTTTTAAATAAGAGTCAGAGATCCCATTTTAAATCAACGGACATGGCTGCTTCCTTCTTTGTAGAAGAAGATGAAATGGCAATTTTTGATCGAGCAGAAGAAGATCAGCTGGGGGTCTCATTTTTTGTTCGAAGATGAGCCATCCTAGCGTTTTTCTTCTAGTTTTTCACGAAGAACACGAAGAAGCTCGTTGGAGGTTTTTCAGGAAGGAGAAGCAATAGCGGCGACTTGGTGGTTGGAGGTAGGTTGCTAGGGTTTTGGGGTGTTGGTTCATGAGGAAGATGATAATAGGAGGGGGGTCTTCAAGGTCTCTTTTGCGGCGGATTCTATGTGTATTTCTATGTGTATTTTAGGTGTATGTACTATTATATAGGGGTAGGGATTATGTTAGGAGTATGAGCCTAGGAATTATGGGCTAGGGAATTGTGCCAAAGACTGGAAAAATGGACTATAAGATTTATAAAGACGGGATAAACCAACCTAAAACTAATTCATCCTTCTAAAATTATGTACAATTATAATATAAAAATATAAAACTAATTTTAATTAATTGAACTATACTATAAAACATAAAACTATTTTTGTGTTTTCAAGATTATATAAAAATAAAGATAAGGTACTATTTTGTATATATTTTTTATTTATTTAAATTTATGAAAGATACGTAAACTAAAATATTTTTTGTAATTTTTCATTTTTATGACAAAAATAAAGTAAAGAAGTCAAAAATAGTTGAAATAGCTATATTAGGCCGAAATTAAATATTTACATGCTAAAATATAAAAAATCTTGGGGAGGGTCAAAAATCACATGTCTACAGCTGCCCCTCTTTGACTGGAAACGCGAAGAGTTTTCGGACAAAGAATGATTAGACAGGTTTTTTGACCCGACCCTTATTTGGGAGGGACTAAAATTGAGAAAAGGGGAATGTGACCGAGCCCTGGTATCTGAGCTGCCTACATATCCTTGGCTATAAAGGAATCATGCCACGTGTAGTTCAGAGGTGAGTGAGATGATGGAGTATGCCGAGGTGGAGAGCCAGTCGAGGTGCCATTCCGCCGAGGTTCCGGTCCACAGTTCTGATGTTACATCAAAAATCAAAACATGAAAAAGACTAGCTAAGCCTATCAACTATGAGATACAAGATTCCTATCTATAAGTCTTCTGAAACTTGATCTTGAGTCTTGAATGGTTCTTCATGCAGACTTTGGATTTGAACCTTGACGGTTACTAGTTGCGGTTGCTAGTTCATTCTTTTTCAGCTTTTCGGATCAAGACCAGGCATGCAGTGCTTGTGACCTCGGTCATGTCTTGAGCAGCTCACATCTTTCATCAACTTCTGCATTTGTATTCACTTCTAGACTTTTTTTATTATTATTCTGGATTGTGACTAACTTCTGTTGATCATCTCGGACTGTTGACTCGCATTCCTGCCGCGATCTTCTTTTGTTGCTGACTTGAATTGCATTATGAAGTGAATTCCCTTGTTTTCCAGGTGGGTACCTGATTGCCAAATCTTGAACTGTCTTCCTTCGGAACTACTTTCCCTTGAAACTTGAACTGTCTTCCCTTGTTCTCCAGGTAGGCGCCTGATTACTGGAACTTTTTGTGTTCCGTTGTTCTCCAGGTGGGCTCCTGATTGCTGAACTTGAAATGTATTCCCTTGTTCTCCAGGTGGGTGCCTGATTGCTGAACTTGAAATGTATTCCCTTGTTCTCCAGGTGGGCGCCTGATTTCTGAACTTGAAATGTATTCCCTTGTTCTCCAGGTGGGTGCCTGATTGTTGAAACTTGAAATGTATTCCCTTGTTCTCCAGGTGGGCACCTGATTGCTGAACTTTGAAAATGTATTCCCTTGTTCTCCAGGTGGGTGCCTGATTTCCACAAAATAGATAAAAACAAAGAAACTTCTGCTCCAGTTTGGTGTTGGGCACATCTGTGAGTGTTAATTGAATCATGTTACCAGAAAATCTCAAAGAATTTTAAAAGCAAGATCCCATTATCCAGGGGGTCCTGAAAACTTCTAGTTATATGACAATTTTAAATCTAAGTTATATTTACTAAAGGTACAACTTCCACTAAATCTTGTTATCTATGAAGACCTTAAAACTAAATCCCATTATCCAAGAGGGTCCTAAAATTTAAAATCAAATCTCATCTTAAGGGTGAAAATTTCAGAGTTAAATTCAACTTCCTAACGGTGAAACTTATGCTAAATCTTAGCATCTAAGGGAGGTATTAAACTAAGTCCCATTATTCAATAGGGTCCTTAAAATTTCAAATTGAATCTTATCGTAAGCATGAAAACTTCAGAGCCAAACTTATATTTCCTCAATGTAGAGACTAGCTAGATCTTGTTACTCATGAACGTTTTGAATTTTAACTAAGTCCCATTGTCCAAGAGAGTCCTAAGAATTTTTAAGATTAAATCCCATTATCCAGAAGGGCCCTGAAATTTTAAAATTAAATCCCATTATCCAGGAGGGTTCTGAAAATTTAAAACTAAATCCCATTATCCAGAAGGATCCTGAAAACTTAAAAACTAAATCACATTATCCAGGAGGGTCTTGAGAACTTTTAAAATTAAATCCTATTATCCAGGAGGGTCCTGAAAACTTAAAAACTAAATCTCATTATCTAGGAGGATCCTGAAAACTTAAAAACTAAATCCCATTATCCAGGAGGGTCCTGAGAACTTTTAAAATTAAATCCCATTATCCATGAGGGCCCTAAAAATTAAATCCCATTATCCAGGAGGGTCCTGAGAATTTAAAAACTAACAGGGTCCTGAAAACTTAAAAACTAAATCCCATTATCCAGGAGGGTCCTGAGAATTTTAAATTAAATCCCATTATCCAGGAGGGTCCTGAAAACTTAAAAACTAAATCCCATTATCCAGGAGGGTCCTGAAAACTTAAAAACTAAATTCCATTTTCCAGAAGGGTCCTGAGAATTTAAAAACTAAATCCCATTATCCAGGAGGGTCCTGAAAACTTAAAAACTAAATCCCATTATCCAGGTGGGTTCTGAGAATTTAAAAACTAAATTCCATTATCCAGGAGGGTCCTGAAAACCTAAAAACTAAATCCCACTATCCAGGAGAGTCCTGAGAATTTAAAAACTAAATCCCATTATCCAGGAGGGTCCTGTAAACTTAAAAACTAAATACCATTATCCAGGAGGGTCCTGAAGATTTTAAAACTAAATCCCATTATCCAGGAGGATTCTAAAAACTTAAAAACTAAATCCCATTATCTAGGAGGGTCCTGAGAACTTTTAAAATTAAATCTCATTATCCAGGAGGGTCCTGAGAACTTTTAAAATTAAATCCCATTATCCAGGAGGGTCCTGAGAATCACAAGTCAAACCTGTCTGGTGCTTGCTTTTCCCCCTTATGGAGGGTTCCTCCGAAACAATCGAAATTTTCTACCTCTGTTTCAAATCAAAGAAAAATCTTGTCAGTTTAAAAATGTGGTGGTTGGTTTGTGGCCTTGACTTTGAGGGCGATTTCTCCTTCAATTCCCATGATAGCTTTGATTTCTGGTTGGAAGACCTTGCTTGTCACTGGTTAACCACTTTCTTTGTTAATCTTATCCCAGAAAATACCTTTGATCCGTTCACCCTACACCCTCCATCTGTTGCATTGTTCATGAATTGATATATACCAAACCTTTGTGTTTCACAAGTATCCCAAAGCATGTTGATTATTACCAGCTCAATGCGCTTGTTATTCTTTTCTGACTTATGACATTTGATGTGTTAGCCAGACATCGTTTCGTGCAATTGGACAGCTGGTGGCAAATTTTGAAGTCATTTCTCACTTGTTCTAACCGCACAGACTCAGGAAGATGAAGTAAACAAGACAAAAAGGAACAGAGTAAAGGACAATAAAAAGAGATGATTCCTAACAAGAAAACTACAAAGTAGAAACCTATCAGATGTGGATACCAACTCTAATGACCATGACATGCACATGTGGTCTATCCTGTTGAGCAAGTCTGATGTTCAACTCCTGTTGTACTTAAACCGTGAAACTGGGCTTCAATGCTCCGATTATCCAATCTGATTCACAATCCTTCTTCGACTTGTAGTGCCCAAAGTTTTTTCACCATCAAGTCTCTCTCATTTTGTTCTTTTTCTCAACTTACTTTCGCTTTACGGTGCCCGTGAGGGTTTTCACCAATAAGACTCTCTCATTTTTATTTCTCTCAGCTCTCATCGCCTTACGATGCCCGTGAGGGTTTTCACCAATAAGACTTTCTCATTTTTCATTTTTCCTTGCTTGGACCGGAGTGTTGCCCCTGATATGATTCATCTCTACTCGCTTGACTTAGAATCTCCTGAAGACTGATTGGAAGGTCTTTCTTTGGACCGTAATGTGGGCTTTTGGACAGGGTTAGAAATAAACGGTATCAAAGGCTCGAAACAATTCAAATGGGTTCAAAATTACAACTTTCGGAATCAGATTCCCCACAACAACCACAACTTTTGCCCCAGTTTCTTTGCTTGGGGACTTTTGGGTTTTTATTTTGATGGGACCGAACCGTGAGGATGCCTACGTATCCTTAAAAGGAATCAGGTCGAACGTAGTTCATGTTATAAGAATTACTTTGTTTGTTGTGATTTTTCTTTTCTTTTCTTTTCTCTTCTTTCCTTCTTTTCTTTTTGTTGTTGTTTTTCTTCTTCTTTTTTCTTTTCATTCTTTTCTTTCTCTTTTTCCTTTACTCATCTTTCATGCTTGCGTTTATGATCTTTGCTACTGATTCCGAAAGAGGGGTATGAAAGAAAATAGATAAGGATCAAAGGGGTAACGAAGGATACAGTGTTTAGATAGCAGAACAAAATGCCTTTGTCATTCCAATCTCCAAAACATGCCAAGTGCAAACTACACAATTAAACAAACCAAGGGAAACATTTGCAACATCTTTTGATTGCACTGGACTTGATAATCATATCCACACATTCGCCTTCTACATCTGTTAATTACCAAGCCCCATTGGACAACACCCTCACTCTCATTACCACGAACGACCCCCTATAAATTTGGGGCAAACTTGCCATTATCTTCACCCGATGCAGCATGATGCATTTCAATAGTGTATTTTTATGTTCTACATGCCCCAGTTTCACATAATTCGGCTTGAAGTGATCTCAAAATACCTTTACTTATTTCCCTCCAATGTCTCTACATCTTCAACATTGTTTCATTGCTTCGTGATTAAACTGACTTTTAAAACTAGGATGAGAATTACGTGTGCATGTCATGTCACTAGAGTCAACAGGAAAAGAACTATAAAAGAAAAGAGAACTAAACAAAAATGACTAGAAATCACAAAAAACAGAAAATTGTATTAGACAGATGGTGAAAGGGTTTGGACAACAAAACAAACAAACTAAACTAGGTTTACAAACCTAGAGCAAACCTAGACAACACTAAACGGGCTAATATGACTAAACAAACTAAGCAAAATAAAAGGATAGAAGGGTGTGAGTCACAAGAAAATATCCGGATTACAACCCTGAAATAACCCAGACAGCAGAAATGACAACAAAATAAACCACCAAAACTCCTCCCTGGCTAACCAAGAAAAGTGCGTCTTTCCAATCATCAAACTCAACATCTTAGCTACTGACTTCTGCATCAACAATACTAGGATCTTCACAAGTCTCCATCACATTGTTCTTAACAGATTGCCTTTGGGTTCCCTTTGCCTGCTCGTTCTTAGGATCATCCTTTGATAGAACTGAAAGCTTCGTAGCACGTAGACCTCCTAGGATCCCAGAAGAATTATCACATTCCTTTTCAAAATAAATCATACCCACCATATGCGCTTCCGTAACCTCTCGTTCTTAAAGGCTTGATTGGGCCGGAAATCCGATCCAGGAGGTTTTCGGTAGAGGCTTGTGGGGGTAGATAGGCATTTTGTAGAGCTGGGTACTGGGAGAGTGATGTACGACTTTGGGAGTTCTGTGGAGAGAAGTGGCATTAGGGAGGCTCATCTGGTGTATCAGGATATCCACTGGGACAATGTCGAGGCTGGAAGTGTTGATCGGGAAAGCCCATTGGATCATCTTTTCTGTTTCTCTTTCTTCCGCCCAAGCTCACTGGGATGTTCTGAATGTTTTTCGAACAACTTATGATTTTGCCTGACTTGATTCCCTCTTCTACTAGCTCCCCCATTTTTAACACATCATTGAAAGGCTTCCCTAGGGCCGGGATCAAATGACTGAAATAGGTGGGCCCTTGGGCTTGTAGGAAAAGCTCAATCATTTTTTCTTCACCAATCGGGGTATTGAATCGAGCAACCTGCTCCCTCCATCTGAGCCCAAACTCTCTAAAGCTTTACTCCGGCTTCTTTCCCATTCTAGATATGGAGGAGCAGTCTGGGGTAACGCCTGATTTGTATTGAAAGTTTTGAACAAAGTCTTGAGCCATGTCACCCAATGTAGGCCACTTACCAACATCTTGATGAGCATGCCAATCCAAAGCTTCCCCAGTCAGGCTCTCACTGAAATACGCCATCATTAAGTCATCTTTCTCTCCAACACCTCTCATTTCACTACAATAAACCTTCAGGTGGGTTACCAGATCCCCATACCCATCATACAAGTTAAATTTTGGCACTTAAACCCCGCAGGCAGGCGAACGTTAGGGGACACAGACAGTTCCTTGTAAGCCATGCTTCCCTGGTCTCCCGTTCCTTGCTTGTTCTTTAAGGACTGTTCTATGCCTTTCAGCCTCTTGGGTGCCCC
Source organism: Nicotiana sylvestris (assembly GCF_000393655.2). NCBI lineage: Eukaryota > Viridiplantae > Streptophyta > Magnoliopsida > Solanales > Solanaceae > Nicotiana > Nicotiana sylvestris. Next base: position 83,191,858 of record NC_091068.1, on the reverse strand, counting down.
ACCTTTCCCTTTTCTTCCTGTGAACCTTTCATTTTCAACATGAGGCTTATCCGTTGGGCCCTGTTTGTATGAGTAGGGAAACTTGTGGGAAACCTCTGAGGGGTAATATTGGGCATCATGAGTTTGGAGATAAACGGGTGGATCTGGAGAGTATGGAGGATCATCTGGCATTGTGATCGGAGTTTGGGTAAGGGCAGCATCTAGGAAGCTAGGTGGTGGCGGGGGTGGCGCCTTCCCAGTCATCCAAGCCTGATACATGTCAGTCATGTGTTGTTTTAACATCTTTACCTCTTCAACTAACCCATTGTCCTGTTCAACCAACTGATTTCGAGCGTCGGTATCAACCGACTCAGTTCTGTTGTTGTTTGCTATTGCCTTTGACTTTATGTTGTAGAGAAGAGTTACCACTTTAAAACCACAAACAAACCACCCTTCTGCTATGAATATAAAAAAATAAAGCCATCACGTTAGCGTTAGAGCATTTAACATAAGATAATATCACTTTCTGTGCAATGCACCTAGCCACAGTTATCGGTTCTAAAATGACTTCGAGGGTACAAAGGCAGTTGGCATCATCCCAATTTGTTCATTTCAACCTCTCTTTTCTTTGCTTTTCTAGCACTTGCTGGCTTGCCCATTTTCCTTCATTTCTTTTTTTTTTAATCATCACCCTTTCTTTCTCTCATATCTCACATCTCACAATTCCACCTCTTTTTTTCTTTTCTTTTTTTTTTCCTTTTTTTTCTTTTAATAAAAAAATGATTCGATCAAACCCTATGTAGGTTGCCTACGTATTATGACGCCGCATGAATCAGATCTTTGCGTAGTTCTGGAAGATCGAGAGTAAAGCACATAAACTAATATTTCCCTTTTCATTTTCTTCTTTTTTTTTTCTTTTTACCTTAGTGACTACTCCAATGAGAAAAGAGAAATAAAAGAAGCAAATTTTTTTTTGATTTTCCTAGACGGAATGCTCTATAACCTATTCTAAACTCAAGCTTAACGAGCATGTTTTTTATTTTTTTCTTTCTTTTTGAAACAAATACTCTATTAAGGAAAATCCTAGAAAAGAAAACCCCTTTTTTTTATTCTTTTTTTTAGGAAAAAAATCTAAAAAAATATAAAAATAAACCACAACAAAGTATTTGAATTTTCATTTGATATCCTGACGCAAGATTTCGAAACAAGCAATAAACAAAATATTTTTGGATTTCAATTTTGATTGTCTAAAGGAAAAATTCTAATGATAAATAAAAGACAAAGTATGTTTTTTTTGTATAATATTTTAAAGTTCTAATGAAAATAAAAAGAAGTTTTTTTTTCATTTTTCACTAATTTCTCAAAGAAACGCCTCAAAAGAAAATCTTTTTGGATTTTAAAATTAATACCTTAAAGAAAACTTTAAAGAGGTGTCACACCTCCTTTTTACCTGCGCCCGCAGGGGCGTAAGAGAGTTTTTCCAATTAAAGACAATCGAAACGGGATTTTATTTAAAGATTCAGAGTCGCCACTTGGGAGATTTATGGTGTCCCAAGTCACCGGTTGAATCCCGAATCAAGGAAAAGATTGACTCTGTATTACAGTCTGCGAACCAGAAATCCGAGTAAGGAATTCTGTTAACCCGGGAGAAGGTGTTAGGCATTCCCAAGTTCCGTCGTTCTAGCACGGTCGCTCAACTGTCATATTCGGCTTATTTATCCGATTTTTATACATGTTGAACCTATGTGCAAATTTTAACTTTTTACCACTTTTATTATTATTATTTTTTAACGAGAGTTGCAACGTCGTGAAAATACATCTCGAACCACATCACATCAATGCACCCGTGGTTATTGACACATTTCAACTCTGCTGAGATTTGGATTTGGGTCACATAAATGCGCACCCGAGTTTAAAAAAGTAAATTATCAAAAGCGCATCTAGAATGACTATCGCATTATTATCTTTGGGGAGGGCCGTGAAATTCACTAAACGGCCCATCCCGAATTCTAAATGTTTCATTTTTAACCATTTATTGAGGGCCCTGCAATTTGTAGCTTTATTTAGCGAGGCTCGTCTTATCTATTATTTTAAAGGACAAACCTACAAGCGACTATGATTTTCTATATATTTTGTTTGTCTCTAAGGTAAAAGAAAAAGGTCCTAATTATTTTAACAAGTTCATGCATCTTTACTACGATATCAAAAATTTCTTGAATTAAAACAAATTAGCTTTATTAGATTCCAGCATTTGGGCCTGAAGCCAACCCGTGCTGGAAAAGCAGAACAAACCCAATGGCGGAGAGGGATCGAATCCTATTGACTGCTCAATGCAGCACTCCAATAAGGCGAGTCAAAACTGAAATGAATGGGGATGCAGGGATGAGACTGGGTCATCTCTCAACTGGGCCTAAGAGTGAGCCCAAATTCCTGAAGAGAAACTTTTGATTTACCGGAAACATGACGTTTATAAAGAGACACCCCAGCATTAATTAACTACCATATTCTCAGCAAATGGAAACTAGCTAATTAATCAGAACTTTAAATTGAAATGGGCATGCTTCAATACTATCAGTACTGTAACGAGTAACCTTGATTCAACCTATTATTTAACATAATGTCCTAATCATAGCACCTCAAGTTAAAAAAATTTAAAAGTAAACTCGCATTTCTTTTGTCAATATATCCGGACCTAGAACAAATAGACATGAACTTCAAACTGTTGCCTACCATAAACTACCAAGAAAAACATGGAACCACATCCTGTATTTAACTAGTGCAAATTGCTGCATCACACCCCACTACAGCCCAACAAAACCCGCCGAACCTGTTTTTAACATATAAAGCTATTTGGACCGATTTTATAACTACTGGAGATGAATTAATGGAATTGAATTAAGCTATACCATACTACCCTAGTAATACTGAATGAACTAGTAAGCTAAGACAGTCCAGAATAGTCCATACAACATATAATCCAAACAGTTGTTCCAATAATACAAAAACAAATACTAAGCATTTAACTAGCAACTATCAAATGATAAAACAATTGACAGCATCCAGATGAACTCGAATCTGGCCAGTGTTTCTATTTCAACTCAACTCAAAATTACATCAGGGTGATCCAAAGGTGTACCTGGAAGTTATAACAATGAAGAAGGAGAAAATCAGTGGCATCGAACAACAAGTGTAACAGCAGATTTGGAGTTCAAACAACCACGAACACAACCAGTTCAGCCCAGAAATATATTTATCAATCTAGGAAGAGTTCAGAAATGTTTTGAACCAACAAGATGAATAGATTAACCCAAAATCGATTCGAATAAACCTAAATGACCTTCAAATTGACCCTAGAAACATACCACAGCAACAAAACGCTCAAACTGATCCGAGAATGTCTCGACTGAAACCAAAAGTCTACTGGAACCAAGTAGAAAACACTACTGACTCCAGTGGCTAGCAATTTGAAAGTTCTCAAAAAAAAAACTCTTAAAATTGACATCTCAAATTCTCTGTATGTTTCAAATTAGAACTGAATGCCCTCAAAGTTTTCAAAATGCTCCCTAAGAATTGAAACCTTAGAAAAACTCTCCAAAAAAAAAACTTTCTCCAACTGATTCCTCCTCCTCTCCCCCTTCTCTTCTCCCTATTTATATGCAAACTACAACCCCTTTTACAGCTCTTAGGAGCACTCAGACCCATTAATTAAATATTTTTCCCATGATATTCTCTAGAACTCCACTAGAGTCCCCTTTTTTTTCATTAACCCTTGTCTTCTCTTTATTAAATTCAAATAGGTATGGACACCTATTTCTTAATCAATTTCCTTTAAACCCCATACTGTTATGTTTCCCATCCCACTATTATTAAACAAATGCCTTATTTTAATGGCACATTAGTACCTATTGTCAGAATTTCAAATTTGAAGTCCAAATTACCCCCCTGATGCCCTAAACTATTATCCTACATGAACCCCTTTCAATCTGTACCAAACCCTTCAGCTATAACCAATTCAAACTATCAAATTCCTAACAACTGACTCCTAACTCAACTGGACAGATTACAAAACTTCAAATTTGAAAGACCAGTAGACCTCCTGATGACCAACTAGGCAGGTAATCGACAGTATGAATTGCAAACAAAGGGAATCACACACTATAGAACAAGTTTTAATTCACAACAGTTTTGACTAAACCCAACTACTCTCAACATGAGCCTGCAATTAGAGATGAGGCAAAGCAAGTGTCATGAAAAGAAACCTGATTAATAGCACAAGTCTAGATTCAAACAATCATGAACCATTTCCTAAGCATTAGGTCTATTGTATAGGCCAACATCACTGATTAAGGAATCACAATGACAAAGTAATTGGTAGTCTGACCTTAAACCAAACTAACCGGACACAAGTTAGACCAGTTCTTGACAAATTCAACTCGCAAACTGGACCAAATTGGAACTTAGACTACTGACCATAATTCAATCGGGAAATTCATGCAAATTTATAGAAGAGGAAGGAACAGAGTAAACAAACAGAATTGCAAGAGTGAACAATCAAAACTGGACGTAAAAGACTTACCCGAATCACAACTCGATTAAAAACCTCGAGGATCTTCCCACTTTCAAGCCGAGACGGACTTTAACCATGTGTTTTCAAAGGAAAACGGCATGGCTAAAGTTAGTCTCTGACTCAAAATTCATGGAACCTGGCCTGCCTAACTTCCATCTGGAATCCGAGCTGCCCCACGATGATTTGAAAAGAATTGATCAAGGATTCATGGTGAGGGGGTCCAGGAGATCACAGGGTGTGGGTTTGGGGGCTATTGGGTAAGCTAGGGTTTTGCTCGAATCTTCGATTGAAGATTCGAAACAAACCGGGATGATTCGAGGTTAAAGGGGTAGGGATTTGTGTTGAGGGTGGTTAGAAGGTTCAGGGGTGTGAATTTAAAGGTCATCAGACCTCAGGCCGCCGGGTTTTCAAGCGAAGGGAATGAGGGCGACTAGGGTTTGGTGGGTCGTTTGGTTCGTCTCTGAAAGAGACAACTGGGGGGTATGGCTTAGGGGGTGTGAGGTGAGGCTTTTAGGAATATATAGTGGGTGGGGATTGGATCTTGGTCGTTGGATCATTCACGATCAACGGCCTTGATCTCTTCACTAAAGAGGAACGACATCGTTTGGAGTAGTACTGGGGCGGGCGTGGTTCGGCGTAAGCGGGTCGGGCTGGAGACGAGTTATGGGAGGGGAATCTTGGACCGTTGGATTGGATGATTGAACGGTCGAGATTGATTGGCGATGGAATGACGTCGTTTGGTATGGTCTCTTGGACCAGCTGGTTTGGGCCTGGGTTGGGGTGTGACATTGGGCCTGAACCTTTCTTTTAAAAACCAGCCCAGTCCGATTTTTAACTCTTCTTCTCTTGTTTCTTCTTTTTCTTTTATTTTCTTTTTAACTCCTAATTACCAAAAATTCTAAAATAAATTGTAAAGACAAAATTAACTTAGAAAAATACTAATTAACTCTCAATGATAATTATCACAAAAAATTAAATACAAAGATAATCACACAATTTTGACATTAGACACTAGAAATGCGAAGTACGTTATTTTTCGATTTTTCATTTTCGTAAAACAAATTACTGTTTAATTAATCCTAAATTGCAAAACTAAATCGTAAATGCAAATGCAACACATATATTTTTTGTATTTTTCATTAATTAAAATAGAATAAACATGCACAGACAAATACAAATAAATCACAAGCGACACAAAACTATTTTATTTTGAATTTTTGGGAGTAGTTCTTGTAGGGCAAAAATCACGTGCTCACAAGAGGTACTAAAAGAAAATTATCTTTTCTTGTTTTAAATTTTGGTCCCAATATAGTAAAGGAAACATAAAAACAATTTTTATTTTGATATTAGTTGCCTAAAGGAAAAAAATCTCAAAGGAATATTTTTTCATTTCTAGAATTAGTATTCTAAAGAAAACTTATAACGAAAATATAAAAAGCAAAATTTCTTTTTTTTTTTTTGGATTTTTGACTTGTAACACATTTTCAAATGTAAAAACAAAAGACTAGGCAAACTTAACTAGACAATACAAGCTCTAACATCACCTAAAAGACTGAATACTATTATACAGAAATAGAAAATAAAATAAAAACAATTGACTCAAAACATAAAATGGTTCCTCGAGCAGCTCCTGAATGTAGTGATCCTGGGGTATCTGTCATGCTAAAACTCCGGTAAGTAGATCCACACCTGTATGAGAAAACTTAAACCAATACTATGTGAGGCAATAACATTCCCTAAGACACATGCGGGACATGATTGAGGCTATTTTTGCAAAATGACTTATTTGGCCAAAAGGTGGCTAGAAGTGTAAAATTTGGCTAAGACCCCGCAAAGCCAAGAACCTAAGATTTACTAGGAAGACCAGACCCTATGTGGGTTGTCTACGTATCACGCCCCGAAAGACGAGAATCAGGTTTGAGTAGTTCGGGCAAATTGGATACGGGCAAGAATAAAAAAGATAACTAATTTTAGAGAAAATATTTTTTTTGTCTTTTTTTTGAAAATGATGAAACATGCAAAATCTTTTTGGATTTTCTTTTTCCTTTTTTTTTGATTTTTGATTTTTCGGAAAATGATGAAAAAGTGCAAAATCTTTATTTTTTGAATTTTCAAGCTCTTTTTTTTCCTTAACAAAACGTGACAGAAAACATAATTAGGCCCCACTCGCTTTATCTTCACACTTCACCCTCTCTTTTTCTTTTTCTTTTTTCATTTTTTCATTTGCCCTCAACTATCATTGGTCCGCCAAATGACCGTTTTACCCTTGAATAAATGCAACATGTAGCACATAGGATGCATCAAGATGATCTGTTATTTTGGGTACACCTGTCCTAGATGGACCCAACCCCTGTGTTGAGTCCCCTAAGTTAAATGCGCATGATGCAAGCAAACGTTCCTACTAGGGATCCAACATGAGGTCTTGTTATACTAGGTTCAAAACCTGGGTTTATTATTCTAGACCTGGCTTACCCAAGCGGACAGCTTGAGCCGGGGGGGGGGGAGGCAGCGTACCGGGAATAAAGAAGCTTTACCGGCTTTGCAACTTGTCCGAACCTCGTTCTAAATTTGGGATATGACTCTAACAGAAAAGAAGTCACACGAAGTGCACACTTCTTCATGATTTAGAAGACTCAGAGAGAGCAGGGATTTCACAACAGTTTATATACAGTTCACGGAATATCAAAGCAATAAAAGCAATCAGTTAGCACATTAGGCCCAAATCATGTAACAAAATTAGATAATGGATAAAGCCAACTATAACAATTATTCTAAGCTCGAATTTCTTGAACCCTGAACTAGAGATTCTGGGTTCGATCCCTAGCAGAGTCGCCAAAGCTGTCACACCTCCTTTTTACCTACACCCCCCAGAAAGGGGCATATAAGGAGTTTTTTCAATTTAAGTGACAATCGAAACGGGATTATTTATTTATTAAATTCAGAGTTGCCACTTGGGATAATTTATGGTGTCCCAAGTCACCGGTTCAAATCCCGAATCGAGGAAAAGATTGACTCTGTATTACAGTCCGCGAACACAGAAATCCGGGTAAGGAATTCTGTTAACCCGGGAGAAGGTATTAGGCATTCCCGAGTTCCGTGATTCTAGCACAGTCGCTCAACTGTTATTATTGGTTCAATCATCTGGTTTTAAAACACTTCTAAAACTATGTGCATTTTTAACTTTAAAACCACTTTTATTTAATTAAGGAATTAATTCAAGGTTATTTAAAACATATCGCAAGCCACGTCACATAAAATGCACCCGTAATTTACGATACGCTTTATTTAACCTTGTTGAAAATTGGAGCCGGCTCATATGAAATGCACACTCGGTCCCCTTTTATCTAATTTGACGTAGTTCAGTTGAAGAATAGCAACCCAATGTTTATACTGTGACAAAATCATGTTCAGCTATAACTAATTCGAGTCAACACGAACAGATAACCGAGCAAGAAACCACTGAGAATAATTACAGAAACAACGGGATTGCACCACAAACAAATAATTAACATTGAGCTCGAATAAAACAAATAGAGAATGAAAGAGTTGACCCTCAATATAGCCAGAACCGTGGACGGAACTCGAATTAGAACCGAAAAACTCGAATTACCATATTTATGTTGTTGGCAGAAAAAGAATTTGATTTTAAGGCTCATCTAAAGACCAGGTTATGACATGTTCTGTCACATGGATATGCACAATCTATTGCCTTCATACCCAACCGATCAAAGTGCCAAATTCATGCAACAAATATAGACGGAATTTTTGGTCCAAGGTCTCTTCATTGCCACATGACAAAAACCAATAACAAACAAATACATGGGTCCTAAATTAATAAAACTGCATGATAATTGCCTCAATATCCAAATCATATTCATCAACTTGTCTTCTTCACTTAAAACCAAACACCTTAGGTATATTTGTGCCAAACAAAGTCTGAAAATGCAACACCGGAAATCTTAAACAACGACAACTTGATAGAAATGTGAATATGCCCGGGTACCTCGGCAGACAGCGGCGATTTCGGTAACCTCAGCTCAGCAGCTCTAAGGACCTCGAACGTCGACCTCGACTTGCTTCAACCAGAACTGAGAACAAACTCTCCGGCAGCCATGAGAGCTGGAGATGGACTGTATTGTTGTGTTTTTGTGTGTGTTCCTTTTTTGCTTAAGTCAGGGAAATAGTATGTATCTTCTTTTTGAAACAATGAGGAGTCTAATATTAGCTTTTGTTCTTTTAAATAAGAGTCAGAGATCCCATTTTAAATCAATGGACATGGCTGCTTCCTTCTTTGTAGAAGAAGATTAAATGGCAATTTTTGATCGAGCAGAAGAAGATCAGCTGAGGGTCTCATTTTTTGTTCGAAGATGAGCCATCCTAGCGTTTTTCTTCTGGTTTTTCACGAAGAAGACGAAGAAGCTCGTTGGAGGTTTTTCAGGAAGGAGAAGCAGTAGCGGCGACTTGGTGGTTGGAGCTAGGTTGCTAGGGTTTTGGGGTGTTGGTTCATGAGGAAAATGATGATAGGAGGGGGGGGGGTCTTCAAGGTCTCTTCTGCGGCGGATTCTATGTTTATTTCTATGTGTATTTTAGGTGTAGGTACTATTATATAGGGGTATGGATTAGGTTAGGGGTATGAGCCTAGGAATTATGGGCTAGGGAATTAGGCCAAAGACTAGAAAAATGGACTATAAGATTTATAAAGACGGGATAAACCAACCTAAAACTAATTCATCCTTCTAAAATTATGTACAATTATAATATAAAAATATAAAACTAATTTTAATTAATTGAACTGTAAAACATAAAACTATTTTTGTGTTCTCAAGATTATATAAAAATAAAGATAAGGTACTATTTTGTATATATTTTTTTTATTTAAATTTACGAAAGATATGTACACTAAAATATTTTTTGTAATTTTTTATTTTTATGATGAAAATAAAGTAAAGAAGTCAAAAATAGTTGAAATAGCTATATTAGGCCTAAATTAAATATTTAAATGCTAAAATATAAAAAATCTTGGGGTGGGTCAAAAATCACATGTCTACATCTATTACGAATGATGATTTCAGGGTGCAAAATATTCATTCAAGTTAATATGGCTGATTTATTTATCAAATCTCTACCAACGATCTCTTGAAGATGTGTACAAGATTGAGATGCGAAGGCTCAAGGATGTGAATTGATGCTCTCATCAAGGGGAGTTAATGTGCGTTGCACTCTTTTTTTCTTACAAGGTTTTGTCCCATTGGTTTTTCCTTGCAAGGTTTTTAACGAGGCAACCAAAAGGCGTATTTCTAAACATGTGTATTCTTTTTCCTTTTCTAGAATTTTTTTCCCATTGGGTTTTATTTTAGTTAAGGTTTTAGCGAGTCACATTATTTGTTGAATAGACATTCAAGGGGGAGTGTTATAAATAGAATTATATTTATGGTGAATGTCTATATTTAGAGAGATTCTAGGGTTCATTACTTGGTGGCTAAGTCACCCTCTCCCTATAAATAGAGGGTTTTATTCTATTGTAATTCATCCCAAATTAATAAGAATTCTCTCTCCCTACTTTTCTCTGCAATACTACTCTTTTTCTTTTATTGTTTCATAACACCATCAATATTGTTGAGCCGCCCCAAGGGATTCAAATTATATTTATAACTTTTCGACGAAAGTGATTCAGTTGAATCCTCGCATGTGGCTCCCTCACTGACCAGGGGCGGATTTACCAAGGTGACACCGCTTCGTGAAAAAATTTAACAAATTATATGTATAAAACGATATGTGAACATTAAAAACGTTATGAATGTAAATGGATGACACCACTTGCAGAACTGATTCCTTTTGGTGCAGTGGAAAGGACAGTACATTTTATCAAGGAGGTGGCAGGATCCCAGTCCAGTATAGCTGGGCTTCTTCTTTTTTCCCCTTCTATAGCAAAATACTCAATCAGTTTAGCTTTATTTATTTATTGCTTTCTTCTTCTTTTTCTGAAATATCACCCCCCCCCCCTCAACCCCTCTTTTTCCTTCTTATTGAACGTTAATGACAATATTTATGTGTTCATTTATTTTAATGTGATACCGCTTGTAAGAAGTTCTACGTACGCCACTATCACTGAGTACACTCCCATAGATCAACAAGCTAGAACTGTGATCTGTTTAAAATTTGTACAAATTAAATACGAATACTTGATCTATACTAATATGACTACGAAAAAAAAAGAGTTTTAACTAATATGTACTGAAAGTACAAAGAAGACAAAAAAGAACAACAATTACATGTAACTTAGGGAAAGAATGATTGTAATCTGCAAAGGATGGTAAAATGACCGATTATAACAGGTGAAACTGCATTTATAAATTTAAATTAAAAAAAATTGCATGCATAAATACCGAACTGATTATTATTAGCTGTTATTGTAGCAGAAAGAAGAAGCCCAAAAGTGAAATCTCAGATGGATTCTCCACACAGTATCGAACAAGAGCTAAAAAACAAGAAAAACACCTTGTTTTCTCCTAAGTGTTCCAATCTTGATTTAATTAGTAGCCCACATTATAGTAATCTACTAATCTTTTTTATTTTATTTTATTTTTAAATTTTTTTAGCATAGTAATCTACTAATCTTCCACAGGCTATATGTTTTTTTTTCTTCTTATTTATCAAAGCATCGTTTATTTATCTAAACACAATAAAATCACGCCCTGTGAACCCATAAATTTTAATTCCCTCATGTAATAGAGATATAACTTTTTTGGTTTCGAAAAAAATAATAATATGGGACTACTGGTTGTGTCACGATGTGAAATGTTTTCATATCTTTACCCCAATAATAATAGTAAGACATTACACGCAAATATGCCTTATGACTAATATTATACTAATTAGTATGTATTGAATAGCATGAGAAAGTTTAGGTTTATTTTTTGCGGATTGATAAATTATGGAAATTCTGTTGTTTTTGATAATCAATTATCATGTTTGGTAGAACTCATGATTACCATTCTGATTAATGGAATACTCAACCACAATTATCTGATTCATTTCAACTTTTATTATAGCTTAAACAATCCAAAGAGAATTACAATCAATTATTTGATCGTTAATTAAATTTAGGCACGTACAGTACCTCCACCTATAGAGGAATATTACATACAGCTCCCCCTCTAGTTTAATATATTACATTATAGGCCACTCTCATTAATAAACTTTAGTACCCATTGGCAGCTGATTAGTACAACGAAAGTTAATTAGACGAGAACTCCTACGCTTCTCTAAAATCATCATAGTATTTGTCTCAAGTTCTCCTCTTTGTTTGTCATATATATATATATATATATATATATATATATATATATATATATATATATATATATATATATAGCTAATGTTTAACATTCTTGATATAGTGGCTAATATTTATATTTATCTTTTAAGTAATCAACCCAAAATTTTAAAAGAAAAAGACAAAGAAATGGAAACGAAATCATATAGACACAAAATATTTAAGAAAAAAGAAATCTTCGTTGACTTTTATATTCCATTAGTGTTATATTTCCATTTCGGGGCAAAAGGAGCATGTTAAATTTGGTAAGCAATGATTAAAAGTTTTGGATGCTTTTGGCATTAAAAGTTTATGAATATAAAGAGGAAAAACGAGAGATATACTTATTTACGGAATTATGAAAAGGACATTGTAATTTTTATTAATTTTATTTTTGGGAGAAAACTACTGATGATTAAACAAAAGGGTGTTACATGTGAAAAGGAAATGCATTTTTTTGGATGGATATTACCAGCTATTTTGCCTCTTAAATTGTTCAAAGGACACCTTATAGAAACCTTCAACACATTGGCCAGTTCGTATTCTTCAATTGACAAATTAAACTATGCTACTTTTATGATAAAATATATACTATTTGATATTAAAAAAAGTATGGTTTCTGATTTTGGACAAAGAGGATTCTTGAATTTTTGTCGTCGTTTGGATAAGAACTTTTTTTTTTTTTTTTTTAAATGCTGAAACAGAGAGAGCTGAAACAATAAATTTATTTTTCATTGCCATTTGAACACAAATTGAGTAATTAATCGACCTCAATGAGACTCAGAATTAGAAACGATTACAAATTTATTTTTATCAGTCACGTAATTAAGATTATAGAGCCTCTAATTTTAGGGAACAAAAACTCAAGGTTATGAAGTCTCTCAGCTTTATCAGAAATCACTATTGTTTAGTGACTATTAACTTCCTATAACTACCATATACATAATTACTTCCAATAGCTACTAGTCAGTTGTTACGGTAGTATATTCGTTATATTCACGTTGTTGTATTCATGAATACAATAGCAAAAAGCGCCTAAAAATCAGGGCAGTCCAGCTGTACGCGCATGTATTCACATGTATTCGCGTCACATATTCATGAATACAACAGCAAAAAGCGCCTAAAATCATGGCAGTCCAACTGTACGCGCATGTATTCACATGTATTCGCGCTGCTGTATTCATGAATACATCAGTAAAAAAGTACCTAAAATTAGGGCAGTCCAGTTGTACGCGCATGTATTCACATGTATTCGCGCTATGTATTCATGAATACAGTAACGACAATCACTTTAAAAATAAGTATGTCCAGCTGTCTAAGAGAGAGGAAAAACATAAATAACGTATTGCATGCCTCAATGGTAGTATAAACCATAAATACTTATTTTGCTATAAAATATAAAAAGTAGCTATAGAAAATAATATTTTAATATAATTTTGGTTTATAATAAATAGGTATATACCTTTGCTATAGGAGGTAAAATTTTCATATTATAGTATCACTTTGAATCATCTCTATTTCATAGCTGTCTTATAAGGATATTTAATGTTTTATATGAATCTTATCATTTTTAATTTACATTTCCGAGCTTGCCGAAAAAAAGAAAAAAAAGGGAACTTGAAGAATTTTTAACCAGATAAAATGCAAATTTAACTCTCATTGAGGTCAAGGAAAAAAAAAGAGAGAGAAAATGTGGTGTTTAATACACATGGATTCTTCTTTTTCTCAACCGTTACATTGATAAATATGAATGATAAGTGGAGATTAGATAGTCAATAATTATATAATCCATATTAGAGAGGTGCTGGGGAAGGGGGGTATTGAAATTATTGAGAAGAGTCCAGATTAAGGTCCACTTTCATTAATTGGCCCAACATAATTATTTATACATGGGCTGAAAGCCCATATTTTTCTTTGGTCTTGTATTTCACTTTATAGTTCTAGATACTTCTATTTTTGGTAACAGGTGAAAGACTCATACGAAAATATCAATAAAAGTTACTCTTTTCTCTCTCAATCTCTTATCAAACCCTAGAACAATTCTGTACAAATTTACTTTTCTGCAATCAACATGGTATCAGAGCGAGGGATATCATAGAGTGGGATCTGTTCTATCCTCCGATATTACCCCATTCAATTTCATCGGATTTGTGATCTTTCGGCATGGTTCGTCAGTTTCGACAAATTCTGATTTTTTGGCAATTTTTTGCGCAGTTTTGTTGAGGATAATCATTTTGTGTTTCTTCCGGTGATTTGCTGTGAAATTTTGGTTCTTTTACAAGTTCCTCGTGAATCTAGGGTTTCCTATTGGTGAAGGGGGTACTTTACTTCGCGACTCTCTTCCTTTGAAGGTCGTACATCTCCGGTTGCGATGAGGATCGGTACAATTACTTTCTGCTTCATTTTTGCATAGTGCCTCTTTGTTGATTGTGATAAACTTGATTTGCTATTGTTATTTCTTTCGTTAAATCATGACTATTAGATCTACTACTTCGTCTTCACCTACTGGCAAGAACTTAACCCACACTGCTACAAGTACACATCTTCCATTTCATCCTGATGACTACACACACCCTTGCCATCCTTTATATGTCCATCCGTTAGATTTGTTGGGTTCTTCTCTAGTTATTGATCATTTTGATGGGTCATCCTATGCAAGTTGGCATATATCCATATTAGTTGCTTTATCTGTTAGGAACAAACTTGATCATCCATGGCACTTATGAAAAGCCACCTGAGGGTTCCCCTTTAGTTAGTCAATAGCAACGATGCAATGATTTGGTTGTTGTATGGCTTGCTAATTATGTCACTAGAGAAATTCACCAGAGTGTTGTTTATTCTGAGTTTGTAAAGAAATCTAGAGGGAATTAAAAGCTAGATATGGGCAAGCTAATGGGGCTAGGTTCTTTGAATTAAAAAATGACTTGGTATATGTTTCACAAGGTGCACTTGATATAACCTCTTACTTCAACAAGATTAAGCTACTCTGGGATGAGTTGGCTTCAATCAATGTAAACTCCCCAAATAGATTTACTTGTGGCAGGAATGCTAAGTCTGCAGAAGAACAACGAGTGTATTAGTTTCTTATGGGTCTCAATGAAGTCTATGTCCAAGTCAGGAGTAATATTCTCATGATAAAGCCCCTTCCCTCCATGAATACTATTTACAGTATTCTCCTAAGTGATGAGAAACAAAGATATGTGTCTGCAACTTCTCAATTCTCTTTAGACTTTGCTTCCTTCTATGCTGGGGTTTCCAAACAGTCATACCCTGCCAAGGTAGCCTTTGATTCTCATAAATCTGTTGTCACTTGCAAGTATTGCAAGAAACTTGGACATATCATTGAGAAGTGTTTCAAGCTTCACGGGTTTCCACAAAATTTCAAGTTCACCAAGGGTGGTGGTCCTCGCAAGGCTGCGTCTAAGGCATCAGTTGATTCTTCTGGTTCACAATCAGTGCCTTCTGGGTTAGACAACTCTCCTGCTCAGGCTACTCCTTTTGAACATACTTCTAGGATTCTTGGCATCACTCAACACCAGTATGTTCAACTAATGCAGCTTCTCCAACATTCCTATCTCAATCGTGATTCCTCTTAGTCTCTTATGGCTTCTGCTCACTTTGCAGGTAGAGAAGCCACACACAGTGTTTTACTTAAATCCTGTTATTTTTCACAAGTAGACAGTTTTGTTTGGATTATAGATTTTGGAGCCTCTGATATTACGACTTCTCAGAAGTCACTTCTTTTTAATATTCAACCTCTTTCCAGTGCCTGTCTTGTTTCTTTACCTAATGGTTATAAGGTTAAAGTCACCAATTGTGGTTCTTTAACTTTATTTCCTAACTTTACCTTGCACAATGTGCTTTACGTCCCCACCTTCCAATACAACCTTACCTCTGTTTACCATTTGGTTTCACAGTTTGATGGCATAGCTCAATTCTCTAGCACTTTGTGTTATTTACAGGGTTCTTCACTGAAGAAGCCTCTGGTTCTTGGTAGATTGGACCATGGTTTATACAAATTGGAGATTCCTCCTCTTACTTCTTCTTCACGTGTTTCTAGCTCTTTAGTTGCTTGTCCTCCTAGTTCTATTTCTGATGTTACCATTTTTGATAGTGTTAATAAGCATGAGTCTGCTGTTATCCTTCCACTGTTCCCCATTGTAATTCTGCTCATACAAATTTGAATAAAATAGATGTGATTTAGCATTTTAGGCTTGGTCATATTCCTTTTTCCTGAATGAAACATATATCTGCTCTCAATTCTTCTCTTTCTTCCAAACAATCTTTTCCGTGTTCTATATGCCCTTTAGCTAGACAAACCAGACTCTCTTTCCCTGATAGTATTACTCATTCTACTACTCATTCCAACTCATTCACATCGATACTTGGGGACCCTACCATTCTCCCACTACTACTAGTGCAAGATACTTCATTACTATTGTATATGACTACTCTAGAGTTACTTGGACTCACCTTCTGGTGGCTAAGAGCAATGCTTTTGATATGCTCAAAAGTTTTGTTACTATGGTTGAGACTCATTTTAATACAACAATCAAAACTGTGAGGAGTAATAATGCCCTAGAGCTGGGCTCTAGTTCTACTGGTTCCAAAATACTTTTCCAGAAAAAGGTATTATTCATCAAACTTCCTGCCCACACACACCTCAACAAAATGGTGTTGTGGAAAGGAAGCATATGCATCTCCTTGAAACTGCAAGGGCATTTCTCTTTCAATCTTCTTTACCTATTTCCTTTTGGGGTGATTGCATTCTTACTGCTACCTACCTAATAAATAGATTTCCTTCTTCCTTGTTACATAACAAGAGTCCTTTTGAAGTACTGTATGGTAATTCTCCCTCATATGCTCACCTTAGAACTTTTAGTTGATTGTGTTATGCCACTGTTCTTAAATTTCATAGAGACAAATTTGAGCCAAGGTCCGTGCCCTGTGTCTTTTTAGGTTATCCCTTTGCTAGGAAAAGCTACAAATTATATAATCTCACCTCTAAATCGTATTTTGTCTCTAGAGATGTTATTTTTCATGAGTATATCTTTCCTTTTGTACTTCCTTATTCTTTTTACACACATGCCTCTGTATTCTTCCTTCCTCATGTTCTTGATGATCATGTTGTTCCACCTACTTCATATTTTGCACCTGTTCCTTCATCTGTTTTTCTTTCTCCCTATTCTTTTCCTGATTTACCCATTGCCTCTTCTCCTTCTCCTGATGTACCTATTGCCCTTCCTCCTTCTTTTGTTCCTGAGGTTCCTGTGAGGACGTCTTCTAAACCTCATAATCCTCTAGGATATTTGAAGGACTATGTGTGCACATTTTTCTCTTCCTGCTCTACTTCTATTTCCAACATTGTCTCTACTAGTGTGCCTCCTGTATTTGAAACCTATACATTCTCTCATGCTACCTCCATTCTTGAAGTGGTAAGAGGCAATGACGAATGAATTTGAGGCTCTTGAAACTAATAGGACTTGGGTGGTTGTTGATTTACCTTTGGGGAAGAAGCATATAGGGTGTAAATGAGTCTACAAGGTTAAATATAAAGCTGATGGTGCTATTGAAAAATATAAGACCAGGTTAGTGGTTAGGGGTGACACACAGGTAGAAGGGGTTGGCTTTCATGAGACATTTTCTCAAGTGGTGAAATGTCCACTGTCAAGGCTCTGGGTGTTGTTGCCATCAAGAAACATTGGCCCCTGTTTTAGCTTGATGTCAATAATCCTTTCTGCATGGGGACCTTGATAAGGAGGTTTATATGAAGTTGTCTCCTGGTTATTATGTTCCTTTCACTTCTGATTCTGGGCAGCTGGTTTGCAAGCTTCATAAGTCTCTTTATGGTTTAAGACAAGCATCCACACAGTGGTATGCTAAATTATCTTAATCCCTATCTTCTAGAGGCTATACATCCCCTCTGAATGATTACTCCCTCTTCACAAGGGGTTCTGGGGATTCTTTTGTGATTTAAGCTGTGTATGTGGATGACATAATTCTGACTGAGACTGATTCTGATGAGATTTCTGCCTTAAATTCCTTCCTTCATCAACAATTTAGGATCAAGGATCTGGGTCTCTTAGCTATTTATTGGGGATTGAGGTTCTATATTCTTCTACTAGGTTCCTCTTACATCAAAAAAAGTTCATTGATGATATGTTGTCTGAGTTTCATTGTTCAGATTTCTTCTGTTTTGTGTCCTCTTGATCTAAATGTGAAGCTTAAGGCAAATAAAGGTGATCCTTTGCCCAAGCCTGAACTATACATATCTTTGATTGGTACGCTGAATTTTTTAACTCACACGAGGCCTAACATCAGCTATGCAATATAATAACTCAGTCAATTTATGCAGTCTCCCTGCCTTTCACACATGTTTGTTGGCCTGCATCTATTTAGGTACTTGAAGGGTACTTCTGAACATGGGATCTTCTTGAATGCCTCACCAGACTTGTTTGTTTCTGCTTTCTGTGACAGTGATTGGGCTGCCTGTCTGACACTAAGCAATCTGCCTCAGGTTATTGTATTTTATTGGGCGGTAGCCTTGTGGTTTGGAAGTCTAAGAAGTAGCCCATTGTTAGCATGTCCTCTGCTAAAGCTAAGTATAGAGCCATGAATAAAGGCGTGGCTGAGCTGGCCTGATTGTCTAGATTGCTTGCTGACTTGGGTCTTCCTTGCTCTTCCTATATACTTTATTTTGTGACAGTCAAGCTGCAATCCACATTGCTAGAAACCCAATTTTCCATGAAAGAACCAAATATATCCAGTTGGATTGTTATCTGGTTCATACCAAGCTTGTTGAGGGTTTGATTCATTTGGTACACACTTCTTCTTCTACTCAGTTGGCTGACCTCTTCACTAAGCCACTTCCAGGTGCTGCTCATCATGTTTTTTTTTTTGCTCAATCTCTTATCAAACCCTAGAACAATTCTGTACAAATTTACTTCGATTTTCCTTAATCAACAGGGATGGGGTGCAGAATGATGGTTTTTTTTAAAAATTTCAAAATAATGATGCCCAGATGTATACTTTTATATTTATAAAGAGAAAAAAAAAAGAAGAGATAGAGACGGATATGTACAATGTAATCCATGTGTTCATGTGAACCTTCAAAATCTATTAAGTATGTATTAAGAAATTCATTAAATATGTAAAAAATTTATTGTGAATCCAATTATTGTTATATATTAACTTGAGATCAATATATAAACTCATATGCTTTAATCTTGGATCCGCTCTAAGAGAATTTTATATTTAGAGAGATAAATGCAGGATCTTTTCACTTTTTATTCGGATTCCATCAAGCTGATTTTTTCTGTTTTCACATGTTACAAAATAATGATGCCTGAAAGTATACTTTTATATGTATACACACATAAATATATAACATCAAATCATTATACAGATTCCATCTCCACGTTACCCAAAAGCTCAAGCGTTTCCATTGTAATTCGCAGAAAGAAAAAGGTATCCAAAGACTGAATAAAATCTGACAAACACACAACCCCTTAAAATATATCCAACCGAAAGAATGAAGAAGAAAGAAAACATTCATCTTGAATTCTGAGTCTATTATTATTCAAATGGTCATTCAATTATCCGACATTATCTAGTAAAGTCATCTTTCTTTCGTTTGTAACAGAAAAATCACTTAACTATGCATATAACACTCGCTCAACTAGATTTCTTAAACTATCGATTGTCAAATACTTATTTTGCCCTCTAAATTATCAACTTTTGTCTTTTTTTAAGCTTTTGTAATATTATATTTTCTCTCTCTTTTTAATCTATATTATGGACTTATTTATAGAGAAAATAAATTTTATTTAAAAAATAAAAAAATAATATTCTAGAATATATAATATCAAAAAAATAAAATATAATTTTCAAAAATATATAATGCATATTATAAAAATACTTTTATTTTAAATAATTATTTTTATATTACGTGCATAGAATATATATTTTGAAAATGTTTATTTTCTTTCATTCTCAATTGTGTAAATAAATTTTTGAGTTTATTTGTTAACATCAAAATTATTATTACGAATAAATTATTCTAATAAAATTATTTACTATGCTCAATATATTATTATTCCAACATTATGTATGGCTTAAATACTATTTTATTTTTTTAAAATAAAATTTATTTATTCTATAGGAAAGTTCATAATTTAAATTAAAAAGAGAAAAAAAATCATATAATTAAAAAATAAAAAAAATACAAAAATTGATAATTTAGTAGGTATTTGATAATAATAAAATTTGAGAAATCTAGTTGAGTGACCTTCTGAGTGCTATAGACATATTTAAGTAATTTTATTGTTACAAATAAAAAAAAATAATTTTAATAGATAATTTCAGATAATTAAGTAATCATTTGAGCAGTGGACTCTTGATTTCTTTATGGCTTGGCATCAAAACATAAACAATATGACAACAAGAAACCTACAGTAGCGTTAGATTCTGTCTTTGAATTCTCAAAACTCTCTAAACATTGGTTTTGTTCTTAAACAAAAAATATTTCTTCCACTATGAAACATAAAAAAGTAATTTAATGGCACAAGAAATTTGAACCCGAGTCACTGATCAGTGATCACTATCATAAAATTCATTTAACACTTATAAGTGTAAGCCACGTCTATTGACGAATTATCTTAATCTTCCTTCACTAAGACCATACTTGTCGTCACTGAAAAGAACATCAACTGGTGCCCATTATTTTTAATTATTCTCATCATGTTCTAAGATTAAATCATAACTTGCCTAACCCAATAAGAGATACTACTACCTAATAAACTGGGCAAAAAGTTGAAACATATTCTTTTAGGGTACTGTTCTTTTAGAATAGGATTTCCACAGTTTACGGATGATAGAAATCTCTTGAAAATTGTATGTGTCACATCTTGAGATTGCATGTCATGTGATGAAATATGCGTTGTGTAAACGTAATTTTGCTTGAAATAAACAACGCGTCAACAAACTTTATGCAGCCCATGAGTTTATAGTATTTACTTTATACGTCACTATTGTAAGTGTTGATGTGGCTTAAAATTTTGAATATTCTTTGTTGGGACTTGGGCTAGTAGGTATGATTTAGGCTTTGAGATGTGATAAAATTACTATCTTTCGAGCATTAATTCCCTCACTTGTTTGTTGTGAGTCCGGAACCAAAATGTGGTTCTTTTTGATTCAAAATACAAAAATAAGTATTAAAAAAAAATTACCAAACTATATATAACGTCACAAAAAGTGGCGCTATACAGTAACGGTAACTGCACCGTTACTGTATAGCGCCACTTTTTGTGGCGTTATATTAATTAAAAGCTGACACATCTTATATAGCGCTACTATTAATGGCGCTATACCCCTTATTACCTCACCCCACCAATAATTTCTGTGTTTAATAATTCAAAAGCGTATAAAGCCACTTTTTGTGGCGCTATATACAAAAAAAACCTCTCCGGCTAGCCATTTCCTATATAAACATCGTAGAATTGCATATCTTCATTCAAAATTTTTTTTAACTCTTGTTGGTTTCTATTGTTGTTAAATTCTCCAGCATTTTTTCATTATGTCTGAAGAACGTAGAATAAGAGTATCATTATATTGGGGGGGGGGTGAGGTTGTGATGGAGAATAACTCTGTGGGCTATAGTTTACCTGCTAAGTGTAATGTTAAATTGCCACTTTCAATGGAGTACGAAACATTGATATCGTTGTTATGCAAGAAAATGAGTGTGAGAAAACGTTCAGTGATACTCAAAGTAACCGGAAGATATCCGTATTCCGTTACGCCGCAAGGGGTTGCTTTTTACTAAACATTGGCGTGTATGTGTTTAGTATCATTTTCATATTTCATGTATTTTTATTATGTTGGCCTGTTATGTTTGTGTTTGTGTTGTAGTAATGTTTTCCTTGTTTGTTGTACTAAATTTTATTTTAATTTAAGTGGAAGTTAAGTTAAAGTTGTTGTGTTACTATACCAAATACTATAAAATGAAATGAGAACTAAAAAAAGTAACTGTCATATTCGATTAAATATTGTTGTTAATGTATACAAAAATATTATTTACACCAATAAAAACATAAAAATGGAAGACCGAATCAATGTGTCCCGCATCCGGTGTGTCTCAAAGTAGCCGTTGGCCTGAGGCGCATCCCCTGCCGCCCGAGTACGCTATCAGGATCATCATCATCAAGTCGTCTCCTTATGGCCGGATGCGGCACAGGATGGCATGTATCGGTGGTGCTGTCAAGTTCAGTAGAAGGCTACATAATAATATCAAACTTAGTATAGAAAACTACATAACAATTTACAAAAATTTATATCGTCTTACCATAATCGTGTCTGGATCCTGAATGTAGTCATCTGTCGCAGCATCGCATGAAGCCTAAAAAAGTAAATTAATAAACTTAAAGAAAATAAATAAGTTATAGTAAAAACAGTAATAAAATTAATACTAATAAACTCATACCTGCACATGTGATGAGCTGCCATAACTCAGTCAGCGCCCACTATCAAAATCTCGGACCGGTCGAGACTCATCAGTGGTAGACGGGCCAGGGAAATATCTACCCAACTCTACTCCTTGAAAATCCGAGCCCGTGATCAAGAATTGACCCGATGGGGTCACCTGCGACGTCCCTGGAGTGTCATAAATGCCAAGGCTGTAAGACAGCATGTCGGTCTCATGCATGCCACCTCCCATATCAGCAGCAACATCATCAGCAGGAGCCTCAAAGCCCCCTTTCTGGGGACCTCCTCTACGCCCACGACCACGTCGTCCGGCACCAGCAGGTCGTCGGGGAGCAGCAACAGCTCGTCGGCCACCACCTCGTGGCATACCACGACCTCGCTGGTACGTGGCTGGGTCAACATAATCTGGCTCGTGTGCCAAACGCTGATCCGATCAGGCTCGCTGCAGTGTCTGGGCAGCCATATCCATGAAGCAACGACTATAGTCCTGCATGATCACAGGATCGTGGACATAACTCTGCATCTGCTGCCCATACGATATACGGTATGCAATCCAATCGCCTGCACAAAAGTTTTTAATATAAACTACGTATTTGACTCGAAATTACTATTAATGTAATTGATAATAACAGAAAACATACCAGAGCCTCATGTCTCCCGGCATATGAGACGTACCGACCATCTACCTGATGAACTGGGTTCCCGATAAAAAGTCGGGAAACAGTGCGGTACCATGCCATATAAACTTCGATAGGAAAGTACTGTTGCAGACCTGGGGTCAAGTCCCCTCGGCTGTCCCAAATACCCAACTGCGCTGCCAGCCAATCAATAAATGTGTCGTCCACCCTCATCCGATCATCCCTCTCATAATGTAAAGGATCCCATGCAGGCCGAGTCGGTATAGGCTGCGGATATCCAAACTGACGAAATACTCGCTCTGAGGCATGATGCTCGACAATATCGAGGCACGTGAGAGGGACGGAAGCCCTCCAAATATGGCGGCCGTGCGTGCAATACGCTGGCAAGGTACCTATCAGCTCTTCGCTGTACGACGTCCAAATGAACTATCAAATAATAGCACAAACCGTTAGTATGCGCAACACCTAGTTAAACAATAATTGGTAAGTTTAGTTAGATATTCACCTGTGCGTCCTCCAGAAAATCCAACACATCCCTACATAAGGAGAGATTATGATGGCCATGATACTCTCGTGCAAGTCTACGACGCAATACCCACCTACAAGCTAGAGGGAGATCAGGAATATGTACATTAGCCGGTAGTTGTGGTAGATGTGGCCGAAGCTGCAGAAATCCCACACCCAAACCTAACATACAAAGTTGACGTAAAGATTAACTATAACTAGGTAGAATTGTAACTAAAGGACATATTATTTGAATAAGCTGTCACCTGTAGAAGTGGCAGAAAGCCAGAAACGTCTCTCTGTGTGCCCATGGATGCCCGACACATCTGCCTGTACAAAAATGATAGGACAGCACCACCCCAGCTGTAGCTGACTGTATCATCGAAGTCCGCAAAATGATGCAGAAAACGGAGGCTCACTAGGTTCCTCGAAGTGTTCGGGAAGAAGACCCCCCCAAATAGAAGGAGCAACAACAGCCTCGTATATTGCTCCACATCCACCTCCGCTGAGTCATGGTGATAGTATCGTGGATCTGCACCAAGTGGTCTCTAATGGGGACCAACTGCATATGACTGCTCCCAATTGCTACAGCTGGGTCCTCGGACCTGAAGCACGTGAGCTTGTGCAGCATATCCATATATGAATCCCGATTAAAATATCTCATATTCCCAGGCAGTAAAACTGGCAAGCCATCAGTGGACAGGCCATATAAAATCTCGATGTCCTGGAGTGTGATGGTGGCTTCGCTGATGGGCAGATGGAAAGTGTGCGTCTCCGGTCGCCACCGCTCAATCAACGCCGTGATCAAAGCATAGTCGAGCTGTATCCGGCCAATGCTAATGATCCTATATAATCCCATCTCCTCCAGGTGATGGACCACACGGGGATGTAGAACGCGGGGAGGAGTCAAAAACTCCCACAATAAATCCACTCTCCTGCCCCGAAAAGTCTGCGTAAGCAACTCTCCCCCCATATATGCTCGGATCTATGCTGGGGCTGTAGGGGTAGTAGCTCCGACGTCCGAGGGCCGGGTTGTATAGGTGCATCCATGTCGTCAACTGTAAATTCATAATTTTTAATAACTATCATTAATAATTATGTATTTTTTTATAATTTAAATTCATATTTTTTAACAACTTAATTGTAAAAATTATATATATACTTATGGGTTCGGGCTAGATTTTCTGAGGCCCAGTGGTACCAAACTATCATTAATAATTTTATCTTTTTTTATCATTTATATTCATATTTTTAATAACTTAATTGTAAAAATTATATATATATATAATTTTTATAATTATGGGTTTCATGTTAGATTTTCTGAGGCCCAGTGGTACCAAACTATCATTAATAATTTTATGTTTTTTTTTTATAATTTTTATTCATATTTTTTAATAACTTAATTGTAAAAATTATATATATATATATATATATATAATTTTTATAATTATGAGTTTCGTGCTAGATTTTCTGAGGCCCATTGGTACCAAACTACCATTAATAATTTTATGTTTTTTTTTATAATTTTTATTCATATTTTTTAATAACTTAATTGTAAAAATTATATATATATATATATATATATATATATACCTATTGGTTCCGGGCTAGATATTTAGAGGCTTAGTGGCACAATATAAGATAATTAAACAAAATGAATTCTAAGCTAAAATACTACACAATACTACGCTACAAGGCTCTAAATTTTACTATGCTAAAAGGGTCTACGTTTTACTACGCTAAAAAGGTCTACATTTTACTACGCTAAAAAATAATCTAAACTAAACGGAATAAAAACACATAAATATACATGAGGATATTAACAAACACATTTTTAGACTAATTTACATATTTTTATACAACACTAAAATTAAATCCGGATAAAATTTAACATGCTAGTTTCGGAAAAAATAAACACAAACCGAAATAGAACACATACAAATCAAGTAATATGCATTGTTATAAAAGTTTCAACTTAAAATAAATCGAAATACCTCGATTTAGAATTTTCGGAATGTAAATAGATCGAAATTTTGACTCCGGAAGAGTGAATCCACAATAACACGAAGCTCTACTCGACAGTGGGACCACCAATCTTCAACTTGTATGTGCCGGGGGGACCCAAATTTTTTTTTATTTAAAAATGAGGCAGAATCGATCAGAAATTGAGGGGGAGGGGGACCAAGAGGGAGTAAAATAATGGAGTTAGAATGAAACGAAGAAGAAGAAGACGGAGGGTCAGGTAATAAGGGGTATAACGCCATTAATAGTGGCGCTATGTAAGATGTGTCAGTTTTTAATTAATATAGCACCACAAAAGGTGGCGCTATACAGTAACGGTGCAGTTACCGTTACTGTATAGCGCCACTTTTTGTGGCGTTATATATAGTTTGGTAACTTTTTTTTTAACACTTATTTCCGTATTTTGAGTAAAAAAGAACCACATTTTGGTTCCGGACTCGGCCCTTGTTGGTTTATGACGATATACCTTCGTCATACAACAAAGCCCAGAGATTTGCAGACAATAATTTCTGAAAATCTCTCTTTAGAACTTTAGTTATGGAGTTTCAAGGGAACTTTGAGAGAAAATAGGAAGAAGATGAGTTAGAAGAATTCTGCAGTGAATGAATCACTTATGAAGTAAGATAAGAAAAGAGTTAGAGGTTGAAGTTAACTAGAACTCTTCCACCAAAGAAGAGTAAAGCATTAGACTTCTAGTTACTCTTTATCTACAAGCTCTATAAATATCAGTGTTGTTCTCATTTATAGGTGACGCATATGTACTGAAGTAAAAGCAAGAATTGAGAGAAAAATAGCAAAATATTTTGTGAGTAATTCCCGTGAGATTCAAGAGTGTGAACCTAAAGCTATATGAAATAGATTGAAGAACCAGTTTCATAAAGTATTTTATGTGTCTTTCTTTATTTCTAGTTCAAAGTATAGTAGGCGTTTGATTGTACCTTTCATATTTCTTTAGAGCAAATTGTACTAGGTTTAATATTCCAAGAATAGTAAAGATCATGATAAGCATTTTTGAATTATTTTGCAAATTTTGGAGGAGAAAAAGCTCTATGCCAAGCTTTCCAGATGTGAATTTTGGTTTAGTGAAGTAGCTTTCTGAGGCATGTTGTGTCAGTTGAAGGTGTGAAAATTTGATCCTAATAAGATTAAGAGTTAGTACCCTCAAACCGCCTAAACTATAAAATATTTGTCAGTTTCCTACCTAAGCTATCACCTGTGCCCTAAAAACCCCTGAACTATATCCCCCTTCATAATAAAACCTCCCTCATTGCTTATGTGTCATATTATGTGAAATAAATCGCCTAAGAGTGCGTGAAGGGTGGCAATAACAACTAAAATAGGCCTACCTGATGTCACACTCCCTTTTCCTTGCGGAGTCCGGATTTCAACATTTTGGGACAACTCCTTTCCTTTGGGAATTGGGTAAGAGATTTGAAGAGTCGCCACCTAACGGATTAAGGTGCGTTAGGGCACCTAAAGCGAATAACTCATGAACTAGTTTACATTACCAGAGATTGGGTAAGGGCTCGAAATTACCTTGAAGGGAAGGTGTTAGGCACCCCTCGAGGTCCACAATGGTGGGTCCTAGCCAAACTCAATTTAAACGAATTAGTCTTTAAGCAAATAAAGCAATTTAAACAAATAGAGATTATTTTAAAACGGGAATTAAAGGGGTCCTAAGTTTATTAGCCTATAGGATCACTTCCATGCAATACTCGGTAACCTTCCCCAAATTGAGGTGTTACGCGTAGCATTAGCGCACAGGTCATCATCTCCTTTACTACCCAATTACCCTCCCCTTTTTCAATTATTACCTAGGCGTTCTAATAACATCCAGTACATATCTTATGCGTGCACTACCCGTCCCTTACCTCTGGCCTTGGAGGTATTTAGGACCTCTATTTAAGGAGGTTCTAGACTCACTTATGTTGTTTAAAAGGAGAAAACTAAGCGACAAACAAAAGTCAAGTAGGACTATCACATAAGGAGAAATTAAGTGGGCTCATGTTAAACTCCACAAATAGACAAACAAATGCACGCCGTTCAAACAAGTAATTTTAAATGATTTTAAGATCCTATATGCAGGATGTCTAAATGAGTACAAACATAACATAATATACAATAGTCTTATTAAAGCGAGCAGACGAATATCTATCAGTTTTCCTACTGATTTTGTTAATATTCTGAATTCGGGCATATGTCAAACAAGCAATCACAATTTTTAGACTCAAAATTTTATTTAACCTACAGGATTGCCTAAGTGAGGACCAGAGTAGAATCCTATAGGCATGGTATCTAAAATTGTTAAACTGATTTTATATCCTATAGACATGATATCTAAATTGCAGACACTGATTTTAAATTTCCTATAGGCATGGTATCTAAATTGCAGAAACTAACTTTTATATCTCTTATAGGCATGATATCAATCAATTTAAATCCTACAGACATGATTTCTAAGTTTTGAAACTAATTTCTTTTATTCCAATAGGCATGGCATCAGATATGTAGGCAGAATTTTAAAAGCACATCGCCAGAAAAATTATTATTCAAACATATAGGATCATATAGACATGGTTACTAATGCATGTGAAATGTGCATGAATCCTATGGACATGATTTCTAATGCAAAGAATCTATGAACAAGATTATTAGCATGCGAGTAAAGTACAGAACAGAGCAATCAGAGAGTCCTATAAGCAGTATCTCTAGTATGCCAAAAAAAAAAGTGAAATATAGAGTCACAAACAACCACAAATACTATAGGCAGGATCTCTAAACAAGTATGGCATTCACATGATTCAATAAACATAGTTAAACCCTATAGACAGGATTTCTACCCAATTTTTAACAAAGATATAGGAAAACCCCCCAGCTTTTACTAATAAACCCCAGATCTGTTTATTACAGAGATTATTACAGCCCAAAATTGAATAAATTACATAATAGTATCTATTACACTAGAAGGAGCCTTCATAGGCCCAATATGAACCTCAGAACCAGGCCTTCAAACATAGCAACTTTGGAGCATAATGGTAATCCATCCATAGCATATAAAATTGGGCTCCTGGTGTGTCAAAGTTCCCCAAAGGCCTCATGGACCCCGGGTAATGCTCACACCAGGACCACACTCAGAGAAATAGTTCATAAAAAGATTGGAAGACCAACCCCAATGTGTCAGAGTTCAGAGGAGTCTCAAGGACCCTAGGCAGTGCTCATACTTGGGGTGGTAGGAACTTAGATAACTTAGAATAGAAGTTTGAAATCCAGTGTGTAAAGGATAAAGGGAGAACATGTTTAAAAGACAGCTAATTTCAAAATGGTAAGGGAGCATATTCAGAAACCAGTGTATACAGGACAGTAACAAAACTGCACAAACAAACTCATGTTCAGTTTATAATCCAACTAAGTTGATATTGGTTCAGGCTATTTACCCATACCAACACTTAAAGCAATCGCAAAGCAAGGGTACTTGCACTAACATACAGGATTAGCCACATATTACATGCTTGCAATATCTAACAATAGTCGAAGTAGGGAACATACTGTCACGACCCGGATTTCCCACCATCGGGTGTCGTGATGGCGCCTACTATCGGAGCTAGGCAAGCCAAATATTTAAAACACCTTTCCTGCTTTCTTTCAAACAATATAATAAACGAGACAAAATTTAAGCGGAAGACTTTAAATCTAAAGCAACTGAAAACCAAAAGTGCGGAAGTTTAATACACATCACTACCCAAGGTCTGGTGTCACTAGCTCACGGACTACTACAGAATACTACAAACAATGTCTGAAAGGAAATACATCATGTTTGTCTGATACAAGATGAAACAAACAAAAAAAAACATGGAAAGGGACTTCAGCCTGCGAACGCCAGCTAGGCTACCTCGAGAGTCCCTGGACTGAAGATAGATCCCAGAAGTCCTACTACTAGGGTCTGTAAGCTGCTCCCTGATCTGTGCACCAAAAATGCACAGAGTGTAGCATCAGCACAACCGACCCCATGTGCTGGTAAGTGCCTGGCCTAACCCCGGCGAAGTAGTGACGAGGCTAGACAGTACCTACCACAATTAACCTGTACAGATATATATACAACAAGTGCAAGAAAACAATAACAAGATAATACAAAGTAAAACTGGGAGGGGACATGCTATCGGGGAGTAACAGATAAAAATGAAATATCGGAAATAAGCAGAAGAGACTCCGGTTCCCATGATGTATATATATATATATAAGTGGACGGCGTGCCACACGATCCCATAATATCATATATAAGTGGACGGCGTGCCACACGATCCCATAATATCATATATAAGTGGACGGCGCACCACACGATCCCATAATATAGTTCATAATATCTGACTTCATATAGTAGACCCCTTCAGGGGAGAATAACAACTCAATACCTTTAACCCGGCAAGGGTACAGTTAACAGCCCAAAATATCCCGACAAGGGAGAATATATATATCAGTCTACACATCCCGGCAAGGGAGTATTCACAACACATTCTCCTTTTTAAATCCATTCTTCCTCAACTAACACATTCATGTTCGAGCTAACGCTCCAAAAGTACACCAATCACAATTTTACCTCAACCGTTCACATTATATGAAACTCATCAAATAAACAAGGAGCTTGTGTCACATTATTCGAATTAAAAGCAATCAAGACTCACGGTCATGCTAGACTCCGGTGCATAGATAACCGTCACCATGCCTATACACCGTACTCCACATTAGCAAGTAGCAAATATCATCCTAATCCTATTCCCTCAAGCCAAAGTTAGAACAAACACTTACCTCGAATGCTCCAAACTCAACTCACGCTTCTAGTATAGCTTTACCTCTTGATTCCACCACCAATCCGCTCGAATCTAGTCATAAGTTACTTAATCACATTAATAATTACTAAATGAATCATCCCCAATGCATGAAAATAGATTTTTCAAGGTTTTTCCCAAAAAGGTCAAAAATACCCCCGAACCCACGTGGTCGAAACTCGAGGTTCGGACCAAAACCCGGTTACCCATTCCCCCATGAATCCCAATATATGATTTATTTTTAAATCGGACCCCAAATTGAGGTCCAACTTCTCAATTTGTAGAAAACCTAGGTTCTACCCAAAACACCCAATTTTCCTCATGAAAATCTTTGATTTGAAGTTGAAATTATGTTAAAAGATATTAAGGAATAAAGAAATTAAGTTAGAAATCACTTACCAATCATTTTGAAGAAGAAAAGTTGTTTGGAAAATCGCCTCTTAGGTTTTGGGTTTTTGAAAAGTGGAAAAATGACTAAAAATCCCGAATTTATACATTTTTCTGGGGGCTGGCGCGGACCGCACAGAAATGCACCGCGGCCGCGCCGAGGCAGGGGAGAAGTGGGCTCTCTCTGAACCCACCCATCGCGGACCGCATTGATTTGGTGCGCGGCCGCGCTGGTCGACCCTCTGAACCCCACCACGCGGACCGCACAGAAAAGCACCGCGGTCGCGTGGCTGCCAGCGCGGACCGCGCGGAAATGGCCGCGGCCGCGCTGGGCCTGCAACATCTGAACCTGTATATTTTTTTCTAAGTCTAAGACCTCCCGGGCCCCATTCAAAACTCACCCGAGCCCTCGGGGCTCCAAACCAAACATGCACACAACCTTAAAAATATCTTACGGACTTACTCGTGCGATCAAATCACCAAAATAACATCATATACATAGGATCAAGCCTCAAACACATGATTTTCTTTCTTCAACTTTCATAACTCAAATTCTCCATTTTTAGTCCGAAACACATCATATGACGTCCGTTTTTAGCCAAACTTTACAGATAGTGCTTAACACATATTTAAGACTTGTACCGGGCGTCGGAACCAAAATACGAGCCCGATACCTATATTTTCTAACCCCTTTTTCATTTCAAATTTTCATATCAAATTTCAGAAAAGCAATTTCTTTCCAAAAATTCATTTCTCGGGCTTGGGACCTCAGAATTTGATTCCAGGCACACGCCCAAGTCCCATATTTTTCTACGGACCCTCCGGGACCGTCGAATCATAGGTCCAGGTCCGTCTACCCAAAATGTTGACCGAAGTCAACATTATGCATATTAATACCAAAATTCATCAAATGTTTCACATAATTCACATATTCTAACATAAAAACTTTCCGACTACGCACCCGAACTGCGCACGCCAATCGAGGCAACTAAAAGCGAGGTTTTCAAGGCCTCGAAAGTGCGGAACAAGGAAGAACTACGGTGATGACCCTTCGGGTCGTCACATTCTCCACCTCTAAAACAACCGTTCGTCCTCGAACAGACAAAAGAAAGAAGTACCTGAGTCGGGAAATAAATGAGGATAACGGCTCCGCATATCGGACTCGGACTCCCAGGTCGATGCCTCAGGAGGCTGACCTCTGCACTGAACACGCACCGAAGGAAAACTCTTCGACCTCAACTGTCGAACCTGCTGGTCTAGAATAGCCACCGGCTCCTCCTCATATGACAGATCCTTGTCCAATTGGACAATGCTGAAATCTAACACGTGCGATGGATCTCCGCGATACTTCCGGAGCATAGATACATGAAACACGGGATGCACAGCTGACAAGCTAGGTGGCAAGGCAAGTCTATAAGCCACCTCTCCCACATGATCAAGAATCTCAAATGGACCGATGAACCTAGGGCTAAGCTTGCCCTTCTTCCCAAATCTCATCACGCCCTTCATAGGCGATACACGGAGCAATACCCGCTCACCGTTAATGAAAGCAACATCTCTGACCTTGCGGTCTGCATAACTCTTCTGTCTGGACTGAGTTGTACGAAGTCTATCCTGAATAATCCTGACCTTGTCCAAAGCTTCCTGAACCAGATCCGTACCCAATAATCGAGCCTCTCCCGGCTCAAACCATCCAACTGGTAGTTGTTGTTGTAGGCGAACTCTGCTAAAGGCAAAAACTGGTCCCACGAGCCTCCAAAATCAATGAAACAGGCTCGGAGCATGTCCTTAAGAATCTGAATAGTCCTCTCGGACTGACCGTCCGTCTGGGGATGAAATGCTGTACTCAACTCGACCTCGGTGCCCAACTCTCGCTGAACCTCTGTCCAGAAATGCGAGGTAAACTGCGTACGCCGATTCGAAATGATAGATAGCGGCACCCCATGAAGGCGAACAATCTCCCTGATATAAATCTCGGCTAACCTTTCGGACGAATAGGTGGCTGCAACAGGAACAAAATGCGCTGACTTGGTCAGCCTATCAACAATGACCCAAACTACATCAAACTTTTTCCGAGTCATCGGGAGTCCAGTAACGAAATCCATCGTAATCCTCTCCCACTTCCACTCGGGAAGTGTAATCCTCTGAAATAGACCACCGGGTCTTTGATGCTCGTACTTAACCTGCTGACAATTCAAACACCGAGCCACGTACGCAACGATGTCTTTTTTCATCTTACGCCACCAATAGTGCTACCTCAGATCCTGATACATCTTCGCGGCGCCCGGGTGAATAGAATACCGAGAACTGTGGGCCTCCGCTAAGATCAACTCTCGAATCCCATCAACATTGGGCACACAAATTCGCCCTTGCAATCTCAATACACCATCGTCATCTAAGGTTACTTTCTTGGCACCTCCACGCTGCACCGTGTCTCTCAAGACACACAAATAGGGATCCTCAAACTGCCGCTCGCGGATACGCTCTAGTAGTGAGAAACGAGCAACCGTGCAAGCTAACACTCTGCTAGGCTCAGAAATATCCAACCTCACAAGACGATTGGCCAAGGCCTGAACATCCAAAGCAAGCGATCTCTAGCTGACTGGAATATAAGCAAGACTACCCATGCTGGCGGACTTCCTGCTCAATGCATCGGCCACCACATGGCCTTCCCCGGGTGGTATAAGATAGTAACATCATAATCCTTTAGCAACTCTAACCACCTCCTCTGCCTCAAATTCAACTTTTTCTGCTTGAACAGATACTAAAGACTCTTGTGATTAGTGTAAACCTCACTCATCACGCCATATAAGTAATGCCTCCAGATCTTGAAGGCATGAACAATGGCTGCCAACTCGAGATCATGAACCGGATAATTCTTCTCGTGGATCTTCAACTGCCTCGAAGCATAAGCAATGACTTTGCCTTCCTCCATCAACACTGTACCAAGCCCAATACGAGACGCATCACAATAGACCGTATATGGCCCTGAACCTATGGGCAAAACCACTACCGGTGCCGTAGTCAGAGCCGTCTTGAGCTTCTGAAAGCTCGCCTCACACTCGTCCGACCACCTGAACTGGACACCCTTCTAGGTCAATCTGGTCATAGGGGCTGCAATGGATGAAAACCCCTCCACGAACCGACGGTAGTAACCTGATAACCCTAGGAAACTCCGAATATCCGTAGCTGAAGCTGGTCGAGGCCAGTTCTTGACTGCCTCTATCTTCTTCGGATCTACCTAAATACCTATTGCTGATACGACATGACCCAGGAATGCGATCGAACTCAACCAAAACTCGCACTTTGAGAACTTAGCATACAACTGACTATCCTTTAGGGTCTGAAGGACCACTCTGAGGTGCTGCTCATGCTCCTCCTGACTGCGGGAGTATATAAGAATATCGTCAATGAAGACTATCACGAACAAGTCCAAATAAGGTCTGAACACTCGGTTCATCAACTCCATGAACGCTGCTGGGGCATTAGTCAATCCAAATGACATGACCAAAAACTCATAGTGCCCATACCGAGTGCGAAATGCTGTCTTAGGGACATCAGACGCCCTAATCCTCAGCTGGTGGTAGCCAGATCTCAAATCTATCTTTGAAAACACCCTCGCACCCTGAAGCTAGTCGAATAAATCATCGATCCTCGGCAGTGGACACTTATTCTTAATTGTAACCTTGTTCAATTGCCGGTAATCGATGCACATTCTCATCGAACCATCCTTTTTCTTAACAAACAACACCGGCGCACCCCAAGGTGAAACATTGGGTCTAATGAAACCTTTCTCAAGCAAATCCTGCTGTTGTTCCTTTAACTCTTTCAACTCCGGCGGGGCCATGCAATATGGAGGGATAAAAATGGGCTGAGTGCCCGGGGCCAAATCAATACAAAAGTCGATATCCCTGTCGGGCAGCATACCCAGCAAGTCTGAAGGGAAAACCTCAGAAAACTCCCGAACAACGGGCACAGAATCAATAGAAGGGGCCTCCGCGCTAGAATCGCGAACATACACAAAGTAGGCCAAACATCCCTTCTCGACCATACGCCGAGCTTTCACATACGAGATAACACTGCGGGTACAATGACCAGAAGTCCCCCTCAACTCTAAAAGGGGTAAATCCGGTAAGGTTAAGGTTACGGTCTTGGCATGGCAATCCAAGATAGCATGGTACGGGGATAACCAGTCCATCCCCAATATAGCATCGAAGTCGACCATGTCCAAAAGCAACAAATCAACACGGGTCTCAAGACCCCTAAACACTATGATACAAGAACGATGAACTTGGTCGACCACAATAGAATCACCCACCGGTGTTGACACATAAACAGGAATACTCAACGAGTCACTAGGCATAACCAAATAGGGTGCAAAATAGGACGACACATATGAATACGTAGATCCGGGATCAAATAGCACAGAAGCATCCCTATCACAGACCAGAATAGTACCTGTAATCACAGCATCTGATGACTCAGCCTCTGGCCTGGCTGGCAAAACATAACAACGGGGCTGGGCCCCACCTCCCTGAATCATATCCCTGGGACGATCTGCTGCTGGTTGACCCCTACCTCTAGCGGTCTGAGCTCCACCTTTAAGACCGCTACCTCCACCTCTATGTCCTCTACCCCCACTTATAGCTGGCTGGGCAGGCTGTGGGGCAACTGGTGCCTGGATCATCGGGCGAGGACCCTGCTGCTGCGAGCTACTGGAAGCTCGAGGGCAATATTTGGCAATGTGTCTCACATCGCCGCAAGTATAACAAGCCCTCGGCTGCTGAGAATAACGAAGTGGTGGTGCACTGATAGGTGCTGATGGTGAAATGAAGAGCTGCTGGTCAGAATACTGCGGCTGAGAACCACGACCACCTGGTGTACCATGAGAAGCCTGGAGAGCTGACTGAAAGGGCCTCAAAGGATGACCTCTACCATAAAATCCCTACCTCCAGACGAGGTACCACTGAATCTACCCGAATGATGGGGCCTCTTATCAGACCCATGACCACCTCCCTGAGCAAGTGCCATCTCTATCCGGCGGGCACCATCTGCCGCCTCCTGAAATGAAATCTCACTACCGGCACTCATGGCCATCTGAACACGGATCGGCTGGGCCAACCCATCAATAAGCCTCCGCACCCTCTCTCTATCGGTGGGGAGTATCACAATGGCGTGACGAGCAAGATCAATGAACCGGGTCTCATACTAGGTGACCGTCATAGGACCCTGCTGAAGACGCTCAAACTGCCTGCGAAGAGCATCTCGCTGAGTAACTAGAAGAAACTTCCTCAGAAATAACTCTGAAAACTGATCCCAGGTCAATGATGGCGACCCTGCTGGCCTGGCTAAACAGAAATCCCTCCACCAAGTCTTGGCAGATCCTGCCAGGCGAAAAGTGGCGAAGTCGACCCCATTGGTCTCTACAATGCCCATAGTCCGTAGAACCTCATGACAGCTGAATATGAAATCCTGAGCATCCTCTGAGAGGGTGCCACTATATGTGGTTATGAAGAGCTTGGTGAAACGATCAAGCCTCCACAAAGCATCAGCGGACATAGCCGCACCATCGCTGGACTGAGCCGCAATACCTGGCTGGGCTGCCACAGCTGGCTGAACTGCTGGAACCTGAGCCTGAGGAGCTACCGGCTCTGGAGTACGAGTATCGGGAGTCTGAACTCCTCCCCCAGCCTGAGATGTGGCTGGAGCTACGGGAAGCAAACCTGCTCTAGAAATGCCCTCCATAAAGCCTACCAGTCGGACCAAAGCGTCCTGAAGCACTGGAGTGGCTATGAAACCCTCTGGGACCTGAGCTGGGCCCACTGGAATAGCTGGGGCCGGAACCTCCTCCTCAAAATTGACCCGAGGCTTCGTCGCTGGAAATGCTGCTCGGGGCTGAGCTCTGCCCCGGCCTCGGCCTCTGGCACGGCCTCACCCTCGCCCTCTGCCTCTAATAGGGGCTGCTGCTGGGGGATCAGGCTATTGCGCGGTAGAAGAGGAAGCACGTGTCCTCGCTATCTCTGAAAGAACAGAGTGGAAAGACAATCAGTACTTGAGAAACAGAATCGCACGACAAGAATGAACAAGGTGAAGTTTTCCTAACTCAATAGCCTCTGCGGTATAAATACAGACGTCTCCGTACCGATCCCTCAGACTCAACTGAGCTTGTCCGTGAGTTGTGAGACCTGAGTAACCTAGGGCTCTGATACCAACTTGTCACGACCCGGATTTCCCACCATCGGGTGTCGTGATGGCGCCTACTATCGGAGCTAGGCAAGCCAAATATTTAAAACACCTTTCCTGCTTTCTTTCAAACAATATAATAAACGAGACAAAATTTAAGCGGAAGACTTTAAATATAAAGCAACTGAAAACCAAAAGTGCGGAAGTTTGAACCAAAATGCTACCCAGAGTCTGGTGTCACTAGCTCACGGATTACTACAGAATACTACAATCAATGTCTGAAGGGAAAATATATCATGTTTGTCTGATACAAGGTAAACAAACAAAAAAAACATGGAAATGGACTTCGGCCTGCGAACGCCAGCTAGGCTACCTCGAGAGTCCCTGGACTAAAGATAGCTCCTAGAAGTCCTACTGCTGCGGTCCGTAAGATGCTACCTGATTTGTGCACCA
Organism: Nicotiana sylvestris; assembly: GCF_000393655.2. Taxonomy (NCBI): domain Eukaryota; kingdom Viridiplantae; phylum Streptophyta; class Magnoliopsida; order Solanales; family Solanaceae; genus Nicotiana; species Nicotiana sylvestris. Next base: position 83,154,508 of record NC_091068.1, on the reverse strand, counting down.
AAAATGCACAGAGTGTAGCATCAACACAACCGACCCCATGTGCTGGTAAGTGCCTAGCCTAACCCCGGCAAAGTAGTGACGAGGCTAGACAGTACCTACCACAATTAACCTGTACAGATATATATATATACAACAAGTGCAAGAAACAATAACAAGATAATACAAAGTAAAACTGGGAGGGGACATGCTATCGGGGAGTAACAGATAAAAATGAAATATCGGAAATAAGCAGAAGAGACTCTGGTTCCCATGATGTATATATATATATATATAAGTGGACGGCGTGCCACACGATCCCATAATATCATATATAAGTGGACGGCGTGCCACACGATCCCATAATATCATATATAAGTGGACGGCGTGCCACACGATCCCATAATATCATGTATAAGTGGACGGCGTGCCACACGATCCCATAATACGTGCCACACGATCCCATAATATCATATATAAGTGGACGGCGTGCCACACGATCCCATAATATAGTTCATAATATCTGACTTCATATAGTAGACCCCTTCAGGGGAGAATAACAACTCAATACCTTTAACCCGGCAAGGGTACAGTTAACAGCCCAAAATATCCCGACAAGGGAGAATATATATATCAGTCTACACATCCCGGCAAGGGAGTATTCACAACACATTCTCCTTTTTAAATCCATTCTTCCTCAACTAACACATTCATGTTCGAGCTAACGCTCCAAAAGTACACCAATCACAATTTTACCTCAACCGTTCACATTATATGAAACTCATCAAATAAACAAGGAGCTTGTGTCACATTATTCGAATTAAAAGCAATCAAGACTCACGGTCATGCTAGACTCCGGTGCATAGATAACCGTCACCATGCCTATACACCGTACTCCACATTAGCAAGTAGCAAATATCATCCTAATCCTATTCCCTCAAGCCAAAGTTAGAACAAACACTTACCTCGAATGCTCCAAACTCAACTCACGCTTCTAGTATAGCTTTACCTCTTGATTCCACCACCAATCCGCTCGAATCTAGTCATAAGTTACTTAATCACATTAATAATTACTAAATGAATCATCCCCAATGCATGAAAATAGATTTTTCAAGGTTTTTCCCAAAAAGGTCAAAAATACCCCCGGACCCACGTGGTCGAAACTCGAGGTTCGGACCAAAACCCGGTTACCCATTCCCCCATGAATCCCAATATATGATTTGTTTTTAAATCGGACCCCAAATTGAGGTCCAACTTCTCAATTTGTAGAAAACCTAGGTTCTACCCAAAACACCCAATTTTCCCCATGAAAATCTTTGATTTGAAGTTGAAATTATGTTAAAAGATATTAAGGAATAAAGAAATTAAGTTAGAAATCACTTACCAATCGTTTTGAAGAAGAAAAGTTGTTTGAAAAATCGCCTCTTAGGTTTTGGGTTTTTGAAAAGTGGAAAAATGACTAAAAATCCTGAATTTATACATTTTTCTAGGGGCTGGCGCGGACCGCACAGAAATGCACCGCGGCCGCGCCGAGGGAGGGAGAAGTGGGCTCTCTCTGAACCCACCCAGCGCGGACCGCACTGATTTGGTGCGCGGCCGCACTGGTCGACCCTCTGAACCCCACCACTCGGACAGCACAAAAAAGCACCGCGGCCGCGTGGCTGCCAGCGCGGACCGCGCGGAAATGGCCGCGGCCGCGCTGGGCCTGCAACATCTGAACCTGTATATTTTTTTCTAAGTCTAAGACCTCCCGGGCCCCATTCAAAACTCACCTGAGCCCTCGGGGCTCCAAACCAAACATGCACACAACCTTAAAAACATCTTACGGACTTACTCGTGCGATCAAATCGCCAAAATAACATCATATACATAGGATCAAGCCTCAAACACATGATTTTCTTTCTTCAACTTTCATAACTCAAATTCTCCATTTTTAGTCCGAAACACGTCATATGACGTCCGTTTTTAGCCAAACTTTACAGATAGTGCTTAACACATATTTAAGACTTGTACCGGGCGTCGGAACCAAAATACGAGCCCGATACCTATATTTTCTAACCCCTTTTTCATTTCAAATTTTCATATCAAATTTCAGAAAAACAATTTCTTTCAAAAATTCATTTCTCGGGCTTGGGACCTCAGAATTTGATTCCGGGCACACGCCCAAGTCCCATATTTTTCTACGGACCCTCCGGGACCGTCGAATCACAGGTCCGGGTCCGTTTACCCAAAATGTTGACCGAAGTCAACATTATGCATATTAATACCAAAATTCATCAAATGTTTCACATAATTCACATATTCTAACATAAAAACTTTCCGGCTACGCGCCCGAACTGCGCACGCCAATCGAGGAAACTAAGAGCGAGGTTTTCAAGGCCTCGAAAGAGCGGAACAAGGAAGAACTACGGTGATGACCCTTTGGGTCGTCACACATACAGCTGAATTAGACAGGGTTTCACATTGAAGGTAACTTAGTTTAACATTGTCACTAAGTGAAATCACATAGTCAAATAACAAAAAGAATCATGCTGAAATCTTAAACTAATAAGAGCATAGGGTTCAATAGAGTAACTAAAGCATGCCAGTTGAGAAAATAGTAACAAAAAAACATGCTGAGGTCGAAATAAACTATAAGACAGAATGAGATAACAAGAACTGAAATAAACCAATTGAGAATGGAGTAAACAGGAATCATAGATCACAAAGAAACATCCTGAGGTTTGAAATAAACTAGCAAATAGGCACATAGAACAGGATAGGATAACAAGAGCTAACACATACTAGTTAGGAAGAAAGTAAACAGGAATGTAATGGCAACTTGGATCCAAAGAGTTTATCCTTGGCTTCTAGCCGGCTAAACAATGTAGGAATAAGAGTAGTCGCACAAAAAAGAGCCCAAATTCTTTGAAGAAAGGGCAGAGAGCTATTGAGTTGTAAAGTGAAGAAATTGTAAGAGTGTGTAAGTGTGAGTGTAAGTCTGTAAGCGTGAGCTTGTCTCCTTTTTAAAAATCAGAATGGTGAAGGATTATATAGCATACAGTAGAGTAAATAAGTAATGTAGGAAAAATCAAGGGCACACAAATAAGGTATGCGAAATCAATTAACCAGTTAATTAAGGCTAAACATCAATTAATTAAGAAGACAGAAATTCTGAAAATATCACTTAAATTAAGGAGAATCTCATACGAAATCAATTAGCGGACATAATTGAGGTTTAATAAGGTAAGCAATAAGTCCAAAGACCATTTATAGGTTGGTCACAATAGTCAAAACCCAGAAATCAGGTTAGTAAATAACTAAGGAAAGTAGTACCAATTATGAATCACATATAAGGAAAGAATAAGTAAAAATCTTTCGAAGAGATATCAGTCTTGAAAAGGAGTACAATTTCAAACCCTAATTAAGCAAGTAAACCAATTAATTCGTTTATTTGACAGAGCCAAAATAAACGGGCAAGATCAGTGAGGTAAATAATCGAATAGCGGAAAACCTTAAGCATGTAAAAACCGCAGAAATGAAACATCAAGTAAAGAAACTAGTCGAACAGTAAAGAAGAAAGGACGGAGTTGAGCCTTTAGGCATTTTAAATCATTTACAGAAACTTAAAAGATGAAACCCTAGTTTTTAGGGAAAAACGAAAATCGGCCAACAATAATAAGAAAAGCAGTGGATTACTAAAAGAAAAGTAACAAACAAACTCAAACCATTTCAGATCTAAAGAGATCTGAACGATTTAACCAGAAATAGTTAGGTCATGCAAAAAATAAACAGAGGTGAGAAAATCTGGTTTGAACCAGAGATTTGAAGCCATGAACACGAAGATATCAATACTCACAAACATAGGAACGAACACATACGGATTCATCGAGAAAATGAGGGGTTTTGAACCAAGTTTGTGTTGAATCTCCTTGAGATTCCATCAAATAACATGGAAGTCGAACAACCAATAGAGATATGAGGCCGAATAAGGCCTAGAATCGAAGAATAGACCCATGGATCAAAGAGATCCTGTTGACAGCGGGCTAGGGTTAGGAGGAAGGTGAGAGAGAAGAGAGGAGGAGAGGTTTGGGGGTTTGGTATATTAAAAAAGGAAAGAATATCCTGGATCGTTGATCTCTTGAGATCAACGACCATGATTGAATTTGGGGGTTGGGCGGGTTAAATTTGTGTTACGGGTATTGGGTTAGCTTAATTGGGCTGGGGTGGTAATTTGGGCCAAGTCCGAAAAGAAATTATTAAAAGAGGCTATTTGTTAAATACCCTATTAATCTGATAAAATAATTTATAAAAATAACTAATAAATGATAAAAATAATATTTGTGCATAAAAATAATTCAAAATGATTATTTAATATTATAAAAATATAAAAAAATCATTTTCTTTTATAAATAAGGTAATTATGCACATATGCGCTATTATTGCAATTATAGCCTAAAAATAAATATAATTATGTATAAAACGATTTAAGCTTAATATAAATATAAATGATAAAAAATAAAGTAATAAATCATCCTAAAACTATTTGTGATGCAATTAGTAATTATTTGGATAATAAAATTCTAGAATAAGTTAATTAAAATCCTTTTAAAATTACAAAAAAATTATGAAAAAAATACTGGTTGATGCTCATGCACTATTTTGAAAGTATATATATGCATTTTAAAGATATATATGAGGGAAAAATCGGGTATCAACAGCTGCCCCTCTTTATCCGGGAAGGATGAAAGAGTTGTCGGGTAAAGAAATGATGGCCGATTTTGACCGAATGGGGTGTTTTGAAAATTATAGGTCGCACCCTGGTCTTTGAGATGCCTACATATCCCTAGTTTAAAAGAATCAAGCCATGTGTAGTTCTAGACCCAACGGTGAATGAAGCCGATGAAATTGTTATAGGAATGGTAGTATGTTTCGGAAAAGGTTCTTTCGTGAAGGGTGGTATCAGATGGGTTTGTGCAGAGTTATGAGGGCAAAGCTCAATTGTAACGGACGCATCACAGGGAAAGTATTTGAACGGTCCTAGAGTAAAGGCGAGTAATTGATGGGAGTCGACTACGTTCGAAATAATGGCAAGGTATAAGTGGTATGAGCAGAAACCGGAGCGAAGGTTGCTTCTGTTTGAAGAACGGTTACCTCCTGGTTTCCTGGAAAACTTAAAACACAATGCATGCAAGTATGTAGATTACTGCGATAATTTAAACATGAAGCAAATTCCCTTTGGACCATGAAGTTTGGCTTTGGACAGAGAGGATGACGTCCTTAAAACATGACGTCTTGGGCCATGAATCATGAGATAAGAGATTCGCAGGTCATGAAATGATGTCCTCGGGCCATGAGAATGGTGCCTCTAGACCATGACGCCTTTGAATAATGATGTGCAGTATTGAGAGATCCTTAGGCCATGACATGGTGTCTTCAGGCTATGAGGATGATGCCTTTGGACTATGACGCCTTTGGACAAGTTGGCTATATATCAGCCCATGAAGTGCCGAGACATGATGATGGATCATATAAGCAAACAAGATAGAGCTTAGTCTTGCATAGAATTGGGATAGAGCTTAGTCCCGGAGAAGGCATAATAGTGCTAGGTTTCAGGTAGTGTAACATTTAGAAATAAACAATGAAAGGTAGAGCTTAGCCTTATGCAGTTGGAGAGGCAGGGCTTAGCCTTATGAAAATAGGGAGGCAGGGCTTAGCCTAATGCAAGATTTGAGACAGGGCTTAGTCTCGTGCAAGGGAAGGCAATGCTTAGCCTTTTGCAAATATGGAAGCAGGGCTTAGCGTCGTGCAAGATTTGAGACAGGGCTTAGTCTCATGCAAAGAGAAGGAAATTCTTAGCCTTATGCAAATATAGAGGCAGGGCTTAGCCTCGTGCAAGATTTGAGACAGGGCTTAGTCTCATGCAAAGAGAAGTCAATGCTTAGCCTTATGCAAATATGGAGGCAGGGCTTAACCTCGTGCAAGATTTGAGACAGGGCTTAGCCTCATGCAAGAGAAGGCAATGCTTAGCCTTATGCAAATATGGAGAGAGGGCTTAGCCTCATACAAGATTTGAGATAGGGCTTAGTCTCAATATAAGGAGAAGGCAATGTTTGGCCTTATGTTGTGAACAAATAGCAAATAGGAGTAGAATATTTCTTAGCTGGAGATATATTTGCATCTGGTGGCCTGATTCTTATGAGGATAGTGATTTTGATATGTGCATATTTACGGATACTCCTGTCATGTTCACTGTGTCTGCATCCAAAGAAAAATTGTGACTTTTGTGGGGGGGGGGGGGAGGGGGAGGGGGATGTTGGTTCATGCCTTTGTCTGCTTGTTTTTCTTTGTTCCGTTTTGGAGGCCCTATTCGAGTTACCCTGAGTAACACATGGCGACCATAGAAATAAAGTTTTTGAAAATATACACTTATTAATGAAATAGGATCATTTTGGAAAACATAGTGGTATATAATATCAAGTAAATTAGATGAACTAATGACTGTAACACTTTTAGATACACTGCGGCTTCCTTGCATTAGAATTTTGAGGGTCCTCCTCAAAATTCTACCCTAGTTTGATCCTTCGGTCGTTATGCACGCGACAAAGTTTGTCAGATCTGTACCGGAATTTTGAGAATCCTTCTCAAAATTCTGCCCCAGTTACTTAACCGATTTTTGATTGTCTGCATATGACAGCGTCGCTGGACTTGTTCCGAAATTTTAAGGGTCCTCCTCAAAATTCTGTCCCAATTTTTGGTTCTGAGGGAAATGAAGATTTTATTATGATAAGACCGAACCCACAGGGCTCCCTCTTAAACGGGAATCAGGTCAAACGTAGTTCAGTTACATCAGATGTATGAATGTAAACAATCTTAAACATAGTATCTCTTGACTGCGTCTTGATGGGTTTTGGCCATACTTCTCCGTCCATTTCTGCAAGTATGAGTGCTCCGCCTGTTAGTACCCAGTGAACCATGTAAGGACCTTGCCAGTTGGGTGAAAATTTCCCTTTAACTTCATCTTGATGCGGGAAGATCCACTTCAGCACCAACTACCCAGTGCGAATTTTCTTGGTCTGACCCTTTTGTTGAAAGCCCGGGACATTCTATTCTGATAAAGCTGACCGTGACATACTGCATTCATTCTTTTTCCGTCTATGAGGGTTAGTTCCTTATATAGGCTCCTTATCTATTCTGCATCACTAAGTTCGGCTTCTTGTATGATCTTTAAAGAAGGAATTTCTACCTCGGTTGGAATGACAACTTCAATACCATAAACCAGTAAATAAGGAGTTGTTGTAGTTGATGCGTGGACTGTGGTGCAGTACCCTAATAGGGCAAAAGGTAACTTCTCATGCCACTATTTGTACTTTTCTACCATCTTCCTCAGTATCTGCTTGATATTCTTGTTGCCAGCTTCCAAAGCTCCGTTCATTTGAGGCATGTATGTTGTAGAATTTTTGTGCTTGATTTTGAAGGTTTCACACATGGATTTCATTAGATCATTGTTGAGATTGGCGGAATTATCAGTGATAATGGACTCGGGAACCCTGAATCGACAAACAATACGATCCTTGACAAAATCTGCGACGACTTTCTTAGTTACAACTTTGTAAGATGCAGCCTCTACCCATTTTGTGAAATAGTCTATAGCCACTAAAATGAACCGGTGCCCGTTAGAAGCAGTGGGCTCGATCAGACCGATGACATCCATTCCTTCGGCAACAAAAGGCCAAGGTGCACTTGTTGTATTGAGTTCATTTGGTGGTACCCATATCATGTCTGCATGTACTTGGCATTGGTGGGATTTTTGGACGTACCTGATGCAATCCATTTCCATGGTCATCCAAAAATATCCAGCTCTAAATATCTTTTTGGCGAGAACAAAACCGTTCATATGTGGTCTGCAAGTTCCAACATGTATCTCCTCAAGCAATCTGGAAGCCTCATTTGCGTCAACACACCTTAACAACCCCAGATCAGGAGTTCTTCTATACAGGGTCTCTCCGCTTTGGAAGAAGTTATTGGACAGCCTCCGTAGAGAGCGCTTCTGAGTATGGTTTGCCTATTCTGAATATTCTCCTTTCGCCAAATATTCTTTGATGTCCTGGAACCAAGGTTTCCCATCCATTTCTTCTTCAACATGAGTACAGTAAGCCAGCTGGTTATGGATTTTCACCGAGATGAGATCGATGAAATTCTTATCTAGATGTTGTATCATTGATGACAAGATGGCCAGTGCGTCTGCGAACTCGTTCTGGACTCTTGGAACATGTTTGAACTCTATCTTTGTGAACCTATTCATTAACTCTTGCACATGATACAAGTATGGTAGTATCTTGGTGTTTTTCGTAGCCCATTCTCCTTGTACCTGATGTACCAGAAGATCCGAACCGCCAATTACCAACAATTTTGTATATTCATATCGATGGCCAAATTGAGCCCCAAGATGCAAGCCTTATATTCCGCCATATTGTTGGTGCATGGAAACCTAAGCTTTGCGGATATCGGATAATATTGACCTCTCTCTAATACCGAAACTACTCCAATTCCCACTCATTTGAAGTTTGCAGTCCTATCGAAGAACATTCTCCAACTGTCATAGGCTTCAGCAATGTCCTCTCTTACGAATGATACCTCTTAATCAGGAAAATATGTTTTTAATGGTTCATATTCTCCTCCCACAGGATTTTCAACAAGATGGTCTGCCAATGCTTATCCTTTGACTGCCTTCTGAGTCATATAGATGATATCGAACTCACTTAACAATATTTGCCACTTGACTAACTTCCCGGTTGGGCTTCTGAAAGATGTACTTAAGAGGGTCCATCCTGGATATGAGGTATGTGGTATAGACACAGAAGTAATGCCTCAATTTCTGAATTGTCCAGGTCAAAGCACAACAAGTGCATTCCAGTAGAGAGTATTGTGCTTCATAAGGTGTGAACTTCTTACTCAAGTAGTATATGACTTGCTCCTTTCTTCCTGTCTTGTCATGTTGTCCCAAAACACATCCGAAAGCTCCAACTAATACGGATAGATAGAGTAGCAAAGGTCTTCCAGGTTCTGGCGGGACTAGGACTGGCTGTGTAGATAGGTATTCCTTGATTTTGTCAAAAGCCTTCTGACAATCCTCGGTCCAACTAGTTTCAGCATCTTTCCTCAATATTTTGAAGATGGCTTCACATATTACCGTGGACTGTGCTATGAAGCGGCTGATGTAGTTGAGGCATCCCAGGAAGCTCATCACGTCCTTTTTTCTCTTTGGTGGTGGTAACTCTTGGGTAGTCTTAACTTTGGATGGGTCCAGCTCGATTCCTCAACGGCTGAAGATGAATCCCAACAGCTTTCCTGCAGGAACCCCGAGTGCACATTTTGCAGGGTTCAATTTTAGATTGTACCTCCTTAGCCTGTCAAAGAACTTTCTCAAGTTTGCTATGTGATATGCGACCCTCTTGGATTTGATGATGACGTCGTCAACATACACCTCTATTTCCTTGTGTATCATATCATGGAAGATGGTTATCATGGCTCTCATGTAGGTAGCCCCAGCATTATTTAGACCGAATGGCATCATCCTGTAGTAGTACACTCTCCACGGTGTAATGAAAGCTATTTTCTCTGTGTCTTTTTTGTCCATCCAGATCTGGTGATAACCCGCGAAGCAGTTTACAAAGAATTGGAGTTCATGCTTGGCGCAATTGTCGATCAGGATGTGTATATTTGACAGTGGGAAATCGTCCTTGGGACTTGCTCTGTTTAAATCCTGATAGTCAACACACACACTTACTTACCCGTCTTTGTTCAAAACTAGTACAATATTGGCTAACCAGGTTGGGTACTCAACTACCCTGAGGACCTTGGCTTTGATCTGCTTAGTGACCTCCTCTTTTATTTTTAGGCTCATATCTGGTTTGAATTTTCTAAGTTTCTTCTTCACCGGCGGACACATTGGGTTGGTGGACAACTTATGAGCAAAAATGGATGTGCTCAGACCGCTCATAGCATCATATGACCATGCAAAAATACCCTCACATTCTTTCAGAAAATGAGTGTATTCTTCCTTCTTTGACAGTGATAAGTGAATGCTTATGCGAGTCTGTTTGACAATTTCAGAATTTTCTAAATTGATTTCTTCGGTTTCGTCCAAGTTGGACTCAGGTTTGTTCTCAAAGTTCTCAACTTCTCTAACAACTTCCTCAGGTATTTCATCTTCTTCTTCTGAGTCACTGTCCTTATATTGCGTTGTCTCATTACATGTCACAGTCGTCAGTTCATCAGGAAAAGTAATAATAACATTGTATAAGAAAAATGTGAAAGATAATAATGAATAATAAATAGCAATGCATTAATTAAATTTGAAAATATCCAAAACGGGTATGGCTCGATGGCTCGAGCAATTATTTCGAAACAAAATGCGTCTTTGAAACAAAACTACTGAAAATATCTTAAATGCCTCGCATGGCTATTAAAACAAGTTAGGCTAATTGCCAAGCTATCTAGGAACTCGGCGGGCCCAGGATGGTGTGGTAGTCCAATTCTTGAGAACAACTCCCTTCTCCATAGTCTCAATGATAGGGCCTTCTTCCTCCTCCTCCTCAATCGCACTATAATCCATATTCTCGTCTTCTAAAAATAGGTTCCTTAGCCCAGCCAAAGGTTCTTCCTCTGCAGATCCCCATATTGTATCAGCTTGGTGAAAAGTCTGACTCATATGTGGCACTGGCTGCTAGAGAGGGTAATAAGGACCACGCCACGGTGGCGACCAATCATTATATTCTTGCCAGGTGTATGGATATCCCAACCCAAAAGTTGTGCCGTGATGTTTCAACTGTATCAGTTTGGTAATGCCCTGGAGTTTCTTCCCAAGCCCTTTGCTGGGTTCATACCCAGACCATGCCAGTATGTTTTCTATCTTGTTACTCCACCACTTGTCTTTCTCAATTGCGTTGACATGTTCAATGTGGTGGTAAGTTTCTCCACCCAATCTTCTTCTATTCTCAATAACCGGGATAGTTTGACTGGTGTAAATGGGGTTACTTCCATCTCCGTGAATGACTACCTCCTGATGGTTCCATTCAAACTTCACGGCCTGGTATAGCGTGGAAGCAACAGCCACAATGACATGTATCCAAGGTCATCCCAATAGAAGATCGTATGTAGCTGATATGTCTAGTACTTGGAACTCAACATCGAACCAAGTTGGTCCCATCTGTAGACAAAGGTTAATCTCTCCAATTGTGGCCCTTTGAGATCTATCAAATGCTTTCACGTTCATACTCCCTACTCGTATCTCATGGAAATCTTTGCCCAACCTTTTCAGAGTAGTCAATGGACAAATGTTGAGGCTTGAACCCCTATCTATTAAGACCTTGGCGATGAATTCATCTCCGAACTGTACTGTGATATGCAAAGCCCTGTTGTGACTTAATCCGTCAGGTGGTAGTTCATCCTCGTGGAAGGTAATCTTGTGACTATCTAGTACTGGCCCTACCATGTTGGCCATCTCTCCACTGGTGATATTGTTGGGCACATAAGCTTCATTCAACACCTTCATCATAGCACTCCTATGTGCTTCATGATTTTGCAATAGCAACAGGATGGATATCTGGGCGGGAGTCTTGTTTAAATGATCCACAACAGAGTATTTTCTCGCCTGTACTTTCCTCCAAAGATTGTCTGGTCCAGTTTCAATGACGGGTTGTTTGGTAGCAGCCTCCTTGTTTTATCCTCCCAAATTTTTAGGTGTATAGATCCTTCCAGTTCTAGTCATTCCTTGTGCGGCACTAGATTCTTCCATCTTTGTTTTTCCCTTTATCCTAGCTTCGGCAACGTAATCCCAAGGTATGGCGTTGGACTTGAAAGGAGGTGTGGTTGCTACTGTCACTGTGAAAAGTGTGGCCATTTCTACCTCAAATGGAATAGGTGTGGCTGCAGGTGCTGCTACTTCTACTCCAAATGGAACCGATGCGATTACCTCAACCTCAACTGGCGGTTGTACTTGGACCATAATAGGATTGAGCATGACTGTGGGCTTCTTAGGATTTTCACCCTCTTTGATAAGTCCAATTGATCCCTCGGGATCCCACTCCTTGTCAGTTTCTATCACATTGATCCCTTCGCCCCTAGGATGTGGAAGAGGATTGTTATGGACGTTGGGTGCGGCTTCCTTCGCCTGTATGACTTTATTATCAATCAATGTCTGGATATTATCTTTCAATGTATGTCACTCGTCAATAGTATGCCCTTTCATACCAGAATGATATGCATATGTTTTGTTTGGGTTGACCAATTGAGATGAATTCTCCATTTCCACAGTGAAAATAGGGGTGACATAACCAGCAACCTTTAATCTTTCGTACAACTGGTCGATGGGTTCAGCAATGGCGGTGTTTTGTCTGGGTGGTTGCGATCAAAATTAGGTCGGGGTTTCTGGTAATTTGGACGAGTTGGAGGTGAATGATAGTAGGCTGGTTGGGTGTTATAAGTGTGATAGGTGGTAGAAGTTTGAGAATACCTGGGATGTGAGGGTTGGTATGTAGGTGTAGGTGTTTGACATGTGAGTAGAGATTTTCGGCCTTGGGCCACCATTACTGCCCCTACTTCTTTTTTCTTTGATATGCCACCTGATTGCAATGCTTTGTTCGTGGCCTGTAGTGCCTCAAAATTTATCACCATCCCGCTTTTAATACCCTCTTCAATCGTTTCTCCGAGTTTGATGATATCGGAGAACTTATGATTCTCAATAACCATTAGCCTTTCATAATACTGTGGGTCATGTGCCCTGATAAAGAACTTGTTCATCTGCTCCCCGTCTAATGCTGGTCTGACTTTAGCTGCTTCCGACCTCCACCAAGTAGCATACTTGCAGAAAGTCTCAGTTGGCTTCTTCTTTAGGTTCTGGATATAGAAGACATCTGATGCATTCTCCATATTAAACCTAAACCGATCCATAAAATCTGATGTCATGCTCACCCAATTGCCTCATTTCTTAGGATTCTGGTTTATGTACCAGGACAAGGCATCTCCGGTAAGACTTCTCATGAAGAGCTTCAATCGAATCCTTTCATTTTTTTCGACCCCCATGAGCTTGTCACAATAAGTTCTCAAATGAACCTTGGGATCACCCGTTTCGTCAAACATTTCGAACTTGGGAGGTTTGTAACCCTCTGGTTGTATGCATAAATCCTCGTAGTTTAGACCTTCCATCTCTTTACCTCCTTCAACACCCTGAACTCGACTTGTCAACTTCTTGAGCTCCTCGGCCATGTTCATGACGATCAAGTCATTCTCAGCGAATTCTAGTGTATAGGAGATTGGTTGAGTGGAGTGAGATAGGGTCTCCACGTATATGGGGTTATTTTGGTGGATGACAGGGATTTGGGTGTAATGGTGGTCATTGGTTGAGTTTTGAGCATCAGGAATTGGTTGTGGTATGTTCTGAGGAGTGTGATAGGTAGTGGTTTGTGGGTACTGAGTTGGTTGATGATGGTGTTGTGGAGGAGTTGGTATTGGTAGAGTATTGTGATTTTGAGGTGGTGTGGCGTATTGATGGGGTGCGGTTGGATTTTGTGGATGTTGGTTTGGCGTATTTTGAGGAGGTGCTAGTGTATGCGGCGAAATCAGAAGACTTTATTTCTCGCTTTCGGGACATTTCAGAAGCATGCCTCGGGACCCTGAGGGTGGGAGGCCGCGATCAAATTCCTGACCTCGGGGCTCGTCGGAGCCCGACTCAGAAGAAATGAAGACCGAAGCCAGGACGGAGGGGGAATCCCCCAAGGCACATGGCTACATCTGATAGGCCCGGCCTATCCAGAGCCTATGCTGAGGCATCACGTTAAACCATCCCATCTCCGTACTTTGTGTTTAATCTCCACATATTTGTGCCATACCGTGTTCCCTTGCCTATATAAGGGGAACCCATACCACTTTGTAAAGGGCTGATGTTGCTCTATTTCTCCATTAAAGTAATAATCTCTCTCTCTCTCTCTCTCTCTTTCTCCTATTTTGTTCGTTCTCACTGGCTCGAGGCCGCTTTAACATCTATTGTCTTCTTACTTACTTCACGCTATAGTACGCAACTTTGGCCGTAAAGAGCCTTGCTTGATTGTATCCTTAATTGTTATCCTATTCCCGGTTGCCCCCGATAGCTCGAGCTCGATTCGAGTCCCAACTCTGAGGTCCTTATCGAACGGCTTTGCATCCGGGCAACAGGCCCCTTCGGTTTGATTACTGTCTTGTTTTAGCTTGCATTTCATCATTACACTTCACGTTCTTAGCATCAACTGCTCTAACAACTAGCTCGAGAATAGATCACATATTTTTAGAATCCCATTTACAAATTTAATTGTTGTTACCATTTTCACGGTAAACAGTTTGGCGCCCACCGTGGGGCTGAAAATAATAGTGATTATTTTCTTGCTAGTTTCGTCACACAAACACACATTATCTTTCACACTTTTTCCTTTCCAAGATCTTTTAATTTCAGGTTAATGTCCGACTCGGTAAGCGAAACCAAGAACGACTACCCCGAAAACCACAGCAAAAACAGTATGGCTGCTCCAGAGGTTGGCGCGACACCGCGGGACCTCGATAACGCATTTAGATCAATTTAAGGACACAGGCTTGCAAGGCGCGCAACAGGTCGATGAAGCCTCGCGCACCGATGACAACATACAACGCATTGACCGACAGGGAGCTCAAAAAACCCTGGCCCGGGTAGAACAGGAAGTTAATCTTCATGTTATTTTTGAAATGTTACAAGCACGGTAGTTGGCTATCGCTCAGCTGCAAAGTCGCCTGGAGACTCCCAACGCAGTAGCGCCGGAGACACCCCTTTACGTCGAGCTGGTACCCGAGAGATCAAGTAACGACGGATTGGTAACCGACCCTGCCACAGTGAGGATGCTTGGGAATCTCTTCGAAAGGATCGAATCAGGTCCATGGAATCTCTTACAGCAACCATCTCCCGAGGAAATGGTCTCGAAACTCGCTTCACAAAAATCCAGAACGCCGAAACCCCCAGGTGCTATAGGACCTCAGATCCCTACGAGCGCACCACCACTTACCCGAGCTCATTCAAAGGCAGTGACCTCCAAGATGATGAGTTTGAGCCCGTTTTGTTGAGGAAGTTCGAAGAAACTCTCTCGAAAGAAACCATGATGCAGCGCCACCGCCTGGCACCTGACCTCACAGACTCGCTTACCATACCAGTGTGGTCCTCTGTGGAAGCACGTGCCGAAGCCATCAAAGCGGTACCGAGAGGGCCCGATACACCTGAGGCCAAATGAAGAAGAAATGAAATACTGCAGGAAGCCGCACCCCATTCCCTAATAGGACAAATGAGATCGCTCCTGGTTTCGGACGATCGGGCAACACGGGCCTTCACCAGAGGCCTGAACGAAGCATACCCAACGACTCCAGGACATTTCAAGTGAAGATTGATCAGATACCCAGTCGAGGTCTGGTTGGATGCCCACACCCAGCAACGACCACGAATCGGGGACGTGGAAAACCGTGCAAGAACCTCCTCGGGTTCGGTATACCAAAGTAGACTACCAACAAAGAAGATGATGCCAAATGGATTGAGGTATCATCCATGCGCTGCGAATGGAAGGAATGACTCGAGATGCAACCTACCTCGCAACAATAGGGAAATAGCCCGAGACAGCACCCTCGAGGAACCTCCAATGGAACCAAATTTAACAAGGCACAACTAGCAGGGAAACCCCGCCCAGTCGAGTACAATTTCAGCATTGCTATACCAAACATCGTGATCACCATAAGCAAAACCGGGAATGCTAGGCGGCTTAGACCTATTCGACCAAGACCCCTTCAAGGGAACTATAGCCTAGCGTAGGAACCGCAGGGCGGCGCGGTCACCGGCTCAAAAGAATGACAATTGGGCTATTCAATAGAGATCGCCACCAAGTATCATCGAGCGGTCAGGCTCGGATCCAGCTCCAAGGGAGGAAGGAGATCGAGAAAAATGAAGCTGACAAGCCACGACGTATTGCCACGATAGTAAAGGGGCGGTGACACCTTTCAAAGATCCATAAAATGCAGAGTAAAAGGGCTCATCGCCGGGGAAAGACGGGTCTGGGGAATATACCAAAAGGACACCCTTGCATCCAAGGAAAGAGACTTCGAGACTTCGCCTCGACCTCGTATTAACGCGATTGGTAACCCCGTCCCTCATTTGACCTATTTCAAATAAACACATTTGTTCATGAGTGTAGATGGTTCGGTCAATTATACCGATGATATCAGGCCAAAGTTAATGGGGAAGTTCGGACTAACAAACCAAATCCTCCCACACCTCGAACCTTTGATGGATTCCAGACTCCGATCGCCATAACAATCAGGAAGGCTGCTCCCTCTATACAGCCCGCCTGAGCTCGGGCTGGAACGCCGAGCCTGCAAAACACAGGCATTTCATTCAATTGACAACGGGCATACTGCCCGGAGGTGACTTCGACCACACTCCGCCAAAGGGATGAAACTCCACGATAGAGGTGGGACTAAAGTATTCGACAAGAAGCTACACATGACGAGAGGAAATCCCTCACCATATAACCCATCGCCGGCAGCAATGCCTCTGCCCTCGAAGGTATCAAAGGGTGAGCAGAACCCCATCTTCGGGCAAGCCTGGTTTAACACAACAGAAGGCTGTATTAAAGGCTCACGCCTCAAAATGGCGGAAACATACCAGACCTCGAAACGTAGCCTACACATCCCGCAGCAGGGAAGAACTACTCCGCTCCCTTGTTGTTTCTTTTCTTTTGCTAACCTATATGCAGGCAGTCAGCCGAGGCATTCATAAGTTCTAACTCCACTCGGAGATCCGAGGCCTCTGCGGGGATCGCCGTGCTCTCTTCCCTCGACCGGACTTCCAACCTAAAGAGGGTCTCGCCAGTAAGATTATTAGCAGAGCAACATACCCCCCAGAAGAAGATCCGACGAAATTGTGGGCCTTTCTTCTATAGTCAGACGACATGCGATGGCCTTCTCTTAAGGACACCGTCCCCTCGGAAGGGCCAATAAATGGCAGGCTAAGTTTCAAAACGGAATCATGTAAACAGATCAGATGATCAGAGGAGCCGCACCCACATGGGCCGAGCTCACAGCAACGAGACGACATGTATTTACAGCCTATATTTACGCCAAGCAATAAAGAATATATTTTTGGCATTTCATACTTCGAAAAAGACTATTTCGGCATATTCGCAGCAAAGGCCTCTCCGCTGAATATGTCCCGAGATACTCAGAGACTTAAACGGTTCAACGCCCACATGTCCCCAGGGTCGGAACCCCGGGCTCACAAAGCCCTCACAATGCAACTCCGAGTTCACGAGAAGCGGTCTTCAAGCTTAAACAAACTCGATGACACGGAGACTGTCGCCAATCACCGAGCACTGGAAAATCCGAAACTGTAAGACCCCTAGCGGGTAGACTCGGCATAACCAGATCTATTCTACATTATACAAACTGTAAGACCTCAATAGGCATGACAAACTGTAACACCTCAACATGCATGAAAACCCCAAAGATTAGGCTATACATCACATTTGGAAGAATCCCTAAAGGGCATACCCACGGTGTAGACGCCTAAACTATCGCTTGGGATAAAAAATGGCTACAGCCAAACGCACATGACTACGGTCAAAATGGTTGATACAGCCAAAATAACGCGACTCGGGGATGCTCGACTGTCGCTAAAAATCGCAGGCCACTACTTTAAATATACTTAGGAAAGAACCGGTTAAAACATGCTTCACTCACCAGGTAAAAATGAGCTCCGACCACGTCTGCTCCAAACCGCAAGAGCGTCAATCTACTCGACCTATGAGCTATGAACCTACCGAGGTGCTCGAAACATTGCCGACAATGACTTAAAATCGAGGTTCCTCTGGAACCGACGACTAGTCAAGCAAAAATATTCTAAAAAGACCTTAACGAGCGGAAACAAAGCCTACAAAAAGCCCACGGGAAAAAATAGAGTAAGAGCCATTGTCGCCAGCTAAGCAAGCCTACGGGCCTCATATTGAAAGGTTTCTACAACCAAATGGCGTAAGAGCCATTGTCGCCAGCTAAAATTTTTTGACAACTTGAGGATTAAAATGAGCTCGAATCGTAACCCGATTCGGAGACCGGATCCAAAATAGTTAACTATGAAAGCCTCCGGGCCACATACTGAAAGGTCTCAACGACCAAATGGCATAAGTGCCACTATTGCCGGCCAGGAAACCGAGGAAGTTTAAGGTTCGATTACAACTCAAATCACAATGCAACTCGGAGATTGGACCCGAAAACTACAATATTCCTAAGGGCATGAGTGCCACTATCGCCGGCTAGGAAATAGAGGAAGTTTAAGGGTCGATTACAACTCAAATCATAACGCGACTCAGAGACTGGACCCGAAAACTACAATACTCCTAAGGGCATGACATAAGTGCCACTATCGCCGGCCGAGTAAACCGTCGGGCCACGCGCTCGTAAGGTTACTTCGACCCAGAGCATAAAGGGCCATCATCATCCGCCCATGCAGGCAGGAAAGATCTTGAGGGTCAATTGAATCTCGAGTCATAATTCGACTCGAAGACTGGACCAAAACAGTTGGATCGGAAAATGCCCAAGGGCAAGAGATAAAAACGATTACTACTTGCCTGCACGAACACACAAAATTCAAGGAACAGAAGGCTCGAGCCGGAGCCCAACTCGGAGACTAAGCCTAAACAGCCGGGCCAAGCAGGAAGGCCCTAGCACTTGCTCGCGCCAAGGATCGCACTTAAGAGCTCCCGGGTCTGTCCGATCCATTCTGGACCTATGAGGACCTCACCAAAAACCAAAACCAACCTGTCCAATCGAAAGCAACAGTAGAAAAAAAGGTACAGAAGAAATAAAGCCTAAAGTTTTTTCTTATATATTACATGCGCAAAAAAAACGCATTCTCCATCTACAAGCATACCCTACGTATATCAGAGGCAAAGCGACAAAATGGCAAAATCTAAAGCGACAAAATGGCAAAATCTAGAGCGACAAAATGGCAAAGTCTACACTCTGCGCTAAAGGGCTACAGCTTGTCAAATTCGCCCTTCGCAACGTCAACAAGAAATAACCGAGCATCACGCTCGTCCGCCCTTGCTCGAGCCAATTCCTCCCAGAGGATGAAGCCCCTTGAACCGACCTCCTCGAGTACCTTTATTCGGGATCTATAACGAGCATATTTCTCGTTCCTCTTCACCCGGTCAAGGGCTCACTTCAGCTCGGCTTGGGCATCAGCAACATCCTTCACACAAATCGCCATCTCACGATCAACCTTGGTTTGGCTTAGTGCCACTTCTACCCAGGCATTAATTATCTTGACTCTGACCTTCGAGAGATCAGATTCGAGTTTCCCAATCATATTCGCTTGAACTTTGGCGTTGTCATGAGTCAAACGGATTTGGACCTCAAAGGTAGGAACCTTAGCGGAAGCACTCATCTTCTCCAAAGTTTGAGCCTGCACTTGAGCTTTTATCTCCCCGCAAGCAACTCTGACACGGTTGACGTCGCCTTTAAGGTACTCTAAGGCCTTCGCCTTTCTCTGTAATTGATACGACAAAAGGGGTTAGCCTTAAGGTTCAAAAATAGCGAAGCACGTACTATAGAAAGTTACCTGCTCCATCAAATAACTCTCATAGTTTGAGCTCTGGTGCGCCTCATATCGCCAATGCTGCAGCTCAACTTCCTTATCCTCGCTAAGGAGCCTAAGGGATTCGCCCTCATCCAGAATTTTTTGAAGTTTGGCCCCTTGACGGAGTAGCTCAGACCTAAGCCTATCACAGGGCTGCACAAGGAAGGTTCAATAGAGGGAGGAGGGCATGGGGCACAGGGAAACTGTACATGAACTCACCACAAAGTGAAGCCGACAGACTTCCTCGAAGTCGGAACACACTCACGTTGATCTTGCCCCTGCGGCCCCAAAAGAACCGACCTGGGGCATGACGTATTCGCTTAAAGGAACCGCCGACCGAGAATCAGGCATTCCGGGAGCAGCAGAGCCGGGAGATGCCCCTTCCTCGGAAATGTGAGCCCGACCAGCACCACTAAAGGCTCCATCACACCGCGGGTGCCCATTCCAAGGAAGCGCCCAAATACAACCAAACTCCTTAGCAGAAGTCTATCCTATACATTCTAAAGCGGCTATCTACATCAAGATCAATAGGGGCCCCGGGTACCCGAAGATGACCTTCATCCAGGGTAACATTCCCGAAGGCCCCAAAGTTTGACGCATGATCTTCATACAACTCGGAGGGCCTCAATATCTCGGACATATCAGATCAATCCAAGATTGGTCCGAAGTACGACGATGGGTTCGGATGAGAGCTATGCCGATCAACAGAAGACCGTGATGAACGCCCGTGCCCAAGCTCGATATCAGCAGCCAACAAACAAAAGGAAGAGATCAAAGGGCCCCAAAGGGAATGAGAGCATACCGAAACAAAGCAAAGTTCGAAAGCAAAAATCAACGGGGTATATTCTTATTCATAAAAGTTTGTGTACAAGCAGCCCTCGAGGGGTCGTTACATACAACTTGCAAAAGCCTACAGGAGTCTACGCCCAAAGAGGAGGAATGGAAGGATGTACATACGATGAAACCCGGTGCCCAATCCGCCCTCGAGAGTCCATCTCCGGTATCAGCATCCTCGGGCGTCGTACTTTCGAGCACGTATCCTCGAGGGTGACTCCTTCGATCTCTACCTCCCATAGGTTCCCAGCTCAATCCCCCGAGGGATCCCCACCGAAGAAGATGAAGAAGAGGAAAAGGAGGGGACGCAGAGGAGGCAGAGAAAAGAGACATGGCCCGCCGAAGCCAAAGGTTGAAGATTCGGCGGGCCCCAGCCTCAATGGCCGGTAGTGCTACTTTATTCCTTGGGAAAGAAGAAGCCCTAGGGATGAAGTGCCACACCAGGCCCAGGTAGGAGAGTGAGAAGCGGTGCATAATCCGAACAACTATCTACATAAGAGAGAAACTGACTCCCCGTCCATCATCACCTCGGCCCAACAGCAGCAACAAGAGCCAGCATACCAATGACCGCAATAACAGCAGAACGACACGTTTATGTTCGATGAAGGGAAGCCCCGGCAGAAGGCCACAACACGGTCTAAGGAAACTCCTCCAAATGGCCTTAAGGTCAAGAGCCCCTAGCATGATGTTCAGGGGTGAATGATAAGAAGGGAAAGGCAAGCGAGCCAATAGAAGCACTGGGATAGGAAAAGCAAAGACAAGTCACCCCCATTTATAGGAGATTACGACACGGTCATCTAGGATTTGGAAGGCTGACCGACGGATGCAGTTAATGCATCCATGGAAATCGAGCCGACGACGGTACCTTCACCTTGAAAAACGAAAATCAGGAGTGCAATGAATGAAGTTGAAAAGCACGAGCCCATAGATGTCCAATCACCGTGAAGCTTAGTCCAGGAGTTGCATCATCGGTACATCGTCTCCGAAAGAAGATCAAAGAGTCAAGTGTCAGAATCATTTCCCATCTCTTCATTATTGGAAATGCGGAGACTATCTGTATGCGGCAAAATCAGAAGACTTGATTTCTCGCTGTCGGGACATTTCGGAAGCATGCCTCGGGACCCTGAGGGCGGGACGCGTGACCAAGTTCCCGACCTCGGGGCTTGTCGGAGCCCGATTCAGAAGAAACGAAGACCGAAGCCAGGACAGAGGGAGAAGCCCCCAAGGCACATGGCTACGTCTGACAGGCCCAACCTATCCACAGCCTATGCTGAGGCATCACGTCAAACCATCCCATCTCTGTACTTTGTGTTTAATCTCCATATATTTGTATCAAACCGTGTTCCTTCCCCTATATAAGGGGAATCCATACTACTTTGTAAAGGGTTGATGTTGCTCCATTTCTCCACTAAAGCAATAATCTCTCTCTCTCTCTCTCTCTCTCTCTCTCTCCTATTTTGTTCGTTCTCACTGGCTCGAGGCCGCTTTAACATCTATTTTTTTCTTACTTACTTCATGCTATATTGCGCAACTTTGGCCGTAAAGAGCCTTGCTTGATCGTATTCTTAATTGTTATCCTATTCCCGGTTGCCCCCGATAGCTCAAGCTCGATTTGAGTCCCAACCCCAAGGTCCTTATTGACCGGCTTTACATCTGGGCAATAGGCCCCTTCAGTTTGATTACTGTCTTATTTTAGCTCGCATTTCATCGTTAAGCTTCACGTTCTTAGCATCAACTGCTCTAACAACTAGCTCGGAAATAGATCACGTATTTTTAGAATTCCTTTACAAATTTAATTGTTGTTACCATTTTCATGGTAAACAGTTGGGTTTTGAGCATTTTATTGGTTAACGTTTAGGACGTTCAGAATGAAGGAGAGGTTTGCCAAGTTGCGGACCTGCTCAAGTTCTCCTTGTAACTCCAGTATTTTCTGCTCCAATCGTAGGACCAAATCATTCTCGGCCGGAGTACTCTGACCGTCAGAAGTTTCAATATTCTCAGCATTTTCTTTTTGGATACCACTCAATTCATCCATCTTAGCTTTTCCTCTGCTTTTCAGATTACTTGGAGGAGGAGGAGGTAGAGGGCCTCTAGATCTGGTGTTATATGTTGATGATGCCAGTATGTGCGAACCAACCTTAAGGGATAGGAATAATAAAAATAAAGAAAAACAAAAGGTAAACAAGTCAGTAAGGATTCTGAAAATGTTTGCAGTATTTAATATTGCAGGAATGTAAATCCGTGTCCTAATTTAGGAGCCTCGTTGTGCCCGAGGTAGGCCTAGCGACAAATAGATTTGGAGAATTTCAGTGCCAATAATTGCCTCATTTCATTAATGTAAAAATAGATGAATCTAAAACGACACTAAATAAGATAAGTCACTGATGGCACTTGGCCTTATTACATTTGAAAAAGCAAATAAACCTAATCTACTTGGTCCTAGAAGGACCTTCTCTAGGCTGGATGTTTTTGGCTTCATCGATCAAATTCCCCAGTTCGTGCAGTTTCAGTAATAGGTATGCCCTTGATAAATGTCCTCCCTCGCTTCCTTCGGTGTTCTGGCAATCGGTGACTCTCTTCCTCATTTTTTCCTCCAATTCCATCAGACTGTACTCCAGATATTCCAACCTTTCACTTGATTTGATAGCCATCTCCCTCCATTGATTAATTAGTTCCATATCGGTCTTGTGTCACTCCAGATGCTCGGCCTCAGACTCGTGATCTCTTTTGTGCAGTTTGTTATATTTCACTTACGCTTCGGCAACTTCATCTATGACTCTATTTCTTGGACCAACCCTTGTCTCGAATATTCCTGCTATTTTATCCTCTAACCATGATTGATAGAAGTACACATGACCGGCATGATATCGATCTGTCTCGATGGTATCCTTTTCCACGATAATTTTCAAATACCACATATGCTGAGCTTCACATTTGTATATCATCATCCTAAAAATCTGCCCTATAGTGACTCATTTTAGCAACTCACGGTATGACCTGCTTCCTGCCTACCTATCTCATAACCCTGATGGGAGCATAAAGGTATATTCCCCTTAACCCGATCAGTACCAAGTGCAAAACATCCCTAGATTTGATGATGAACTCATTGGTAGGGAACCATTCGAACATCCATTGAACCTGATCCTCAGTCAAATTGCTGAAAAATTGCGCCCATCCTATAGCATTTTTGGGTTGAGCAAACCTGTCTGGATTTACGTCATTCTCTTAGGATGGTGGAAAGCTATGTGATCATTCTACGACCTTCGTAGAAGCTCTTGACGATGTTGACTTTTTTGGAGATGCTCTAACAGCCAAACTTATAGCAGCAGATTACAACCTTCGAAGTATTTGTACCCTTTCTGACAGTATTCTAAGGCCCGATATATGTCTGCTATGATCATGGTGACAATGATATATGTCTGCCCCTCGATCCTATCTATCAAGGTTTTGGTTACCATGGCCAGTCTGGTGTAGATTTTATCCCCTTAGATCGGGAACACTATCATATCCAAGAAGCAGACGATGAACACAAAAACCCTGCGGTGAATCCAACCCAAGGAAGTGATGGAGAATTCATCATCAAAAATACGATAAGATCTGCTGTGACCGTATCGTTCATAGAGGAAGTCGAAAAGTATGTAAGATTTCTTCGGGCACTCCAAATTCTCATTCTTTTTCAGACCCATCATCTTTAGAAACCCCTAGTAGTGCAATTTTCCGGCACCAATAAACCAGAACTATCCCAAGGTAGCCTAGCGAGTCCCCCTATTTCTTCTAAGAGAGGGGTCATTTCTATGTTTCCAAAGTGAAACACGGCTCTTTCTTTGTCCAAAAACATTGTGGCAGCTTCGATCAACATGTTGTTTGGATGGAGGTCCAATAGAGAAGGCAAATTTCCCAAGACCTTTTTCACATGATTTTTATCACTTGGGGGAAGATCCTCCCACCAATCTAGCAACAGTGGTGGTATGTTACAAACCATGCCGAATTTGGGGACTTTATGCCTCATTTTTTGCAAAACAAATATGGTTAGGCCCTTTCCCCCTCCAGATCCGACTATTTATACAACAATGATTAGCATATTGGCACTTATTTCTCCAAAATTAATGCACAAAATTGTGGCTGCGCCCGTTGGGATTATGGAAAATTCGATGGACTTTTGGATGAGGCTTGTCTTAAAAGGTTATTATGTGGACAACATATTAACCCAACTAGGTTTGACCATGATGCATGTACAATTAATCATAGTAAGGTTTCTATAAAGGTCTATACTGGTACCCTCAAGTGGACAGCTTGAGGGGGAAAGGCACGGAATCGTCGACTGCACCGTTGATCGACTAGTTTTACCGCGAATAAGCCTTTTCGAATTTAAAGAGTGATATATTGGAAGGGAGCAAACACTCATCAAGCGTTGCTATAGGATTGATTCCGCACGAGTGAAATATAATGTTGAGCATGATTTATGCAACAATAAGTAGCATGTTTTCACGTATTTGCACATAAAAATTATAAATGAAGTATTTAATTGAAAGCCGTTAAAAACGAAAACAAGGAGACAAGTCAGTCTCTGTAGTAAAACAAATCATAAATGCTTGAAAATAAGTAATTAAATCCAGATAAAGGGGGAAGGGGAAAGGGTGCACACGTATTAATAAAATAAACCATGCTTAGGACTAATTCACAAAAGCAAGTTTGTTATGGTAAGAGCCTAATTATCCTCAGTAGAGTCACCATACTGTCGCGCCCCCTATTCTCTTGCGGAGTCCGGATTTCGACATTTTGGGACAACTCCTTTCCTTTCAGAATTGGGTAAGAGATTTGAAGAGTCGCCACCTAATGGATTAAGGTGCGTTAGGGCACCTAAAGAGAATAACTCATGAACTAGTTTACATTACCAGAGATTGGGTAAGGGCTCAAAATTACCTTGAGGGGAAGGTGTTAGGCACCCCTCGAGGTCCACAATGGTGGGTCCCGACCAAACTCAATTTAAGCGAATTAGTCTTTAAGCAAATAAAGCAATTTAAACAAATAGAGTATTTTGAAACGTGAATTAAAGGGGTCCTAAGTTTATTAGCCTATAGGATCACTTCCATGCTATACTCGGTAACCTTTCCCAAATTGAGGTGTTACGCATAGCATTAGCGCACATGTCATCATCTCCTTTACTACCCAATTACTCTCACCTTTTTTCAATTATTACCTAAGCATTCTAATAATATCCAGTACGTACCTTATGCATGCACTACCAATCCCTTACCTCTGGCCCTGGAGGTTCTTAGGACCTCTATTTAAGGCGGTTCTAGACTCACCTATGCTCTTTAAAAGGAGAAAACTAAGCGACAAACAAAAGTCATGTAGGATTGTCACATAAGGAGCAATTAAGTGGGCTCATGTTAACCTCCACAAATAGATAAACAAATGCACGATGTTCAAACAAGCAATTTTAAATGATTTTAAGATCCTATAGTCGGGATGTCTAAATAAGTACAAACAGAATATGCAGCAGTCTTATAAAGCGAGCAGACGAATACCTATTAGTTTGCCTACTGATTTTGTTAATATTCTAAATTCGGGCATATGTCAAACAAGCAATCACAGTTTTTAGACCCAGACTTTTAATTAACCTACAGGCTTGCCTAAGTGAGGACCAGAGCAGAATCCTATAGGTATGGTATCTAAAACTATTAAACTGATTTTACATCCTACAGACATGATATCTAAATTGCAGACACTGATTTTAAATTCCCTATAGGCATGGTATCTAAATTGCAGAAACTGATTTTTATATCTCCTATAGGCATGATATCTATCAGTTTAAATCCTACAGACATGATTTCTAAGTTTTGAAACTGATTTCTTTTATTCCTATAAGCATGGCATTAGATATGCAGGCAGAATTTTAAAAGCACGTTGCCAGGAAAATTATTATTTAAATATGTAGGATCTTATATACATGGTTACTAATGCATGTAAAATGTGCGTGGATCCTATGGACATGATTTCTAATGCAAAGAATCTATGAACATGATTATTAACATGCGAGTGAAGTACAGAACAAAGTAATCAGAGAGTCCTATAAGCAGTATCTCTAGTATGCCAAAAAAATGTGAAATGCAGAGTCACAAACAACCAGAAAATACTATAGGCAGGATCTCTAAATAAGTATGGCATTCGCATGATTCAATCAACATAGTTAAACCCTATAGGCAGGATTTCTACCCAATTTTTAACAAAGATATAGGAACCCCCCCTCCCCCGCTTTTACTAATAAACCCTAGATTTGTTTATTACAGAGATTATTACAGCCCAAAATTGAATAAATTATATAATAGTATCTATTACACTATAGGGAGCCTTCATAGGCTCAATATGAACCTGGGAACCAGGCCTTCAAACATAGCAACTTTGGAGCATAATGGTAATCCATCCATAATATATAAAATTGCGATCCTGGTGTGTCAAAATTCCCAAAGGCCTCATGGACCCCCGGGCAATGCTCACACTAGGACCACACTCAGAGAAACAGTTCATAAAAGATAGGAAGACCATCCCAATGTGTCAGAGTTCAGAGGAGTCTCAAGGACCCTAGGCAGTGCTCACACTGGGGGTGGTAGGAACTTAGATAACTAAGAGTAGAAGTTTAAAATCCAATGTGTAAAGAGTAAAGGGAGAACAGGTTTAAAAGACAGTTAATTTCAAAAGGGTAAGGGTAAAGGAGCATATTCAGAAACCAGTGTATACAGGACAGTAACAGAACTGCACAAACAAACTCATGTTTATCATATAATCCAACTAAGTTGATATTGGTTCAGGTTAGGTACCCATACCAACAATTAAAGCAATCACAAAGCAAGGGTACTTGAACTAACATATAGGATTAGCCACATATTACATGCTTGCAATATCTAACAATAGTCGGAGTAGGGAACATACAACTTAATTAGACAGGGTTTCACATTGAAGGTAACTTAGTTTAACATTGTCACTAAGTGAAATCACATTGTCAAATAGCAAACAGAATCATGTTGAAATATTAAACTAATAAGCACATAGGGTTGAATAGAGTAGCTAAAGCATGCCAGTTGAGAAAGAAGTAACAGAAAACATGCTGAGGTTGAAATAAACTATAAGACAGAATGAGATAACAGGAACTGAAACATGCCAATTGAGAATGAAGTAAACAGGACTCATAGATCACACAGAAACATGCTGAGGTTTGAAATAAACTACCAAATAGGTACATAGAATAGGATAGGATAACAGGAGCTAACACATACCAGTTCGGAAGTAAACAGGAATGTAATGGCAACTTGGATCCAAAGAGTTTATCCTTGTCTTCCAGTCGGCTAAACAATGCAGGAATCAGAGTAGTCGCACAAAAGAGAACCCAAATTCTTTGAAGAAAGGGCAGAGAGATATTGAGTTGTAAAGTGAAGAAATGGTAAGAGTGTGTAAATGTGAGTGTAAGTCTGTAAGCGTGAGCTTGTCACCTTTTTAAAAATCAGAATGGTGAAGGATTATATAGCATACAGTAGAGTAAACAAGTAAGGTAGGAAAAATCAAGGGCACACAAATAAGGTATACGAAATCAATTAACCAGTTAATTAGGGCTAAACATCAATCAATTAAGAAGACAAAAATTCTGAAAATGTCACTTAAATTAAGAAGAAGCTCCTATGAAATCAATTAGCGGACATAATTGAGGTTTAATAAGGTAAGCAATAAGTTCAAAGACTATTTATAGGTTGGTCGCAATAGTCAAAGCCCAGAAATCAGGTTAGTAAAATAATTAAGGAAAGTAGTACCAATTATAAATCAAATATAAGGAAAGAAGAAGTAAAAATCTTTCGAAGAGATATCAGTCTGTGATGACCTTTCCGGAGCCCGTATTTTGGTTCCGGGCCCGTATTTGATAGTATGGAGCCCGTATTCTGAGGCATTAAAACCTCCTTTTTATCTCACCTTGATTTTTGTACATAGTTCGGGCGTGTATTCGGAAAGCCATTATGTGAAAATCTATGAAAAATGATGAATTTTGCTTTTAAAATGAATTTAGGTGGACTTCAAACAATATTTTAGGTAAACGGACACAGACCTATGATTTAACGGTTCCGAAGGGTCCATAGGAAAATATGGGACTTGGGTGTATGCCCGGAATTGAATTCCTAGGTCCCAAGTCCGAGAAATGAATTTTTGAAGAAAATTGTTTAACTGAAATTGTAGAGTTTTTGGAAAATTTGAATGTAATTGAATTTGATGGTATGGGGCCCGTATTTTGGTTCCAGAGCCCGGTACAGATTTTATATGTGATTTAAGTTGAGTCTGTAAAATTTGGTAGGAAACGGACTTGAAATGACGTGAATCGGACCTTCGGTTGTTTAAATTTGAACTTAAGAGTTCATGAGATTTTTCTTTGATTTTGATGCTAAATTCATAGTTATTGATGTTATTTTGATGATTTGATTGCACAAGAAAATCCGTATGATGTTTTTGGACTTGCGTGCATGTTTGGTTTGGAGCCCCGAGGGTTCGGGTGAGTTTTGGATAGGCCACGGAGTGAAATTTGGACTTAGAAAATTGCTGGTATGTTGCAGATCTGTAGGCTTCACAATTGCGAAGCTTGGCTCGCAAATGCAAAAGATGACCTGGGTTGCTTTGGTCGCAAATGCAACGTATATATTGCAAATGCGATATCGCATTTGCAAAGGTTCCCTCGCAAATGCGAAGGGGACTGGATTCCTTCAGTGTCGCAAATGCGATAAAACCTTCGCATTTGCGAAGTCAACAGTTTCTGAGGGGTTTGCAATTGCGAACCCTGGTCGCAATTGCGACATCTGCAACCTGCTAAATCATAACTTAGACGCATTTTCAGCCATTTTTCAAACCTTTTCAAAACTTAACACCTTTGGGCAATTTTTCAAAGACAAGTACTCTTCCAAATCGATTGTAGGTCATTTTTAACTCGTTTTCATTAATCTTTAACATCTTTTCACATGATTTTAACTCAAAATCAAGGTTTTTCATGGGGGAAATTAGGTGTTTTGGGTAGAACTTAGGTTTTTCAAATTTTGGGGATTTGGACCTCGATTTAAGGTCCGATTTCAAAATAAATTATTCATTTGGGTTTGTGGGTGAATGTGTAATCGGGTTTTGGTTCGAACCTCGGGTTTTGACCATGTGGGCCCGGGGTCGATTTTTGACTTTTGGGAAAAACTTTAGAAAACATATTTTGATGCATTAGAATTGATTCATTTAGCATTTATTGATATAGTTAAGTAACTTGTTGCTAGATATGAGCTAATTGGTGGTGGAATCAAGAGGTAAAGTGGTAGTTGAGGCTTGAATTGTGTTCGTGGAATCGAGGTAAGTGTTTGGTCTAACCTTAGCTTGAGGGATTAGGAGTTGTGTCCTATTTGCTATGTGTTAGTTTTTGAGTACGACATATAGGCATGGTGACGAGTATCTATACATTGGTGTCAAGCATGCCCGGGAGTCTATACTATGATTAATGTGACTCCGCTTTGTATTGTTCATGCCTTATGTGATGATTTCTATTATTGAACAAGGCTTGTGAAAGTAATATTGGTAATTGAACATTGAAGAGCGTGGGCTCAAGTTGTAAAATGATTTGTGGAAGTATTATTGGAAATTGAACATTGAAGAGCATTGGCTCAAGTTGTGAATTGAGTTGTGAAGTAAATATGAAAAGAGAAGAGGATTATGATATTGTCTCCCTTGCCGGGATGTTGTTGTTTTTAATGTTATCTCCCTTGCCGGGATGTTTTGATATTGTTTCCCTTGCCGGGATATGATTATTGTACTATTGTTCCCTTTCCGGGATTTTATTGTGATTTTATTGATTCCCTTGCCCTTATTGCTTTGTGATTGTTGTTTGGGTAAGGAAGAGTGTTAAAGTACGAAGGGTGATGTCGTGCATGATATTTGTGAGAGAGTGTTAAAGCACAAAGGGTGATGTCGTGCATGATATTTGTGAGAGAGTGTTAATGCACAAAGGGTGATGTCGTGCCGCACGATGTACGATTTTTTGCCTTTATATGAGTGATAATGCACGAAGGATTATTCTGTGCCATGATTTTGTGAGTGATGTCGTGCCGATTTTATTGATTTTATGGTGAGGACGAGAGTAAAAGCATGAAGGATGATGTCGTGTACTTGTCTTATTATTTCTGATTCTTGTTGATAATTGAACTTTGGTGTTCCTTATATTTATCTGTTGTTCTTCTGTTATTAGTTGATACTCACCGCAACATGTTTCCCCCTCCTATCCTTAACTATACATTTCTGAATTTATTTTCCATTGTATATGATTTAATTGCACAGGTTTATTTGGTAGTCTGGTCCTAGCCTCGTCACTACTTCGCCGAGGTTAGGCTAGGCACTTACCAGCACATGGGGTCGATTGTGTTGATACTACACTCTGCACTGTGTGTAGATCCCGGTGCAATAGCTTTTGGACCACAGTGAGGATGTTGTCTTCAATCCATTCAGGAAACCCGAGGTAGCCCTGCAGGCGTCCGCATGCCTTGGCATCTCTTTCTATATTTTTATAAGGTTTCTTTTATGTATTTCTGAAACAGCTGGTATTTATCTTTCGGACCCCTATTTGTCGTACTCTTAGACTGTCTGTGAAATTGTGACACCAGATCTGGGTAGCTTTTTAGTTTATGGATTTGTATTGGTAATATTTAAATTGTTACATTTCTTTTATTCCACTTATTTAATTTCGTTGTTCATATAATGTTATTTCATAACTGTTAAAGGGTTAAAAATGGAAAAAGTGAATAATTGGAATAATCGGCTTGCCTAACTTTCACTAGTATGCGCCATCACGACTCCCGAGGGTGGTAAATCCGAGACGTGCAAGGTTGTATCAGAGCTCTAGGTTGCTTATGTCTCACAATTCACGGATAAGCTTAGTAGAGTGTGAGGGATCGGTATGGAGACGTCTATATCTATCCCCCAAAGGCTACAGAGTTAGGAAAAAAGCTTCACATCTACTC
The DNA here is from genome assembly GCF_000393655.2 of Nicotiana sylvestris. Taxonomy (NCBI): domain Eukaryota; kingdom Viridiplantae; phylum Streptophyta; class Magnoliopsida; order Solanales; family Solanaceae; genus Nicotiana; species Nicotiana sylvestris. The sequence continues at coordinate 83,123,023 of NC_091068.1, read as the reverse complement.
TTTCCTGTCGTGCGGTTTGGTTTCTCAATGCTAATTTAATTTCTACTCTGTTCTTTCACAGATGGTGAGAATACATGCTTCCTCATCCACTGATCAGCAGCCCGATCCCCCAGCAGCAGCTCCCACAAGGGGCAGAAGGCGAGGCCGAGGCCGAGGTCATGCTAGAGGTCGAGGTAGGGGCAGAGCTCAGCCTAGAGCAACAGCACCAGCAGTGAAGCCTCAGGTTGAGTTTGATGATGAGGTTCCGGCCTAGGTAGTTCCGGTGGTCCCATCTCAGGTCCTAGAGGGTTCATTGCTACCCTAGTACTCCAGGGTGCTCTGGTCCATCTTGTGGGCCTTATGGAGAGTGTCACCCGAGCAGGCTTACTTCCGGTATCACCAGCCGTCTCCCAGGCCGGGGGAGGAGCACAGACTCCCGCTACCCGCTCTCCAGAGTAGATGGCTCCCCAGTTTCAAACTCTAGCAGCTCAGCCAGTTGGAGCAGTTCAGCCGGGTGTGGTAGCTTAGACCGGTGATGGAGCAGCTATGTATGCTGATGACTTGTGGAGATTGGACAGGTTTACCAAGCTCTTCACTACCACTTTTAGCGGTGCATCTTCTGAGGATCCCCAGGATTATTTAGACAGTTGTCATGAGGTTCTCAGGAACATAGGGATAGTGGAGACCACTGGGGTCGACTTTGCTGTTTTTCGCTTATTTGGATCCGCCAAGACTTGGTGGAGAGATTATTGTTTGGCTAGACCAGCTGGGTTACCAACTTTGACTTGGGATCAGTTTTCTCAGCTATTTCTGGAGACGTTTCTTCCTGTCACTCAAAGGAAGAGCTATCGGAGGCAGTTTGAGCGTCTCCAACACGGTTCAATGACTGTTACTCAGTACGAGAACAGGTTTATTGATTTGGCCTGTCATGCTCTTCTTATACTTCCCACCGAGAGAGAGAGAGAGGAGGTTCGTTGAGGGACTCATTCAGCCTATTCGACTTCTTATGGCTAAGGAGACGGGTAGCAAGATTTCCTTTCAGGATGCGGCCAACATGGCCAGGAGGGTTGAGATGGTTTATCATAGGGGGGTGGTCAGGGGTCTGATAAGAGGCCTCATCATTCAGGTAGATTCGGTGGTGCCTCATTTGGAGGCAGGGATTCGTATGGTAGAGGCCTTTTCAGCAGCACTACAGGTTTCTCACGGTGCTTCAGGTGGCCGTGGTTCTCATATGCAGTATTCCAATCAGCAGTCCTATAGTGCACCACTAGCTTCTATCAGTTCACCGCTGCTCCAGAGTTTTTAGGATGGTCATTCAGGTCGTTAGGGTCACCAGTCTCAACAGCCGAGGGCTTGTTATACTTGTGGCGATATGGGGCATATTGCTAGATTTTTCTCTCGAGCATCGAGCAGCTCTCAGCATCAGGGTTCTCATTCCATGGTTCAGGCACCGAGTGTTCCACAACCCGCTCAGCCAGCTAGAGTTGGAGGTAGAGGTGCTAGAGGTGGAGGTAGAGGTATTAGAGGTGGAGACCAGGCCGTTAGAGGTGGAGGCCAGCCAGCAGGAGGTCGTCCCAAAGATGTAGTTCAGAGTGGTGGGGCCTAGCCTCGATGTTATGCTCTTCTAGCTAGGGCTGAGGCTGAGGCTTCTAATGCAGTTATCATAGGTATTATTCTGGTTTGTAGTAGAGATACTTCAGTTCTATTTGATCCAAGATCTATATACTCCTATGTGTCATCTTATTTTGCACCATATCTGATCATGCCTAGTGATTCTTTGAGTGCTCACGTATATGTGTCTACACCGGTGGGTGATTCTAATATGGTAGATTGTGTCCACTGTTCATGTATAGTGGTGATTAGGGGTCTTGAAACTCGAGTAGATTTGTTACTATTGGACATGGTTGATTTTGATGTCATATTGGGGATGGACTGGTTATCACTTTACCACGCTATCTTGGACTGTCATGCCAAGACTGTGACCTTTGCCCTACCGGGTTTACCTCATTTAGAGTGGAGAGGGACTCCTGGTTATTCTACCCGTAGTCTTATCTCATATATGAAGGCTCGACGTATGGTCGGGAAGGGGTGTTTGGCTTATTTGGCATATGTTCATGATTCTAGTGTTGAGGTTCCTTCTATGGATTTTGTCCCTATTGTTCGTGAGTTTCCTGAGGTTTTTCCTTCAGACCTACCGGGTATGCCACCCGACAGGGATATTGACTTCTGCATTGATTTGGCTTCGGGCACCCAGCCCATTTCTATTCCGCCATATCGTATGGCCCCACCTGAGTTGAAAGAATTGAAGGAGCAGTTGAAAAACTTGCTTGATAAGGGCTTCATTAGGCCTAGTGTCTCGCCTTGGGGTGCACCGATGTTGTTTGTTAAGAAGAAGGACGGATCGATGAGGATGTGTATAGATTACCGGCAGTTGAACAAGGTTACAATCAAGAAGTATCCATTGTCAAGGATTGATGATTTGTTTGATCAGCTTCAGGGTGCCAAGGTATTTTTGAAGATTGACTTAAGATCTGGCTACCATCAGTTGAGGATTAGGGCATCCGATGTCCCTAAGACAGCTTTTCGTACTAGGTACGAGCATTATGGGTTCTTGGTGATATCATTTGGGTTGATAAATGCCCCAGCAACTTTTATGGATTTTATGAACCGAGTGTTCAAGCCTTACTTGGATTTGTTCGTGATAGTCTTTATTGATGATATTTTGATCTATTCCCGCAGCCGGGAGGAGCATGAGTAGCATTTGAGAGTGGTTCTTCAGACTTTGAGAGATAGTCAGTTATATGCTAAGTTTTTGAAGTGTGAGTTCTGGTTGAGTTTGGTTGCATTATTTGGTCATGTTGTATCAGCAGAGGGTATTCAGGTAGATTCAAAGAAGATAAAGGCGCCAAGAACTGGCCTAGACCCGTATCAGCTATAGATATCTGGAGTTTCTTCGGTTTGGTAGACTATTATCGTTGGTTTGTGGAGGGGTTTTCATCTATTGCAGCACCGATGATCAGGTTGACCCGGAAGGGTGCCCAGTTCAAATGGTCGGACGAGTGTGAAGCAAGCTTTCAGAAGCTCAAGAATGCTTTGACTATGGCGCTGGTGTTGGTTTTGCCCACAGGTTCAGGGCCATATATAGTTTATTGTGATGCATCTCGTATTGGACTTGGTGCGGTGTTGATGCAGGATGGCAAGGTCATTGCTTATGCTTCACGTCAATTAAAGATTCATAAGAATAATTATCCAGTTCATGATTTGGAGTAACAGCCATTGTTCACGCGTTGAAGATTTGGAGGCACTATCTATATGGCGTGTCATGTGAGGTGTTCACGGATCATAAGAGTCTACAGTATTTGTTCAAGCAGAAAGAGCTAAATTTGAGGCAGAGAAGGTGGTTGGAGCTATTGAAAGACTATGATATCACCATTGTATATCATCCGGGGAAGGCCAGTGTGGTGGTCGATGCTTTAAGTAGGAAGTCAGCCAGTATGGGCAGTCTTGCGTATATTCAGGTCGGTGAGAGACCGCTTGCTTTGGATGTTCAGGCTTTGGCCAATCAGTTCATGAGGTTGGATGTTTCCGAGCCCAGCCGTGTGTTAACTTGACAATCGCTCATTCTTTTTTATTGGAGCGTATCCGAGATCGGCAGTATGATGATCCTCATTTGTGTGTCCTTAGGGATATGGTGCAGCACGGTTGTGCCAAGCAGGTTACATTAGGAGATGATGGAGTTTTAAGGATGCAGGGTCGAGTTTGTGTGCCTAATATGGATGGGCTTCAAGAGATCATTTTAGAGAAGGCCCATAGTTCTCGGTACTATATTCATTCGGGCGCCGCTAAGATGTATAAGGATTTGTGGCAGCATTATTGGTGGAGGAGGATAAAGAAGGATATTGTTGCATATATGGCTCGGTGTTTGAATTGTCGATAGGTAAAGTATGAGCATCAGAGACCTTGTGGTTTGTTTCAGAAGATTGAGATTCCTGAGTGGAAGTGGGAGTATATTACTATGGACTTCGTTGTTGGACTCCCACGGACTCAGAGGAAGTTCGATGCAGTGTGGGTTATTGTTGATAGGCTGACCAAGTCAGCACATTGCATTCTTGTGGCAGTCTCCTATTCTTCTGAGAGGTTAACTAAGATCTATATCCGAGAGATTATTCGTCTTCATGGGGTGCCTGTGTTTATCATTTCGGATCGAGGTATGCAGTTTACCTCACATTTCTGGAGAGCGGTTCAGCGTGAGTTGGGCACATGGGTTGAGTTGAGCAAAGCATTTTATCCTCAGATGGACGGGCAGTCCGAGCGTATTATTCAGATTTTGGAGGATATGCTCCGAGCTTATGTCATTGACTTTGGAGGCTCGTGGGATCAGTTCTTGCCTTTAGCGGAGTTTGCCTACAACAACAGTTACCAGTCGAGCATCCAGATAGCTTCTTATGAGGCTTTATATGGTAGGCGATATCGGTCGCCAGTTGGATGGTTTGAGTCGGGAGAGGCTTGGTTGTTGGGTACGGATCTAGTACAGGATGCCTTGGACAAGGTCGAATCATCCTGGATAGTCTTCGTACAGCTTAGTCCAGGCAAAAGAGTTATGCCGACCATAAGGTTCGTGATATGACATTCATGGTGTTGCTTCGAGTGTCGCCTATAAAGGGTGTAATGAGATTTGGAAAGAAGGGCAAGCTTAGCCCTAGGTTCATTAGCCCGTTTGAGATTCCTGATTTAGTGGGAGAGGTGGCTTACAGACTTGCATGGCCGCCGAGCTTATCAGCCGTGCATCTAGTGTTTCATGTGTCCATGCTCCGGAAGTATCACGACGATCTATCCCACGTGTTATATTTCAGCACTGTCCAGTTGGACAAGGACTTGTCCTATGAGGAGGAGCCGTTAGCTATTCTAGACCGGCAGTTCGTCAGTTGAGATCGAAGAGTTTTCCTTCTATTCATGTTCAGTGGAGAGATCAGTCTGTTGAGGCATCGACCTGTGAGTCCAAGTCCGATATGAGGAGCCGTAATCCCCATCTTTTCTCCGACTTAGGTACTTCCTTCTTATGTCCGATCGAGGACGAACAATTATTTTAGGGGTGGAGAATGTGATGATCCAAAATGTCATCACTTGTTTTAGAAATAAATTCTGTGTTCTGAGGCCTTAAAACCTCCTTTTTGTCTTACCGCGATTTGTGTGCGCAGTCCGGGCGTGTATCCGGAAAGCCATTATGTGAAAATCTGTGAAAATGATGAATTTTGCTTTTAAAATGAATTTAGGTTGACTTCGGTCAATATTTTGGGTTAACGGACCCGGACCCATGATTTGATGGTCCCGGAGGGTTCGTAGAAAAATATGGGACTTGGGCGTATGCCCGAAATCGAATTCTGAGGTCCCAAGCCCGAGAAATAAATTTTTGAAGAAAATTGTTTAACTGAAATTGTAGAGTTTTTAGAAAATTTGAATGTAATTAAATTTGATGGTATCGGGCCCGTATTTTGGTTTCGGAGCCCGGTACAGGTCTTATATGTGATTTAAGTCGAGCATGAAAAATTTGGTAGGAAACGGACTTGAAATGACGTGAATTGGACCTTCGGTTGTTAAAATTTGAACTTAAAAGTTCATGAGATTTTTCTTTGATTTTGATGCTAAATTCATAATTATTGATGTTATTTTGATGATTTGATCGCACGAGCAAGTCCGTATGATTTTTTGGACTTGCGTGCATGTTTGGTTTGGAACCCCGAGGGCTCGGGTGAGTTTGGGATAGGCCACAGAGTGAAATTTGGACTTAGAAAATTGCTGGTATGTTGCAGGTCTGCAGGCGGGCTCGCAAATGCGAAATAGTATCGCAAATGTGAAAGAAGACCTGGTCTGCCTTGGTTGCAAATGCGACGTATATATCGCAAATGCGATATCGCATTTGCGAAGGTTCCCTCGCAAATGAGAAGGGGACTGGATTCCTTCAGTGTCGCAAAGGTGACAAAACCTTCGCATTTGCGAAGTCAATAGTTTCTGAGGGGGTCGCAATTGCGAACCCTGCAAACTGCTAAATCATAACTTAGACGCATTTTCAGCCATTTTTCAGACCTTTTCAAAACCTAAACACCTTTGGGCGAATTTTCAAAGACAAGTACTCTTCCAAATAGATTGTAAGTCATTTGTAACTCGTTTTCACTAATCTTTAACATCTTTTCACATGATTTTAACACAAAATCAAGGGTTTTCATGGGGGAAATTGGGTGTTTTGGGTAGAACTTAGGTTTTTCAAATTTTGGGGATTTGGACCTCTATTTGAGGTCCGATTTCAAAACAAATTATACATTTGGGTTCGTGGGTGAATGGATAATCGATTTTTGGTTCGAACCTCGGGTTTTGACCACGTGGGCCCGGGGTCGATTTTTGACTTTTTGGGAAAAACTTTAGAAAACCTATTTTGATGCATTAGAATTGATTCATTTAGCGAATTGGTGGTGGAATCAAGAGGTAAAGCGGTAGTTGATGCTTGAATTGTGTTCGTGGTATCGAAGTAAGTGTTTGGTCTAACCTTAGCTTGAGGGATTAGGAGTTGTGTCCTATTTGCTATGTGTTAGTTGTTGAATACGACATATACGCATGGTGACGAGTATCTATACATTGGTGTCAAGCATGCCCGTGAGTCTTATATCATGATTATCTTGATTTCGTTGTATTATTCATGCCTTGATGATGATTTCTATTGTTGTACAAAGTTTGTGGAAGTAATAATGGTAATTGAATATTGAATAGCGTTGGCTCAAGTTCTAAAAAGATTTGTGGAAGTATTATTGGCAATTGAACATTTTAGAGCATTGGCTCATGTTGTGAATTGAGTTGTGAAGTAAATGTGAAAAGAGAAGAGAATTATGATATTGTCTCCCTTGCCGGGATGTTGTTGTTTTTAATGTTATCTCCCTTGCCGAGATGTTATTGCTTTTGATATTATTTCCCTTGCCGGAATATGATTGTTGTACTATTGTTCCCTTGTCGGGATTTTATTGTGATTTTATTGATTCTCTTGCCCTTATTGCTTTGTGATTGTTGTTTGAGCAAGGAAGAGTGTTAAGGCACGAAGGGTGATGCCGTGCATAATATTTGTGAGAGAGTGTTAAAGCACGAAGGGTGATGTCGTGCATGATATTTGTGAGAGAGTGTTAATGCACGAAGGGTGATGCCGTGCCGCACGATGTACGATTCCGTGCCTTTATATGAGTGATAATGCACGAAGGATCATTCCGTGCCATGATTTTGTTGAGGTAAAAGCACAAAGGGTGATGTCGACCCGATTTTATTAATTTTATGGTAAGGACGAGAGTAAAAGCACGTAGGGTGATGTCGTGTACTTGTCTTTTATTTCTGATTCTTGTTGATAATTGAACTTTGGTGTTCCTTATGTTTATCTATTGTTCTTCTGTTATTACTTGATGCTCCCCGTAGCATGTTTCCCCCTCCTATCCTTAAATGTACATTTCTGCCTTTATTTTTCGCTGTATATGATTTAACTTCACAGTTTTATTGTGTAGTCTGGTCCTAGCCTCGTCACTACTTCGCTAAGGTTAGGCTAGACACTTACCAGAACATGGGGTCGGTTGTGCTGATACTACACTCTGCACTATGTGCAGATCCCGATGTAGAAGCTTTTGGACCGCAGTGTGGGTGCTATCTTCAGTCCATTCAGGCGACTCGAGGTAGCCCTGCAGGCGTCCGCAGGCCTTGGCGTCTCCTTCTATATTTCTATATTGTTTCTTCTATGTATTTCTGAAACAACTTGTATTTATCTTTTGGACCCCTATTTGTAGTACTCTTAGACGGTCTGTGAAATTGTGACACCAGATCTAGGTAGCATTTTAGTTTATGGATTTGTATTGGTAATATTTAAATTTTTACATTTCTTTTCTTCTGCTTATTTAATTATGTTGTTCATATAATGTCATTTTACAACTGTTAAAGGGTTAAAATGGAAAAAGTGAATAATTGGAATAATCGGCTTGCCTAGCTTTCACTAGTAGGCGCCATCACGACTCCCGAGGGTGAAAACTTCAGGCCGTGACACAGTCTTGAAAAGGAGTACAATTTCAAACCCTAGTTAAGCAAGTAAACCAATTAATCTGTTTATTTGACATAGCCAAAATAAACGGGAAAGATCAGTGAGGTAAATAATCGAATAGTGGAAAACTTTAAGCATGTAGAAGCACAGAGATGAAACATCAAGCAAAGAAACTAGTCGAACAGTATAGAAGAAAGGTCGGAGTTGAGCCTTTAGGCATTTTAAAGCATTTTCAGAAACTTAAAAGATGAAACCCTAGTTTTTAGGGAAAAACAAAAATTGGCCAACAATAATAAGAAAAATAGTAGAATACTAAAAAAAGTGACAAACAAACTCAAGCCGCTTTAGATCTAAAGAGATCTAAATGATTTAACCAGAAATAGTTAGGTCATGCAAAAAATAAATAGACGTGAGAAAAATCTGGTTTGAACCAGAGATTTGAAGCCATGAACACGAAGATATCAGTACTCACAAATATAGGAACGAACACAGACTGATTCATCAAGAAAATGAGGGGCTTTGAACCAAGTCGGTGTTGAATCTCCTTGAGATTCCATCAAATAGCATGAAAGTCGAACAACCAATAGAGATAGGAGGCCGAATAAGGCCTAGAATCGAAGAAGAAACCCATGGATCAAAGAGATCCTGGTGACGGCGGGCTAGGGTTAGGCGGAAGGTGAGAGAGAAGAGAGGAGGAGAGGGTTTCAGGGGCGGCGGATTTTGTAAAATGAGGTAAGGTTTGGGGGTTTGGTATATTAAAAAAGGAAAGAATATCATGGACCGTTGATCTCTTGAGATCAACGGCCAGGAATTAATTTGGGGTTGGGCGAGTTAAAATTGGTTTATGGGTATTGGGTTAGTTTAATTGGGCTGGGGTGGTAATTTGGGTCAGCCGAAAAGAAATTAAATTAAAAGAAGGCTATTTGTTGAATACCCAATTAATCTGATAAAATAATTTATCAAAATAGCTAATAAATGGAAAAAATAATAATATTTGTGCATAAAAATGATTCAAAATAATTACTTAATATTATAAAAATATAAAAAGTCATTTTCTTGTTGAAATAAGGTAATTATGCACATATGGGCTATTATTGCGAAGTTATTGCAATTATAGCCTAAAGATAAATATAATTATGCATAAAACGATTAAAGCTTAATATAAATATAAATGATAAAAAAATAAAGTAATTAATCATTCTAAAATTATTTGTGATGCAATTAGTAATTATTTGGATCATAAAATGCTAGAATAAGTTAATTAAAATCCTTTTAAAATTATAAAAAATTATGGAAAAATACTGGTTCATGCTCATGCACTATTTTGAAAGTATATATGCATTTTAAAAATATATGAGGAAAAAATTCGGGTATCAACACTTGACCGCAACTAACAGCTAATTAGCCTTTTTTTTTAAAACGTATATTTTTTCCTCTCTTTTTTATATTACACTCTTCTTCTTCATTTTTTCATCTTTCTTCTCCATTTCTTTATCTTAATCCATTTAAAATTCTCTCTCTCTTATTATTGTTGAGTTTATTTCTTATCTTTCTCGTTTTATTCATCCTTCATTCGCACCCAGATTTATTTGAAAGAAGGAGCACAAAATTCCCAACAAAAAGGAAAAAGGCATAAACCTTTTTGAACAAAATAAATTACTAATAACAAGGCAAGAAAAGAGTTAGGATAGCGAATTCAATATTTGAATACTTACTAGTCTTCTCTGTTTTTGTTGTTCTTCTTCTTCTTTATCTTTATTTTCTGACAAAAATCACAAATGTCAACATACAGTCACAAAACCCTAGATTTAATTTCGATTTCGAATAGCAGCAACAACTGATAGAGAAATCAATTGTAGAAACCGTGAATAATGAAGAGAACCGCTACTTAGAGAAGATGTCTCTCATCTCCGATGAGAGAATTTTTTGATGAGAGTAAAGAGACCATACTTTGAGAGGAGTAAATGACGGACTGTGCAACAAAATCCTCTTTTTTATTTTTTTTCTCGTAATTAGATTGACATATATTAATTAAGCCTGTTTTTAAGATTAACGCAATTAAATATCCACGTGGATTGCCACATGGCAGGTTTTTAAAAATTATTTAGAGAGTGTATCACACACACTAGTAAGAATGAGATAGGAGATTTTTATTATGAAGGGGGATATAGTTTAGGGGGTTTTCGGGGACAGGTGATAGTTTAGGTAGGAAACTGACAAATATTGTATAGTTTAGGTGGGTTTGAGGGTATTAAATCTAAGATTAAAGCTATTATTGAATGGAAACTGCCTAAAACTCCAACTGAAATAAGAAGTTTCTTGGGCTTAGTTGGATACTATAGAAGGTCTGTCAAAGGCTTCTCTATTATAACCTCTCCTTTGACTAAACTTTTGAGGAAGAACGTCAAGTTCGTGTGGAATGACAAATTCCATGAGAGCATTGGAAAACTCAAATCTTTATTAACTATACTTACTCTACCAAGTGAAGGAAAAAAGTATGTGATGTATAGTGATACTTCTCATCATGGTTTGGATTGTGTTTTGATGTAAGAAGGGAAAGTGGTTGTATATGCCTCTTAAAAATTGAAACCACATGAGTTGAATTACCCTAGTCATGACCTTGAGCTTGTTGTCATAGTGTTTTCTTTGAAAATTTGGAGACATTACTTGTATGGAGAAAAGTGTCATATATTCGCTGATCACAAGAGTTTAAAGTACTTGGGTACACAGAAAGAGTTGAATTTGAGACATCATAGATAGCTTGAGCTTATCAAAGATTATGACAGCACAATTGACTATAATTCGGGTAAAGCCAATATTGTTATTGATGCTCTAAGTCGCAAATCTTTACCGATTTATCTCTAACTCCTTTGCCTTTGTTTCTTGAATTAAGAGCCATGAAAACTTGTCTTGCATTTAAAGCTGGTGGTTCTATTATTGCTAGTTTGTAAGTCAAGCCAGTTCTACTTGAACAAGTAAAAGAAGCACAAAAGTTGGATGAAAAGCTTGTGAAACTGATCAAAGAAGTTTAAAATGGAGAAAAGTTTGATTTTAAATTGAGGGAGGATGGTGTCCTATTTTATCAAAATAGGTTATGTGTTCCTAAAGATGCAAATTGAGGAAAGAAATTTTGAGTGAAGCACATACTTCACCATATGCAATGCATCATAGAGGCACTAAATTGTACCAAACCATCAAATAATACTACTGGTGGAATGGTATGAAGAAAGACATTGTTGAGTTTATCTCTAAATGCTAGATTTGTCAACAAATAAAGGTCGAGCATCGAGTTCCGGCTAGTTTACTACAACCCTTGTTGATAACCGAGTGGAAATGGGAGAGAATAACGATGGACTTTGTTTCTGGGTTCCACGCATTCAAAGAAACCATGATCAATTTGGGCTATAGCTGATAGGATAACCAAGAGTGCTCATTTCTTGGAAATTAGAATGGACTACTCACTTGAACGTTTAGCTGAATTGTACATCAATGAGATCATCAGGTTGCATGGGATCCCTGTTTCTATTATATCTGACCGGTACCCGATGTTTACATCAAGATTTTGGACTAGCTTGCAAGAAGCTTTGGGTACCAGGTTGTACTTTAGTACTTCTTTCCATCCTCAGACAGACGACCAGTCTAAGAAGGTAATACAAATCTTGGAAAATATGGTTCAAGCCAGCATTATTGAGTTTGAGGGTAGTTGGGACAAACACTTAGCCCTGATTGAATTTGCTTACAATAATAGCTATTAATAAAGTATAGAAATGCCTCTTTATGAAGCTTTATATGGGAGGAAATGTAGAACTCCTCTATGTTGGAGTGAAGTTAGTGAAAGAAAATTGGTTGGTCTTGCTATTGTGGAATAAACTGAAGATAAGATAAAAATCATCATGGATCACTTAAAAATTGCTTCAGATAAACAAAAGTCTTATGCTGACCTTAAGAGGCATGAAATTGAGCATCAAATCGGGGATAATGTATTTTTAAAGGTTTCTCCATGGAATAAGAATATGAGATTTGGCCAAAAAGGTAAACTTAATCCTCGATTTATTGGACCTTATGAAGTGCTTGAGAAAGTTGGCCCAGTTGCATATAAACTAGCTTTTCCACTAGAGTTAAACAATATCCACAACGTCTTTTATGTTTTTATGCTTAGAAGATACCTATCAGATCCATCTCATGTTCTTCCTATTGAATATATTGAGGTCAATCTTGATTGAACATATGAAGAAGAACCTATACAAATTTTAGCGCGTGAGATAAAAGAGCTTAGAAATAAGAGAATACCCTTAGTGAAAGTCTTTTGGGGAAATCATTCTGGCAAGAAAGCTACTTGGGAGCGAGAAGAAAATATACGAGTTCGATATCCACATTTATTTTGGGACTAGTATAAGGTAAATTTCGAGACGAAATTTATTTAAGTGGGAAAGAGTTAGCACTCCAAAGTTTTAGACTAATTTTACATTCTCAATTGACCATCTTTATAATGTGGATAGATTTTACTTCGCACCTCCTAAACATGAATTTGACGATATATGAAAATTGCTGCTTTAGATTGTGTCAATATGTACCAAGAGTTTCATGGTGTTGCTACGTTTAACACTTAATACCATTTTGATTAATTATTATAAAATACATTAGATATATATAATATTTTGGGAAGCAAACCTTCTATTAATCAAAAGATATTTAGTATTTGGGCAGCTACCTTTTTTCATATTTATCCAAAGTTTATATATTACTTTTGTGACATGCTTTTTCATAACCTTCTATCATTTTTCATTACTTCATGCCAAAGAAAACCTCAACCCTCTCTACTTATTATCATATGAGATGCTGCATGAAAACCATTAGAAATATTCACTAAACCAGCCAGCAAAACTAGTTCTTGTCGAAGCTGAAGTTGCTTATTTCTTTTATAGTAAGTTACTAAACTCGTTTTTACACCAGACAACTGTTAGTGTTTTTATCATATTTTCTTATATAAAACTCCTTTTTAAGTGAGTCAAGCTTTGTTGGAAATCTCTTCCTGTCACGACCCAAAATCCAACCAATCATGATGGCACCTAACCCAACCCGCTAAGTAAGCCAATTAACAATAATCCAATTCCAATGAAATTTAATGAGATAATAAATAAAAGAAAATATTTGAGTCTTATACAATTCCCAAGGACTGGTAGTACAAAAATTGAGTTTCTAAGATTAGAATTTATAAAGTTGGTATGAAATAAATACATCATCTGTTTGAAATGTACATAAACAGATTTTTATATATCTAAGGCTACCATGAACAAGAAGAAGCTACATCCGGAATGTAGATACATCTTTAATTCTAGCTCCCGTCGATCACAACAACAACAATATCCAATATCTGTATGCAAGGTGCAGAAGTGTAGTATGAGTATAACCGGCCCCATGTACTCAATAAGTAACAAACCTAACCTTAGGTTGAAAGTAGTGATGAGCTGGAACAAAGGCTGGAGTCCAACATCAATACCCAACAACAGTTCATAACAATATAATGAAAGTAATAGAAGAAGTAACTCAGAGATAAAATGCTCAGCCCGTTCACAGTTCAAAAAAATAGGTCTGTTTTTCAAGTATATCAGTGAAAATCCAAATCTTTTGCCGAAATCGCCGAAAATATGAGTAAGTTTGAAAACTGTAATTTTTCTCAATTGCTTTGACCAAGAAAATTTTCATTTTTAAATGGCATGAGGAAAAATACATCTATATCTATGCTTGTATGTCATATGTGCATGTCAATGCAATGTATCTCAGAGATGAACTCATGTACTCACACTCTCAGAGTACTCAATCTCACTGTCTCACACTTTCCACTCATCATGATCAATCACTCGACATGCTCAGTCACTCAGTACTGAATATGGCCAATCCAGCCTAGGGAAGATCCATCCTGAATATATACATAGCAACTGACAGTCAACCACTCAGTACTGTGTAAGGCCAATGCAACCTGGGGAAGATCCATCCCCAAATATAAATGCTTTGGACTAGATCCATGTCTTGGGAAGACTATCCCTCAATAAATCAACCACGCTCACTAGGGGTGTGTGTAGAGTCCGGAGGGGCTCCTTCATCCCAAGTGCCATAATAAGCCAAATCCAGGCATAAATCAATATAACATGCTGCGGCGTGCAACCCGATCCTATAATATCGCTCACACTCAGGCCCTCAGCCTCACTCAGTCATCAATCTCTCCAGTCTCCCGGGCTCACAATGCCATGAAGCTAGCCTAAAATGATGATATGATGTGTCAATAAATAGCAACAAAGACTGAGATATGATATGAAATGAATGAACATGGATGAGTATCAAATTGCAGTCTACACCAAATAATTCAACAGCAATATGACCTCAGTGGGTCCCAACAAAATAATAATTTAGCCTAGACAGGGTTTCTAACATGAATCAAAACTCAGTTGCTCTAGTACTTAGAGATTTCATGGTTACAAATAAGATCAGGTAACCACACAGTACCACAGGAATAACAAAATCTCAATCACATGGTGCACACCTACATGCCCGTCACCTAGCATGTGTGTCAGCTCAACACCAAATACATAACACATAATTCGGGGTTTCATACCTTCAACACCAAGTTTAGAAGTGTTACATACCTTGAACAAGCCAAATCGAATATTGAGAAAGCCAAACGATGCTCCGAAATTGTCATCTCGCATGTACCGACCTCAGAACGGCTCAAAACTAACCAAAAGAAACTCAAATACGTCAAATAATGCCAAAGGAAACAAACTAATCGATAAAGGTCAAATCTTTAATCAAAAGCCCAAAATCGGCCAAAAAGTCAAACCCGAGACCGCGCCTCGGAACCTAACAAAACTCACAAAATTCGATAATCCATTCAATTATGAGTCCAACAATATTAGTTTCATTCAAATCCGACACCGATTCGATGTTCAAAACTCAAAAATTCATATTATGAAACTTTAGGCTAAAACCTCCAATTTCTCTTTTGGAACCCTCAATCAAATGCCGAAGATGAAGATATATTCATGATGTAAAATAAAAAATGAGTAGATAACACTTACCCCAATTGTCACGACCTTAAACCCGGACCCGGTCGTGATGGCGCCTCTCATGAAGATAAGGCCAGCCGACACTTCCCATTTCAGTATTTAACAGTTAACAGAAAGAAAAGTCTAAAGCATGATAAAATAATCCAAGGTTTAAGAAGATGATAGTATAATATGCGGAATACAACCCAACACAGCCTGATACCGGGGTGTCACTAGTCATGAGCAACTAAACAATCCGGGATACTCAGAGAAAACTACAATGTTTAATACAGTAACTAAAAACATGGAGAAATAAGATAGGGAGAAGCTCCTGGCTGCGAACGCCGACAGCTACCTAGAGACTCTTCGGATCCACTTGAGCTTGGAAGATCAGCACTCGGGAGCGGGACCAGATGCACCTAAATCTGCACACGGGGTGTAGGGAGTAAAGTGAGTACTCCAACTCAGTGAGTAATAACCATAAATAAAGACTGAAAGCAGGAAATCACGTAAAACACATTTGCAGATTGTAATGAAGCAGTAAAATCAGTAAAAGATATGTGAAAGTCATTTAGCGCAATTAATCTTCATGAAAACCTTTTTGAACAATTAAACAGGTAAAGGACAGGCAATTAAGAAAATAAACACATAAAGGTTCGCCCCTCGGGAACGGTATCAACAAATCCGCCCCTCGGGAAATATCTCAGAACAATACCAGCCCCTCGGGCTATATCTCACATCACAATGGGTACCCACGCTCACTGGGGGTGTGTAGACTCCTGGAGGGACTCCTTACGGCCCAAGCGCAATATCAAGCCATCTCGTGGCAGCACCACTAGGCTCTCGACCTCATATCAATCAAGCCACCTCGTGGCGTACATACCTCAAGCCCTCAGCCTCATAATCAATATCAAATGTACCCTCACAACAGAGGCCCTCGGCCTTACTCGGTCAAAATCCTCACAAGCCACTCGGGCAATAGTAAAACATGATCCTCAGCCCAAAATATCATTTAAGTGTTAAAACAGAGTAAACATGGCTGAGTACAAAAATAGTGAAATATAACATGACTGAGTTCAAGTATAAAGTCAAAACAGTGAGGAAATATCAATAAAAGTCCCCTAAGGGTTCAAATAGTTGGTATGAAGTCCAACTATGACATTCAGCCCAAATAATGATGCTAGCAAATAGATTTCAGTCAAATACGCGATAAAATAGTCATTCGGGACGGACTAAGTCACAATCCCCAACATTGCACCACCCCACACTCGTCATCTGGCGTGTGTGTCACTTCAATATAGCACAACGATGTGCAATCCGAGGTTTCATACCCTCAGAACATCATTTACAATCATTACTCACCTCAATCCGGTCAAATCTCTAGCTCGCGATGCCTTTGCCCCTCGAATCGGCCTTCACTCGTGTCGAATCTATCCAAAATCAGAACAAGGACGTCAAAATATGCTAAGGGAACGAAGCCCAAGCGAAAATAATCAATTTACAACATAAATCCCGAAATTACCAAAACCGGACCCCGGGACCACATCTCGAAATCCAATAATTTTTACATCAATAGATTCCTTATCTCTCCACAAGTCCATACATACCAAGAACACTGAAATCGGAGTCCAAATGGCCCCTCAAATTCTCATTTTAATGTCTCTTAATCTCAAGCCCTAATTCCTCAATTTTTGGCTTAGATTCCATGATTTATTAGGTAGATTTCACAATAGAATCGAGTTTTAAGTCCAAAATTCTTACCTCCAAGTGATTCCCCTTGAATACCTCTTCAATCCCCTTCAAAAAGCTCCAAAAACGACCAACAATGGAAGAAATAAACCCCAAATTCGCGGACAAGACGACTATTTAAACCTTCTGCCCAGGCCTGAAATCCTTCTTCGCGAACGCAGTCAAAGCCTCGCGTTCGCGAAGCACGAAAATACCTTGACCAAAATTCCTCTTTCGCGATCACAACCACCCCATCGCGAACGCGATGCTTTACTCAGATAGAACTTCGCGATCGCGTTCCCCCTATCGCGAACGCGATGAATTAAATTCCCCTGAAGCTCAGCTACCCATTTCTTCTATGTGAACGCGACAACACCCCCGCGAACGCGATGCACAGATGCCCAGCCTTTCGCAAACGTGGAGCCTTCCTCGCGAACGCGAAGGCTAAATTCCTACCTTTCTCAACTGACCCTTTGCGAACGCGAGGACCCTCTCGCGAATGCGAAGGTCATTTTTCAGCAGCACTGACCTGCAATTTTTCTGCAGCTCCAAACTTCATGGAATGGCCCGATTGATCACCCAAAACTCACCCGAGGCCCCCGGGACCTCAACCAAAGGTACTAACATATCCCAAAACCTTATTCAAACTTGTACCAATCTTCTAAACCCCTCAAACAACATCAAATCAACCAAAACACATCGGATTCAAGCCTAAGTTTTCAAAATCTTCTGAATTCCGCTTTTGATCAAAAACCCAACCAAACCACGTCCGAATGACCTGAAATTTTGCACACACATCCCAAATGACACAATGTAACTACTGCAACTCTCGAAATTCCATTCTGACTCCTATATCAAAATCTCACCTACCAGTCGGAAATCATCAAAAATTCACTTTCGCCAATTCAAGCCTAAATCTAGTCCAGACCTCCAAAACTCATTCCGATCACGCTCCTAAGTCCCAAATCAACTCCCGAAGCTAACTGAGCCATCGAAACTCACATCCGATCCCTCTAACACATAAGTCAACATCCGGTTGACTTTTCTAACTTAACCTTCCTTAAAAGAGACTAAGTGTCTCAAACCTTACCAATTCCTTTCCGAACCCTAACAATCAACCCGATCATATATAAAACCATTATACAAAGAAATAAGAAGAATAAATGGGGAAAACGGAGCGGTAACTCATGAGACAACTGGCCGGGTCATCACACCAATCCACATGGTACAAATTGCTTCAAGAATCGGCTCAATCCGAGCTCCATAGCTCCAAAAATACAAAAATAGCCAAAACCCTAAAATAGAGTACTTTATAATCACTGAGCAAAAATACTTTATGCGATCATGAAAGAAACTCAGCAGCCTCTCAACATACATTACGCGATCGTAGATTGAGCCGTGCGAACGCGAAACACACTACTCCTACGCTATGCGAACGTGTCAGCTCTTGTGCGAACGTGTAGAAGAAACTCATATTCCCAGTTTCCCTCTCCTAACTCTATGCGAACACGTCCTACACCATGTGAACGTGAACAGTGACCAGCTCCAAGGTACGCGATCGCGCCCCTCTAATCGTGACCGTGACTAAGAAACTTCCAAGATCCAGTTCTCCCTCTAACTCGTGTCGAAACATAACTCGTGTCGAAACATAGAAAATCAACTCGAAATGAACCCAAATTTTGCACACAAGTCCCAAATGACGTAACGAAGCAATTCGTATTCCCAGAACCACGATCTGAATCCGAGATCATCAATTTCAACTCTTGGTTAAACTTATGAACTTTCCAAACCTTCAAATTTTCAACCTTTGCCAATTAGCGCCGAAACCTTCTAGAAACATCCAAATGCAAATTCGGACATACGCTCGAGTCCAAAATCACCATCCAGGCCTAATGGAACCATCAAAATCCAATCCGAGGTCAAATACTAAAAAGTCAAACTTGGTCAACTCTTCCAATTTAAAGCTTCTAGTTGAGAATCATTCTTCCAAATCAATTCCGAATAACCTGAAAACCAAAACTGGCAATTCATACAAGTCATAATACATCATACAGATCTACTCATGCTCTTAAACCACCGAGCGAAGTGTAAATGCTCAAAATAACCGGTCGGGTCATTACATCCTCTCCCACTTAAACATACATTCATCCTCGAACGTGCCAGGAGTTGTTCTTAAGATGCCAGATCACCGTGTAACCTTACCATGCACATACCCAGGGGTGATCCCACATCACCCTATTCCATATAAGCTTGACAACACAACATAACTGAAAATCCTTAATTCAACCTTAGCCCATAAGCCTTAGAATCCAATCATCCAACATTCGAAATTTCATATAAGACCCAAATCTCTCATCTATACACTGTATAAGTCTGAAGAAGATGTATCAAGCCATAACCATAACCCAAGACACAATCAAAAGATATACCACATAACTCAAATATCCATAGCAAAATTTCCGATCAAAGTAGCTGCTCAAAACAACCCAATTCCGGTAATAAACCTCATATCAAATAAAATCTTATTCTAAAACCTTTGTACAATGTCGATGATGAAAGAAACACACAGAACTCATAACCATTCATCAGATCACAAGTCATGGAGCTCCCTCTCCTTCGACAAAAACTATAGCAACTTTCTAAGCCGATCAACAACATTATCCTTTCAAATATACCGCAATCCAATCTGATAGCACCAATTCTAGATCGGACGACCTCATCTTATCAAATACAAGTTACTCTACTGACTTTCCATGCTAATACTACTCAGAGCCACAAACTATGCAATCCGTGCACCAATACGCAACAATTCAAATGTACTTACCCCCAATGAGAGAACCGTCCCGCAAGCTCAACAAGTAACACCACAACCGAAATGCTAAAAACCCATCACACACTGTAGAACTATAACACAAGAACCTAACATAAAGGACCATATCTCCACATAGCCCCGCTGCAATGCGTGACCCCATCCAAACACTGGTCCATATGAAATACCTCCAGCCACCCTCCTCAAAATCAATAACTACGCGTATCTCAACATCAAGTACCCAAGGTGCATGACCATAACCACAAAGAAGCAAATGACACAATGCCACACAAACCCGAAAGAACATAACCAATGCGCAATCAATCATGCATCACCCAAATACCCATCTTGCTCAAATTCCGCTATAAGGCCCGAATAGAACCGCACCATGTGTGCATATAACCAACAGATCACAACCTCTCGTAGCATAGAAGGGTAGCACATAGAACATATCAGAACACGAATTAGCTTAGTTCTAATAGAATGGCACATCCTTCAACAATAGAAGTACGGGGCTAGCAAATCCGATCCGGGGTATTATATACATCCTCACTAGGCCTACCAAGGGGCTCCCAAATCAACACTAGCCATCCACAAATAGATAAATAACCCTACAAAAGTCCACGAGGACTGAACCATAACACATACTATCATCTGGTTAGCTTTAGCCACATCTTCACAGTCCACAACCACAAAACAATCTGCTTCTAAGAACTCCCATTCTCCAAATATATAAAACACATGAATCACCACATCTGATCCCAACTCCACCACCAGAATATCTAACACTTCTCTCATACATGATCATCCCACAAGGAATACTTCTATACTTCATTCGTTCCACCTAGAAAATTCTGAATCTCAACAGTCGATCAATCAGATGAGTACCACAATACTAATAAAATATCTGTAAGTCAAACATGACCGCCTTCTAAAATGTGCACCCTTCACAGGCAATACCAAGTAGTAATAGCATTCATCTAGTCACTGTAACCATCCATATTATCTAAGAATTCGTGACCTTCCCTTCAAAACTGAATCGTAATCTTGCACATACAAATCTCAATCCCACACAACACACCGCATATACTATGCCATCACATGAAAAGTACGAGAACCTCATAATACACTTCAAGTCACAAGCAAACTACATACTCAAGTAACCAGGAACCTTCAATTTGATCTCATCCAGGAGAAAATCACAATACACAACATGTTCCTCACGCTAGTGGGAAATATCCACCTCGAACCTTCATAGAAATCATTGAGAACTGTTTGGAATCCCTTTACACATAACCAAACCATCAGAACTGAATCTCTCTAAATCCACCAAGCCACGCGGATTGCCAAAACCCAAGAGCATTGCCATAAAACACCTGTAGAGACTCACCACATCATAAGTACCAAAGATCTGATCATAGCCATTACTTTGCTGATCCAACCCACTACCAAGTTATCTTATTTCTCCGAGTTCCTTCCGAATTGCCTTCAAATTGATACTTATCCTTGCTAGAATACCACGATCCTTAACCAAAACTCGCCCCACAAACTCTAGCATAGAATGACATCGCCCTAAGGCCAATAAGCCGCTGAATTCCCTCTTAAGTACCCCAAAAGTACCATAACCAAGATACCCACTATGAAGAGATCTTCTGCGAATCTAAAGTCGTTTCCTTTACCTTCCTGATACTGCAATGTAGAATCCACAAGGATATAGAAATACCGTAAGTCTCAACACCATCCAATGTAAATCTCAGTTTCTAGCCCTATACAAATCCTGAAAATTCTCAATTGCTACATATAAATTTTGAATCCATTAGAACCATTCTTGAGAGTCATCCGCTCTACTCAAATCTCAATTGCACCGCCCAAATGGGCCGAACGGCCTGTGCCCAATTAGCATAACAATACCTAAAGAAGTAATCCCATCTTAACGCAACCAAGCAAATTCCTACTCCATCCACACTACATCCTTCACGAATAACCACTCAATCATTCCATGATTACCATATAACCATAGAGTGTGATACAACCCATATCTAGAAATTCCCTTACTCGAGACATCCTCGGTCTCAACCCTGCAAGTCATAATTGATTCACAAGTATACCTCAAATCGAAACCAACACAATACATAACCATGCAATCAACTCGTCGATAGTAGGCTTCCCCACTTGGCTCAAAGAAATAGATCAAAACACTTGATAACTTACAATGCCCATACTTTATTACAACCATAATACCATGGTGAGATTCAACTAAATCCTTTATAAGCTCATGTAACACAAACCATCTACAAATCTCGCATTCAGCCTCGTGACGGTTAGGTTAACTATTACAACCGATCCAAACTCAAATCACACAAATATAACCCACTGGTAGATAAGAAAGCCTCCACACAACATCATAAAAAAATCACACATTCGTAGATACCTAGTAGGTTATAACCCACCTTCTTAGCCTCAATCTAACATCTCTTTATACCATTTCACAACCACAACTCGAGCCAATACGTCAAATCAAGCCATGAGAATCCAATTCGTTCCACAATTGAACAACATGTAATATCCTTCAAAACACCCACAACTCGAGCTGATATGTCAAAATCAAGAAAAAATCAAGTACCCAATAGTCTTTTTTACATCTCAAGCAAACTTTTTTCGTCACATTCAAACAATTTGAACACTTCCTGTAGTAACATCTTACTCATCATATAGCCTTCAGCCCACTCATCGAGCCATAAATTCCACTAGTAGGGACACTACCGGACTTATAAGTCCAAAAGTACGTGCTCACACAACGAAAATCCCCGTGCTCAAGCTACAGTCGAAACCTGGCCTCAAGTCCTCTAGACTGGCCCATCATCAGCACATAGAAATCACATCCCTCACCTCATCCATGGAATCGCAAGTCGTCGATGCACAACTGATACCGAGCGCTCATATGCGCATACGAATGCATGGAAAGAATTCAAAGAGTTACGCTTCAAGCTGAATCAATGTTGCATGATAAGGAAAGAAAGATGGGAAGTATATCCTAAATGCCTTGTAGCCTCTCGAAGATAGGTATAGCCTATATGGGTAGTGGGCTTAAACGGGCCTACCCGTCTAAGCCCGGGACCAGGGGGGTTTAAGGCCCATGTGGGCCGATTCACACGCGAAGCCTATTAGGCCCGAGACCGTTTGGGCCTGGGACCAGCTCCTAAGTGGGCCAGTTCAACCGATCCTAACCGGTCCCAAACGGTCCTAAATGGGCCCAAGGGTATAATTTTTAAAAAAATCTCATTTAAAAATCTGACTGTTGGCTATTGAAAAAATAGCCATTATGGCTGCCAAAATGGTCGTTGGCTATTTATAAAATAGCCATTTAACCCCCTCCCCCCCCCCCCCAACTTTGTTTTAA
This sequence comes from Nicotiana sylvestris, assembly GCF_000393655.2. Classification (NCBI taxonomy): domain Eukaryota; kingdom Viridiplantae; phylum Streptophyta; class Magnoliopsida; order Solanales; family Solanaceae; genus Nicotiana; species Nicotiana sylvestris. Next base: position 83,100,005 of record NC_091068.1, on the reverse strand, counting down.
CCCCAAACTTTTTATAATTACACTTTTCCCTATTTTCAACTATAAATACCTCCTCATTCTTTTATTTTTCTTCACCAAATCATCAATCTCTCTCTAATTTTCTTCTAAAATTGGTTACTTTGTTGTTGCAACTTGTGTGAAAAATTGTGAAGTTAGTGAATTGAAGTATTCAAGTCTTCAACGATAATTAATTTCAATCTATTCCTCCTCTAATTCCCCGGCCTCCCCTACCGAAACCCTATACCCGCCCTCCACCTGCTCTTATTTCTTGAAAGTGATAATACTTTATTACAATTTACGGATAGTCAATATGTGCATAATATTCTTGGTGGTGAACGGTTAGATGATGAATATATTAACAACCTTTATGGTAATCTAACTATAGATGAAGAAGATGAGCAGGAAATAGATTTAGATGAAATGCAACCTGATGATGATACACCCACTAATCCTGTTTCTCAAGTTAACCCAACTAATCCAAATGATGCCCTGGATGACCCCCATGTTACTACCTCTACTTTTTATAGACAACCTTCTAAACGGGCCGAAACATCTCTTGTTTGGCCATTTTTTATTCAAATAAGAGAAAAAAATAAAGCTAAGTGTAAAACTTATGGCAAAGAGTTAGCCTTTAACTATGTTGATCGAGGAGGACGTGAAGTTTGAGGAGACATATAATTATACACCCTCAAGATAAAGTTAAATATAATCAAATGAAAGTTGCAGCCGGGGGGACAAGTCTACCTAGTGAGCCTGACCCTAGTACCGGGTCAAATCAATTTCAACTGGGAATTAACACTGTTACTGGTGGTATTTTATATTATGACCCAAGAAAAGATAGGGAAGAATTAGCAAAAATGGTTATTGTTATGTGCTTACCCTATAGTTTTACATTTAACCCTCACTTTGTGCATTATACTAGAAGAATTTTTTTTCCTACTTATAAAGGATGGTCTCGCACAACCGTAAAGAACGATATTTATAAATATAAACAATGTTTGCGCTATTTATTTACTCATATTAATTTTTGTGTTGCTATTACTACTGATATTGGTAGAAGTGGTAATGACTGTGATTATCTTACTGTTATAAGTCATTGGATTGATGAGGAGTGGATAATGCAAAAGTACATTATTGCTTATAAAATAATTAATTCACGTCACACAGGGCAGTTTATTTCTAGCACGGTTACGGATATTTGTAGATATTTTTGCCTTAATGATAAAATAATGTCAATTTTAATGGATAATGCTACTAGTAATACTAATGTTGTAGCCTTACTTACCACTACACTGTATCCTGCATTTAGTAACATTTTTCATGTTAGATGTATTTGTCATATTTACCATTTAATTGTGGGTGATGATATGAAAATTTTAAATGTTGAAATTGAAAAGGTTAAAATGACTCTTAATTGGCTTTTTTATTCAAACTGTAGAAGTAGACTTAGAGAATATTTTAAAAGATGCGATGAATTTGGCCTAAGAGAAAGAAATATTCCTAAACCTTGTCCAACTAAATGGAATTACATGTATGACAGTTTAGTTTTTGCATATGAATATAGAAACCCCATAAACTCAACGTTTAATGCTCATGTAAGTGATGATGATGAGCACCTTACAAATGCGGATTGGGCTAATGTTAAAATGCTTGTAGATTTTTTAGAACATTTCATGTTGCTACCAATGAATTTTCTTGGCAATATTATCCTACTATTTCGAATGTTTAGTTTATCTTTGTAACGACCCGGTCGATCGTTTTGAGCTTTTGCACCTTACTCGTTAGTTCTCGGGCATGACTTACCCTGTGTGATGGATTATAACTTGTGTAAATCGTTGGTTTTGGTTTTCAGGGTAATCGAAATGAATTTGGAAGAACAGTTCTCAGTTTGAAGCTTGAAATTTGAAAAGTTTGACCAAGATTTGACTTGTTAGTATATGATATTGGATCAGAATTTTTATGATTTGGTTAGCTCCGTTAGGTGATTTGGGACTTTGGAGCGTGATCGGAATGCATTTTGGAAGTCTGTGGAAGGTTTAGGCTTGAATTGGCGAAATTGAGATTTTAGCATTTTCCGGTTGATCGGTGAGATTTTGATATAGGGGTCGGAATGGAATTCCGGAAGTTCCAGTAGCTCCATTGTGTCATTTGTGACATGTGTAAAAAAATTCATATCATTCGGTCGTGTATTGGTTGGGTTTTTTTATCAATAGCGTAAGTCGGAAGATTTTGGAATTCTTAGGCTTAAATTCAATGCAAATTTGGTGTTTTAATGTTGTTTTGAGCATTCTGAAGGTTAGAACAAGTTTGAATGATGTTATGGGATATGTTGGCATGTTTGGTTGAGGTCTTGAGGACCTCGGGTGAGTTTCGGGTGTCAATCGGGCCATTTCATGTTTTGAAAAGTAGCAGAAAACTGCTGAAGGATTTCAGGAAAATTGACCTTTGCGTTCGCGAAGGGTTATCTAGTGAGGCTGAGGAATTGGTCTTCGCATTCACGAAGGGCTGGCGTCTTGTGCATCGTGTTCGAGAGGTTCATGCCGCGTTCACATAGAAGGAAGGTGAGCAGCTGGGTCCAGGGTGTTTGTTCTTCGCGTTCGCATAGGTGGTGTCGCGTTCGCAGTGAGTTAGAAAGTCAAGCTTTTGCGTTCGCGTAGTGATTATCGCGATCGCAATGAAGGAAGAATTGGTCAACTTGAGTTTGTGCTTCATGAATGTGAGGCTTTAACTGCGTTCGCTAAGAAAGTTTTTGATGCCTGAGCAGAATGTTTAAATAGCCATTGTCCGCGATTTTGGGGCTAACTTTCACCATTCTTGGGCAATTTTGGAGCTTTTTGAGAGGATTTGAAGAGGGATTCGAGACATAACACCTAGAGGTAAGATTTTGAACTCTATACTCGATCCTATGTTGATTCTTCCTTGTTTAATCATGAAAAATGTGGAAATTAAAGCCTAAAATTGGGGAATTAGGGCTTGAATCTGGAGAGTGTAAATTGGGAATTTGAGGGGGCAATTGAAGTCCGATTTTGATGTTCTTAATATGTATAGACTCGTGAGAGGATGAGGATTCCATTGATGTTAATTTTGTCGGATTTCGAGATGTGGGCACGGGGGCCGAGTTTGAGCAATTTCGAGATTTTTGATGTAAATTGAATATTTTCGAGTGGGCTTTGTTCCCTTAGCATATTTTAATGGTTATGTATTGATTGTGCCTAGATTTGGAGCATCCGGAGGTCTATTCATGAGGGAAAAGGCATCGCGTGCTAGAGTTTGGACCGGATCAAGGTGAGTAATAATTGTAAATGATGTTCTAAGGGTATGAAACCCCGGATTGCACATCATTGTGCTATATTGAGGTGACGCACATGCTAGATGACGATCGTGGGGTCATGCACTGTTGGGTATTGTGACTTAGTACGTCCCGAATGACTATTTTACCGTGTATTTGACTGAAAATCTATTTGTTATCATCATGTTTTGGGTTGAATGTCATATTTGGGCTTCGTGCCAACTATTTGAACCCTTAGGGGATTTTATTGATATTTCCTCACTGTTTTTACTTTATACTTGAACTCAGTCATACTATATTTCATTGTTTTCATAACTCAACCATGTTTACTCTGTTTTAATATATCAAATGATATTTCAAATAATATTTTGGGCTGAGCATCATGTTTTACTATTGCCTGAGTGACTTATGTGCTTTTGATTGAGTAAGGCCGAGGGTCGGTGCTGTGAGGATACTTTTGGGTCGGGCTGCACGCCGCAGCGGTGATACACTGATTATGATTACGAGGTCGAGAGCCTGAGATATGTACGCCACGAGGTGGCTTGTTGATATGAGGCCGAGAGCCTAGTGATGATGCCATGAGATGGCTTGATATTGCACTTGGGTCGAAAGGGGCCCCTCCAGGAGTCTGCACACCCCCAGTGAGCGTGGGTACCCATTGTGATATGAGATATAGCCCGAAAGGCTGGTATTGTTCTGAGATATTGCCCGAGGTGTAGATTTGTTGATATTGTGCCTGAGGGGCGAACCTTTATGTGTTCATTTTCCTTAATTGCCTGTCATTTACCTGTTTAATTGTGTAACTGTACCCGAGGGGCGGATTTTTCTGTGCTTATCCGTTCTAATTGCATTGCATTCAATTGTTTAACTGTTAAAAAGTCATTTTTAAAGGAGTTTAAACCGAGCTAAGATACTTTAAGAGATTTCACACCCTCATTACTTTCTTACTGGTTTTGTACTACTCTATACAGCATGTTGATGTATTTTTCATGATTTCCTATCACTCAGTCTTTAGTTAGGATTGTTACTCACTGAGTCGGAGTACTCATTTTACTCCCTGCACCTTGTGTGCAGATTCAGATATTTCTGAACCCGGTAGCGGGTATTGGTTGATCGGAGGTAGAGTCATCGGAGTTTAGCAAGGTAGATGTCGGCGTTCGCAACACTGCTTTTCTCCCTCTTGATTTCATTAGACTGTATTTAGTATATTTCAGACTTTTCCGTTGTATTTCGACCCTAGTAGATGCTCGTGACTTGTGACACCCCGATGTCGGGATGTATTCATTTCTGCACTTGTTTTTATTTCGCTAAATCTGTACTTGTTGGGGATTTATCCTTATAAATGACTTAAATTGACTTATTAAACTGTTAAAACTGAATTTGGGAATTGTGTCGGCTGGCCTTGTCTTCACGAGAGGCGCCATCACGACTGGGTCCGGTTTGGGGTCGTGACAATCTTGCAGATCTAGCAAATTTGTTTGCTCATTTTTCAGAGGGTGGGGAAATTTATGAAGTAGCTATTAATTCTATGAGAAAAAAATTTAAAAAATATTTTTTCCCTATTTCCCCTATTTATGGTATTGCTTCCTTGTTAAATCCTACTATGAAATTAGGTGGTCCTCAATATTGGTATCAACCTATTTATAATGGTTTAGCACTTGCACCTGAGGAGTTCTCTACACTTTCGGATGCACAAGCCTCAATTAAAATAAATGCTCTAACTATTTATAGTGGTTATCAAATTGCTCCAGATAATGCTAGACCAGATATTCCAACTCCTTCTTATTCTAGTTCTTAATCATCTAAAAGAACTGCAGGAGTAAGAGCACTTAGTTCTTGTACCGAGTTCAGGTGTTCTCAAGGTTGTATTACTAGTGATTGTTCACAACTAAATGAGCTTGAAGTTTATTTGTCACAGGGACTTGAGCAGGAGAATCTGTAATGACCCGACCGGTCGTTTTGAGATCTAGCGTGTCATTCGGCAGTTTGAGGCCATAAGCAACTTCACTTCAGGTATTATGACTTGTACGCGTAGTCGGAATTGAATTTCAGGAAGTTTGGAATTGATTTGGAAAGAAAATTCCCATTTCGGAAGCTTTAAGTTGGAAGAATTGACTAGAATTGGATTTTTGAGGAAACGACCTCGGAATTGGGATTTGAAGGTTCCAGCAGGTTCGTATGATGATTTCGGACTTGGGCGTATGCCTGGATCGGGTTTTGGGTGATCCGAGAGCGTTTTGGCCCCTATTGTGGAAGTTAGCATTTTTGGAAGAATTTCATAAGTTTTGGGTTGAAGTGCATTTCAATGTTATCGATGTCCGTTTGGGATTCTGAGTCTGAAAATAGCTCCGTACGGTGATTCTGGAGTCATTTAGCTAAAGATAGAAATTTGAAGGTTTTGAGAAGTTTGACCGGAAGTGGAATTTTTTATATCGATGTCGGATTTTGATTCTGAAACTTGGAGTAGGTCCGTAATGTCAAATATAACTTGTGTGCAAAATTTGAGGTCAATCGGACATGATTTGATAGGTTTAAGCAACGAAAGTAGAAGTTTGAAATTTTAAAGTTCATTAAGCTTAAATTGGAGTGCGGTTCATGATTTCGACGTTGTTTGATGTGATTTGAGGCCTCAAGCGAGTTCGTATCATGTTTTGGGACATGTTGGTATAATTGGTTAAGGTCCCGATAGCCTCGGGTGGATTTCGGAAGGTTAACGGAATAGATTTCGGACAAAGAAAAGCTACTGAAATCTGTTGCAGTAGCTGCTCGCCAGAAAAATTCTAATGTGAAGAGTCAATTTTGGAAGCTCATATCTTGCAATCTATAAGGAATCTGAAAATTTGCAAAACATGAAAGTTGTAGCCCGTGAATTTTAGTTTTCAAAAGGATAAACTATTAATCATTTGGATATTTTTACAGAAAGTTATGATCGACTGAATGAAGGCTGGTAAAGTTGTTCTACAATTTCCCCAGACATCTCTGATGTGAGGAGCCTACTTTGGAAGCTTATATATCGAAATCTATAAGGAATATGAAAATGCAAAAACATGAAAATTGTAGATCTTTGATTCTAGTTTCCATAAAGTTAAACCATTCATCATTTGGATATTTGTACAGAAAGTTATAATCCGTTGACTGAAGGCTAGTAGTAGTTCATTTTTTGCCCGAAAATCGGGCAAAGTCGCATTTCATACATGCAACTTGCCTAGGCAGAATGCCTAAAAACGGGAGTCAGTCATTTTTTAATCATTTTTGAGTTTTGAGTCTCGGATTTGGGCAATATTTGGAGCTTTGGGAAGAGGGTTTTCACCTAGCACTTTGAGGTAAGTAATTTCTACACAACATGAGTTTAATACATAGATTATGGCTAGATTAACATGTAAAAATTGGTGAAATCAAGGGTTTAGATGAAACTTAGGTTTTGCATAAAAATGAGATTTGACCACGAAAATGGTTATGGAATTTGATAAAAATCATATATTAGACTTCATAAGGTTATGGGTAAAAAATTTATGTCAAAAATTTTCGGAATACGGGCACGTGGGCCCGGGGGTGAATTTTAGGAATCTTGCATTTAGGGTTGGGTAATCACCTTAATAGTTGGAATGTGAATTTTTGAATATGTATTGATTAGTTTACACTATTTCGTTAGTTTTGGATTGCTCGGCACCGAATTGAGGGTTTGAGCGTAATCTTGGACTGGAAAGTGGGCTTCGGAGCGAGGTGAGTCTCCTTTCTAACCTTGTAAGAGGGAATTGTCCCCATAGGTGAATTAATTGGATATATGCTCCTATTTGTGGGGGCTACGTATGCACAAGGTGACGAGAGTCCGTGCGTAGATACTATTACGCATAAGTCCGGGTAGTCTAGGACCCAAAAGCATGCTCTACTTGTAATATTTGGAATCTTGTCGTCGATTTAAAATGCTTAAATCATATTGAATTGGTAAATGAATTTCTAAAGGAATTAAACATCATTTTCTTGACCGTTAAAGAAAATTGCTATTTCTTTGGGTAATTGCTTTTCTCTGATGAAGTCTTGATTGACTGTTTGAATGTGTGTTTCTATGTGTACCTACATCACATGTATGATTTGCGAGCGAGGTGATTGTTTATTTATATTTAAACGCATCGCATGTATGATTCGCGAGCGGGGTAATAGTTGCATCTATGGTTCGCGCCATTCGACCCTCTGGCAGTGCATATTTTAAATATTTATTGGATCAAGCCATACGATCTCGGCATAATTTGTGCCTGCTTGTATTGCTTGCCTTGAAATTCATAGATGTTGATATTTGTTTCTCCCTGGCCGGAGATAAATGTATAAATGATGAAAATGAATTTGGGAATTTCCTATAAATGAAAGAATTGTTTACTTGCCTCATGCTATTTGAGTTACCATCATTTTTATGAAAATCCTCGATTTATTAAATTATTGGTATATTTTCATTAGACCACTAGTAAGTGTCGAAGTCGACCTCTCGTCTCTACTTCTTCGAGATTAGACGGGATACTTACTGAGTACACGTTGTTTTTGTACGCATGCTACACTTACTGTGCATTTTTGTTGCACGGGCACATGTACCTCTAACGGCCTAATGGGCGTAGCAGCATGGATGATATGGAGACTTAGGCGAGCTACATCTCTTGAGGCGACCCGCAGCCAGCATAATCTCTTTCACTGTATTGTATTTACTTCCTGTCCAAATCTGTATTTACTTCTTGTCCAAATCTGTATTCCGGATAGTTCAGCTCGATTCCGGTCGAGGGCTCGCTTCAGCTCGGCTTGGGCATCAGCAACATCCTTCACACAAATCGCCATCTCACAATCAACCTTGGTTTGGCTTAGTGCCACTTCTACCCAGGCATTAATTATCTTGACTCTGACCTTCGAGAGATCAGATTCGAGTTTCCCAATCATATTCGCTTGAACTTTGGCGTTGTCATGAGTCAAACGGATTTGGACCTCAAAGGCAGGAACCTTAGCGGAAGCACTCATCTTCTCTAAAGTTTGAGCCTGCACTTGAGCTTTTAGCTCCCCGCAAGCAACTCTGACACGATTGACGTCGCCTTTAAGGTACTCCAAGGCCTTCGCCTTTCTCTGTAATTGATACGACAAAAGGGGTTAGCCTTAAGGTTCAAAAAGAGCGAAGCACGTACTATAGAAAGTTACCTGCTCCATCAAATAACTCTCATAGTTTGAGCTCTGGTGCGCCTCATATCGCCAATGCTGCAGCTCAACTTCCTTATCCTCGCTAAGGAGCCTAAGGGATTCGCCCTCATCCAGAATATTTTGAAGCTTGGCCCCTTGACGGAGTAGCTCAGACCTAAGCCTATCACAGGGCTGCACAAGGAAGGTTCAATAGAGGGAGGAGGGCATGGGGCACAGGGAAATTGTACATGAACTCACCACAAAGTGAAGCCGACAGACTTCCTCGAAGTCGGAACACACTCACGTTGATCTTGCCCCTGCGGCCCCAAAAGAACTGACCTCGGGCACGACGTATTCGCTTAAAGGAACCGCCGACCGAGAATCAGGCATTCCGGGAGCAGCAGAGTCGGGCGATGCCCCTTCCTCGGAAATGTGAGCCCGACCAGCACCACTAAAGGCTCCATCACACCGCGGGTGCCCCATTCCAAGGAAGCGCCCAAATACAGGAAAACTCCTTAGCAGAAGTCTATCCTATACATCCTAAAGCGGCTATCTACATCAAGATCAATAGGGGCCCCGGGTACCCGAAGATGACCTTCATCCAGGGTAACATTCCCGAAGGCCCCAAAGTTTGACGCATGATCTTCATACAACTCGGAGGGCCTCAATATCCCGGACCTATCAGATCAATCCAAGATTGGTCCGAAGTACGACGATGGGTTTGGATGAGAGCTATGCCGATCAGCAGAAGACCGTGATGAACGCCAGTTCCCAAGCTCGATATCAGCAGCCAGCAAACAAAAGGAAGAGATCAAAGGGCCCTAAAGGGAATGAGAGCATACCGAAACAAAGCAAAGTTCGAAAGCAAAAATCAACGGGGTATATTCTTATTCATAAAAATTTGTGTACAAGCAGCCCTCGAGGGGTCGTTACATACAACTTGCAAAAGCCTACAGGAGTCTACGCCCAAAGAGGAGGAATGGAAGGATGTACATACGATGAAACCCGGTGCCCAATCCGCCCTCGAGAGTCCATCTCCGGTATCATCATCCTCGGGCATCGTACCTTCGAGCACGTATCCTCGAGGGTGACTCCTTCGATCTCTACCTCCCATAGGTTCCCAGCTCAATCCCCCGAGGGATCCCCACCGAAGAATATGAAGAAGAGGAAAAGGAGGGGACGCAGAGGAGGCAGAGAAAAGAGACATGGCCCGCCGAAGCCAAAGGTTGAAGATTCGGCGGGCCCCAGCCTCAATGGCCAGTAGTGCTACTTTATTCCTTGGAAAGAAGAAGCCCTAGGGATGAAGTGCCACACCAGGCCTAGGTAGGAGAGTGAGAAGCGGTGCATAATCCGAACAACTATCTACATAAGAGAGAAACTGACTCCCCGTCCATCATCACCTCGGCCCAACAGCAGCAACAAGAGCCAGCATACCAATGACCGCAATAACAGCAGAACGACACGTTTATGTTCGATGAAGGGAAGCCCTGGCAGAAGGCCACAACACGGTCTAAGGAAACTCCTCCAAATGGCCTTAAGGTCAAGAGCCCCTAGCATGATGTTCAGGGGTGAAAGAAGATGATAAGAAGGGAAAGGCAAGCAAGCCAATAGAAGCACTGGGATAGGAAAAGCAAAGACAAGTCACCCCCATTTATAGGAGATTACGCCACGGTCATCTAGGATTTGGAAGGCTGACCGACGGATGCAGTTAATGCATCCATGGAAAATCGAGCCGACGACGGTACCTTCACCTTGAAAAACGAGAATCAGGAGTGCAATGAATGAAGTTGAAAAGCACGAGCCCATAGATGTCCAATCACCGTGAAGCTTAGTCCAGGAGTTGCATCATCGGTACATCGTCGCCGAAAGAAGCTCAAAGAGTCAAGTGTCAGAATCATTTCCCATCTCTTCATTATTGGAAATACGGAGACTATCTGTATGCGGCAAAATTAGAAGACTTGATTTCTCGCTGTCGGGACATTTCGGAAGCATGCCTCGGGACCCTAAGGGCGGGAGGCGTGACCAAGTTCCCGACCTCGGGGCTTGTCGGAGCCCGATTCAGAAGAAACGAAGACCGAAGCCAAGACAGAGGGGGAAGCCCCCAAGGCACATGGCTACGTCTGACAGGCCCAACCTATCCACAGCCTATGCTGAGGCATCACGTCAAACCATCCCATCTCTGTACTTTGTGTTTAATCTCCATATATTTGTATCATACCGTGTTCACTCCCCTATATAAGGGGAATCCATACCACTTTGTAAAGGGTTGATGTTGCTCCATTTCTCCACTAAAGCAATAATCTCTCTCTCTCTCTCTCTCTCTCTCTCTCTCCTATTTTGTTCGTTCTCACTGGCTCGAGGCCACTTTAACATCTATTTTTTTCTTACTTACTTCATGCTATATTGCGCAACTTTGGCCGTAAAGAGCCTTGCTTGATCGTATTCTTAATTGTTATCCTATTCCCGGTTGCCCCCGATAGCTCAAGCTCGATTTGAGTCCCAACCCCGAGGTCCTTATTGACCGGCTTTACATCTGGGCAACAGGCCCCTTCAGTTTGATTACTGTCTTGTTTTAGCTCGCATTTCATCGTTAAGCTTCACGTTCTTAGCATAAACTGCTCTAACAACTAGCTCGGAAATAGATCACGTATTTTTAGAATTCCTTTACAAATTTAATTGTTGTTACCATTTTCATGGTAAACAGTTGGGTTTTGAGCATTTTATTGGTTAACGTTTAGGACGTTCAGAATGAAGGAGAGGTTTGCCAAGTTGCGGACCTGCTCAAGTTCTCCTTGTAACTCCAGTATTTTCTGCTCCAATCGTAGGACCAAATCATTCTCGGCCGGAGTACTCCGACCGTCAGAAGTTTCAATATTCTCAGCATTTTCTTTTTGGATACCACTCAATTCATCCATCTTAGCTTTTCCTCTGCTTTTCAGATTACTTGGAGGAGGAGGAGGTAGAGGGCCTCTAGATCTGGTGTTATATGTTGATGATGCCAGTATGTGCGAACCAACCTTAGGGGATAGGAATAATAAAAATAAAGAAAAACAAAAGGTAAACAAGTCAGTAAGGATTCTGAAAATGTTTGCAGTATTTAATATTGCAGGAATGTAAATCCGTGTCCTAATTTAGGAGCCTCGTTGTGCCTGAGGTAGGCCTAGCGACAAATAGATTTGGAGAATTTCAGTGCCAATAATTGCCTCATTTCATTAATGTAAAAATAGATGAATCTAAAACGACACTAAATAAGATAAGTCATTGATGGCACTTGGCCTTATTACATTTGAAAAAGCAAATAAACCTAATCTACTTGGTCCTAGAAGGACCTTCTCTAGGCTGGATGTTTTTGGCTTCATCGATCAAATTCCCCAGTTCGTGCAGTTTCAGTAATAGGTATGCCCTTGATAAATGTCCTCCCTCGCTTCCTTCGGTGTTCTGGCAATCGGTGACTCTCTTCCTCATTTTTTCCTCCAATTCCATCAGACTGTACTCCAGATATTCCAACCTTTCGCTTGATCTGATAGCCATCTCCCTCCATTGATTAATTAGTTCCATATCGGTCTTGTGTCACTCCAGATGCTCGGCCTCAGACTCGTGATCTCTTTTGTGCAGTTTGTTATATTTCACTTACGCTTCGGCAAATTCATCTATGACTCTATTTCTTGGACCAACCCTTGTCTCGAATATTCCTGCTATTTTATCCTCTAACCATGATTGATAGAAGTACACATGACCGGCATGATATCGATCTGGCTCGATGTTATCCTTTTCCACGATAATTTTCAAATACCACATATGCTGAGCTTCACATTTGTATATCATCATCCTAAAAATCTGCCCTGTAGTGACTCATTTTAGCAACTCACGGTATGACCTGCTTCCTGCCTACCTATCTCATAACCCTGATGGGAGCATAAAGGTATATGCCCCTTAACCCGATCAGTACCAAGTGCGAAACATCCCTAGATTTGATGATGAACTCATTGGTAGGGAACCATTCGAACATCCATTGAACCTGATCCTCAGTCAAATTGCTGAAAAATTGCGCCCATCCTATAGCATTTTTGGGTTGAGCAAACCTGTCTGGATTTAAGTCATTATCTTAGGATGGTGGAAAGCTATGTGATCATTCTACGACCTTCGCAGAAGCTCTTGACGATGTTGACTTTTTTGGAGATGCTCTAACAGCCAAACTTATAGCAGCAGATTACAACCTTCGAAGTATTTGTACCCTTTCTGACAGTATTCTAAGGCCCGATATATGTCTGCTATGATCATGGGGACAATGGTATATGTCTGTCCCTCGATCCTATCTATCAAGGTTTTGGTTACCATGGCCAGTCTGGTGTAGATTTTATCCCCTTAGATCGGGAACACTATCATATCCAAGAAGCAGACGATGAACACAAAAACCCTGCAGTGAATCCAACCCAAGGAAGTGATGGAGAATTCATCATCAAAAATACGATAAGATCTGTTGTGACCGTATCGTTCATAGAGGAAGTCAAAGAGTATGTAAGATTTCTTCGGGAACTCCAAATCCTCATTCTTTTTCAGACCCAACATCTTTAGAAACCCCTAGTAGTGCAATTTTCCGGCACCAATAAACCAGGACTATCCCAAGGTAGCCCAGCGAATCCCCCTATTTCTTCTAAGAGAGGGGTCATTTCTATGTTTCCAAAGCGAAACACGGCTCTTTCTTTGTCCCAAAACATTGTGGCAGCTTCGATCAACATGTTGTTTGGATGGAGGTCCAATAGAGAAGGCAAATTTCCCAAGACCTTTTTCATATGATTTTTATCACTTGGTGGAAGATCTTCCCACCAATCTAGAAACAGTGGTGGTATGTTACAGACCATGCCGAATCTGGGGACTTTATGCCTCATTTTTTGCAAAACAAATATGGTTAGGCCCTTTCCCCCTCCAGATCCGACTATTTATACAACAATGATTAGCATATTGGCACTTATTTCTCCAAAATTAATGCACAAAATTGTGGCTGCGTCCGTTGGGATTATGGAAAATCCGATGGACTTTTGGATAAGGCTTGTCTTAAAGGGTTATTATGTGGACAACATATTAACCCAACTAGGTTTGACCATGATGCATGTACAATTAATCATAGTAAGGTTTCTATAAAGGTCTAGACTGGTACCCTCAAGTGGACAGCTTGAGGGGGAAAGGCACGGAATCGTCGACTGCACCGTTGATCGACTAGTTTTACCGCGAATAAGCCTTTTCGAATTTAAAGAGTGATATATTGGAAGGGAGCAAACACTCATCAAGCGTTGCTATAGGATTGATTCCGCACGAGTGAAATATAATGTTGAGCATGATTTATGCAACAATAAATAGCATGTTTTCACGTATTTGCACATAAAAATGATAAATGAAGTATTTAATTGAAAGCCGTTAAAAAACGAAAACAAGGAGACAAGTCAGTCTCTGTAGTAAAACAAATCATAAATGCTTGAAAATAAGTAATTAAATCCAGATAAAGGGGGAAGGGGAAAGGGTGCACACGTATTAATAGAATAAACCATGCTTAGGACTAATTCACAAAAGCAAGTTTGTTATGGTAAGAGCCTAATTATCCTCAGTAGAGTCACCATATTGTCGCGCCCCCTATTCTCTTGCGGAGTCCGGATTTCGACATTTTGGGACAACTCCTTTCCTTTCAGAATTGGGTAAGAGATTTAAAGAGTCGCCACCTAATGGATTAAGGTGCGTTAGGGCACTTAAAGCGAATAACTCATGAACTAGTTTACATTACCAGAGATTGGGTAAGAGCTCAAAATTACCTTGAGGGGAAGGTGTTAGGCACCCCTCGAGGTCCACAATGGTGGGTCCCGACCAAACTCAATTTAAGCGAATTAGTCTTTAAGCAAATAAAGCAATTTAAACAAATAGAGTATTTTGAAACGTGAATTAAAGGGGTCCTAAGTTTATTAGCCTATAGGATCACTTCCATGCAATACTCGGTAACCTTTCCCAAATTGAGGTGTTACGCATAGCATTAGCGCACATGTCATCATCTCCTTTACTACCCAATTACTCTCACCTTTTTTCAATTATTACCTAAGCATTCTAATAATATCCAGTACGTACCTTATGCATGCACTACCAGTCCCTTACCTCTGGCCCTGGAGGTTCTTAGGACCTCTATTTAAGGCGGTTCTAGACTCACCTATGCTCTTTAAAAGGAGAAAACTAAGCGACAAACAAAAGTCATGTAGGATTGTCACATAAGGAGCAATTAAGTGGGCTCATGTTAACCTCCACAAATAGATAAACAAATGCACGATGTTCAAACAGGCAATTTTAAATGATTTTAAGATCCTATAGTCGGGATGTCTAAATAAGTACAAACAGAATATGCAGCAGTCTTATAAAGCGAGCAGACGAATACCTATTAGTTTGCCTACTGATTTTGTTAATATTCTAAATTCGGGCATATGTCAAACAAGCAATCACAGTTTTTAGACCCAGACTTTTAATTAACCTACAGGCTTGCCTAAGTGAGGACCAGAGCGGAATCCTATAGGTATGGTATCTAAAACTATTAAACTGATTTTACATCCTACAGACATGATATCTAAATTGCAGACACTGATTTTAAATTCCCTATAGGCATGGAATCTAAATTGCAGAAACTGATTTTTATATCTCCTATAGGCATGATATCTATCAGTTTAAATCCTACAGACATGATTTCTAAGTTTTGAAACTGATTTCTTTTATTCCTATAAGCATGGCATTAGATATGCAGGCAGAATTTTAAAAGCACATTGCCAGGAAAATTATTATTTAAATATGTAGGATCTTATATACATGGTTACTAATGCATGTAAAATGTGCGTGGATACTATGGACATGATTTCTAATGCAAAGAATCTATGAACATGATTATTAACATGCGAGTGAAGTACAGAACAAAGTAATCAGAGAGTCCTATAAGCAGTATCTCTAGTATGCCAAAAAAATGTGAAATGCGGAGTCACAAACAACCAGAAAATACTATAGGCAGGATCTCTAAACAAGTATGGCATTCGCATGATTCAATCAACATAGTTAAACCCTATAGGCAGGATTTCTACCCAGTTTTTAACAAAGATATAGGAAGGAACCCCCCCTCCCCCGCTTTTACTAATAAACCCTAGATTTGTTTATTACAGAGATTATTACAGCCCAAAATTGAATAAATTATATAATAGTATCTATTACACTATAGGGAGCCTTCATAGGCTCAATATGAACCTGGGAACCAGGCCTTCAAACATAGCAACTTTGGAGCATAATGGTAATCCATCCATAATATATAAAATTGCGATACTGGTGTGTCAAAATTCCCAAAGGCCTCATGGACCCCCGGGCAATGCTCACACTAGGACCACACTCAGAGAAACAGTTCATAAAAGATAGGAAGACCACCCCAATGTGTCAGAGTTCAGAGGAGTCTCAAGGACCCTAGGCAGTGCTCACACTGGGGGTGGTAGGAACTTAGATAACTAAGAGTAGAAGTTTAAAATCCAATGTGTAAAGAGTAAAGGGAGAACAGGTTTAAAAGATAGTTAATTTCAAAAGGGTAAGGGTAAAGGAGCATATTCAGAAACCAGTGTATACAGGACAGTAACAGAACTGCACAAACAAACTCATGTTCATCATATAATCCAACTAAGTTGATATTGGTTCAGGTTAGGTACCCATACCAACACTTAAAGCAATCACAAAGCAAGGGTACTTGAACTAACATATAGGATTAGCCACATATTACATGCTTGCAATATCTAACAATAGTCGGAGTAGGGAACATACAACTTAATTAGACAGGGTTTCACATTGAAGGTAACTTAGTTTAACATTGTCACTAAGTGAAATCACATTGTCAAATAGCAAACAGAATCATGCTGAAATCTTAAACTAATAAGCACATAGGGTTGAATAGAGTAGCTAAAGCATGCCAGTTGAGAAAGAAGTAACAGAAAACATGCTGAGGTTGAAATAAACTATAAGACAGAATGAGATAACAGAAACTGAAACAGGCCAATTGAGAATGAAGTAAACAGGACTCATAGATCACACAGAAACATGCTGAGGTTTGAAATAAACTACCAAATAGGTACACAGAATAGGATAGGATAACAGGAGCTAACACATACCAGTTAGGAAGTAAACAGGAATGTAATGGAAACTTGGATCCAAAGAGTTTATCCTTGTCTTCCAGTCGGCTAAACAATGCAGGAATCAGAGTAGTCGCACAAAAGAGAACCCAAATTCTTTGAAGAAAGGGCAGAGAGATATTGAGTTGTAAAGTGAAGAAATGGTAAGAGTGTGTAAATGTGAGTGTAAGTCTGTAAGCGTGAGCTTGTCACCTTTTTAAAAAATCAGAATGGTGAAGGATTATATAGCATACAGTAGAGTAAACAAGTAAGGTAGGAAAAATCAAGGGCACACAAATAAGGTATACGAAATCAATTAACCAGTTAATTAGGGCTAAACATCAATCAATTAAGAAGACAAAAATTCTGAAAATGTCACTTAAATTAAGAAGAATCTCCTATGAAATCAATTAGCGGACATAATTGAGGTTTAATAAGGTAAGCAATAAGTCCAAAGACTATTTATAGGTTGGTCGCAATAGTCAAAGCCCAGAAATCAGGTTAGTAAAATAATTAAGGAAAGTAGTACCAATTATAAATCAAATATAAGGAAAGAAGAAGTAAAAATCTTTCGAAGAGATATCAGTCTGTGATGACCTTTCCGGAGCCCGTATTTTGGTTCCGGGCCCGTATTTGATAGTATGGAGCCCATATTCTGAGGCATTAAAACCTCCTTTTTATCTCACCTTGATTTTTGTACATAGTTCGGGCGTGTATTCGGAAAGCCATTATGTGAAAATCTATGAAAAATGATGAATTTTGCTTTTAAAATGAATTTAGGTGGACTTCAAACAATATTTTAGGTAAACGGACACAGACCTATGATTTAACGGTTCCGAAGGGTCCATAGGAAAATATGGGACTTGGGTGTATGCCCGGAATTGAATTCCTAGGTCCCAAGTCCGAGAAATGAATTTTTGAAGAAAATTGTTTAACTGAAATTGTAGAGTTTTTGGAAAATTTGAATGTAATTGAATTTGATGGTATGGGGCCCGTATTTTGGTTCCAGAGCCCGGTACAGATTTTATATGTGATTTAAGTTGAGTCTGTAAAATTTGGTAGGAAACGGACTTGAAATGACGTGAATCGGACCTTCGGTTGTTTAAATTTGAACTTAAGAGTTCATGAGATTTTTCTTTGATTTTGATGCTAAATTCATAGTTATTGATGTTATTTTGATGATTTGATTGCACAAGAAAATCCGTATGATGTTTTTGGACTTGCGTGCATGTTTGGTTTGGAGCCCCGAGGGTTCGAGTGAGTTTTGGATAGGCCACGGAGTGAAATTTGGACTTAGAAAATTGCTGGTATGTTGCAGATTTGTAGGCTTCACAATTGCGAAGCTTGGCTCGCAAATGCAAAAGATGACCTGGGTTGCTTTGGTCGCAAATGCAACGTATATATTGCAAATGCGATATCGCATTTGCAAAGGTTCCCTCGCAAATGCGAAGGGGACTGGATTCCTTCAGTGTCGCAGATGCGACAAAACCTTCGCATTTGCGAAGTCAACAGTTTCTGAGGGGTTTGCAATTGCGAACCCAGGTCGCAATTGCGACATCTGCAACCTGCTAAATCATAACTTAGACGCATTTTCAGCCATTTTTCAAACCTTTTCAAAACTTAACACCTTTGGGCGATTTTTCAAAGACAAGTACTCTTCCAAATCGATTGTAAGTCATTTTTAACTCGTTTTCATTAATCTTTAACATCTTTTCACATGATTTTAACTCAAAATCAAGGTTTTTCATGGGGGAAATTAGGTGTTTTGGGTAGAACTTAGGTTTTTCAAATTTGGGGATTTGGACCTCGATTTAAGGTCCGATTTCAAAATAAATTATTCATTTGGGTTTGTGGGTGAATGTGTAATCGGGTTTTGGTTCGAACCTCGGGTTTTGACCATGTGGGCCCGGGGTCGATTTTTGACTTTTGGGAAAAACTTTAGAAAACATATTTTGATGCATTAGAATTGATTCATTTAGCATTTATTGATATAGTTAAGTAACTTGTTGCTAGATATGAGCTAATTGGTGGTGGAATCAAGAGGTAAAGTGGTAGTTGAGGCTTGAATTGTGTTCGTGGAATCGAGGTAAGTGTTTGGTCTAACCTTAGCTTGAGGGATTAGGAGTTGTGTCCTATTTGCTATGTGTTAGTTTTTGAGTACGACATATAGGCATGGTGACGAGTATCTATACATTGGTGTCAAGCATACCCGTGAGTCTATACTATGATTAATGTGACTCCGCTTTGTATTGTTCATGCCTTATGTGATGATTTCTATTATTGAACAAGGCTTGTGAAAGTAATATTGGTAATTGAACATTGAAGAGCGTTGGCTCAAGTTGTAAAATGATTTGTGGAAGTATTAGTGGAAATTGAACATTGAAGAGCATTGGCTCAAGTTGTGAATTGAGTTGTGAAGTAAATATGAAAAGAGAAGAGGATTATGATATTGTCTCCCTTGCCGGGATGTTGTTGTTTTTAATGTTATCTCCCTTGCCGGGATGTTTTGATATTGTTTCCCTTGCCGGGATATGATTATTGTACTATTGTTCCCTTTCCGGGATTTTATTGTGATTTTATTGATTCCCTTGCCCTTATTTCTTTGTGATTGTTGTTTGGGTAAGGAAGAGTGTTAAAGTACGAAGGGTGATGCCGTGCATGATATTTGTGAGAGAGTGTTAAAGCACGAAGGATGATGTCGCGCATGATATTTGTGAGAGAGTGTTAATGCACAAAGGGTGATGTCGTGCCGCACGATGTACGATTTTTTGCCTTTATATGAGTGATAATGCACGAAGGATTATTCTGTGCCATGATTTTGTGAGTGATGTTGTGCCGATTTTATTGATTTTATGATGAGGACGAGAGTAAAAGCATGAAGGGTGATGTCGTGTACTTGTCTTATTATTTCTGATTCTTGTTGATAATTGAACTTTGGTGTTCCTTATATTTATCTGTTGTTCTTCTGTTATTACTTGATACTCCCCGCAACATGTTTCCCCTTCCTATCCTTAACTATACATTTCTGAATTTATTTTCCATTGTATATGATTTAATTGCACAGGTTTATTTGGTAGTCTGGTCCTAGCCTCGTCACTACTTCGCCGAGGTTAGGCTAGGCACTTACCAGCACATGGGGTCGATTGTGCTGATACTACACTCTGCACTGTGTGTAGATCCCGGTGCAATAGCTTTTGGACCACAGTGAGGATGTTATCTTCAATCCATTCAGGAAACCCGAGGTAACCCTGCAGGCGTCCGCATGCCTTGGCATCTCTTTCTATCTTTTTATAATGTTTCTTTTATGTATTTCTGAAACAGCTGGTATTTATCTTTCGGACCCCTATTTGTCGTACTCTTAGACGGTCTGTGAAATTGTGACACCAGATATGGGTAGCTTTTTAGTTTATGGATTTGTATTGGTAATATTTAAATTGTTACATTTCTTTTATTCCACTTATTTAATTTCGTTGTTCATATAATGTTATTTCATAACTGTTAAAGGGTTAAAAATGGAAAAAGTGAATAATTGGAATAATCGGCTTGCCTAGCTTTCACTAGTATGCGCCATCACGACTCCCGAGGGTGGTAAATCCGAGACGTGACAAGGTTGTATCAGAGCTCTAGGTTGCCTATGTCTCACAATTCACGGATAAGCTTAGTAGAGTGTGAGGGATCGGTATGGAGACGTCTATATCTATCCCCCAAAGGCTACAGAGTTAGGAAAAAAGCTTCACATCTACTCTTTCCTGTCGTGCGGTTTGGTTTCTCAATGCTAATTTAATTTCTACTCTGTTCTTTCACAGATGGTGAGAATACATGCTTCCTCATCCACGGATCAGTAGCCCGATCCCCCAGCAGCAGCTCCCACAAGGGGCAGAAGGCGAGGCCGAGGCCGAGGTCATGCTAGAGGTCGAGGTAGGGGTAGAGCTCAGCCTAGAGCAACAGCACCAGCGGTGAAGCCTCAGGTTGAGTTTGATGATGAGGTTCCGACCTAGGTAGTTCCGGTGGTCCCATCTCAGGTCCTAGAGGGTTCATTGCTACCCTAGTACTCCAGGGTGCTCTGGTCCATCTTGTGGGCCTTACGGAGAGTGTCACCCGAGCAGGCTTACTTCCGGTATCACCAGCCGTCTCCCAGGACGGGGGAGGAGCACAGACTCCCGCTACCCGCTCTCCAGAGCAGATGGCTCCCCAGTTTCAAACTCTAGCAGCTCAGCCAGTTGGAGCAGTTCAGCCGGGTGTGGTAGCTTATACCGGTGATGGAGCAGCTATGTATGCTGATGACTTGTGGAGATTGGACAGGTTTACCAAGCTCTTCACTACCACTTTTAGCGGTGCATCTTCTGAGGATCCCCAGGATTATTTAGACAGTTGTCATGAGGTTCTCAGGAACATAGGGATAGTGGAGACCACTGGGGTTGACTTTGCTGTTTTTCGCTTATTTGGATCCGCCAAGACTTGGTGGAGAGATTATTGTTTGGCTAGACCAGCTGGGTTACCAACTTTGACTTGGGATCAGTTTTCTCAGCTATTTCTGGAGACGTTTCTTCCTGTCACTCAAAGGAAGAGCTATCGGAGGCAGTTTGAGCGTCTCCAACACGGTTCAATGACTGTTACTCAGTACGAGAACAGGTTTATTGATTTGGCCTATCATGCTCTTCTTATACTTCCCACCGAGAGAGAGAGAGAGAGAGAGAGAGAGAGAGGAGGTTCGTTGAGGGACTCATTCAGCCTATTCGACTTCTTATGGCTAAGGAGACGGGTAGCAAGATTTCCTTTCAGGATGCGGCCAATATGGCCAGGAGGGTTGAGATGGTTTATCATAGGGGGGTGGTCAGGGGTCTGATAAGAGGCCTCATCATTCAGGTAGATTCGGTGGTGCCTCATTTGGAGGCAGGGATTCGTATGGTAGAGGCCTTTTCAGCAGCACTACAGGTTTCTCACGGTGCTTCAGGTGGTCGTGGTTCTCATATGCAGTATTCCGATCAGTAGTCCTATAGTGCACCACTAGCTTCTATCAGTTCACCGCTGCTCTAGAGTTTTTAGGATGGTCATTCAGGTCGTTAGGGTCAACAGTCTCAACAGCCGAGGGCTTGTTATACTTGTGGCGATATGGGGCATATTGCTAGATTTTTCTATCGAGCATCGAGCAGCTCTCAGCATCAGGGTTCTCATTCCATGGTTCAGGCACCGAGTGTTCCACAACCCGCTCAGCCAGCTAGAGTTGGAGGTAGAGGTGCTAGAGGTGGAGGTAGAGGTATTAGAGGTGGAGGCCAGTCCGTTAGAGGTGGAGGCCAGCTAGCAGGAGGTCGTCCCAAAGATGTAGTTCAGAGTGGTGGGGCCTAGCCTCGATGTTATGCTCTTCTAGCTAGGGCTGAGGCTGAGGCTTCTAATGCAGTTATCATAGGTATTATTCTGGTTTGTAGTAGAGATACTTCAGTTCTATTTGATCCAAGATCTATATACTCCTATGTGTCATCTTATTTTGCACCATATCTGATCATGCCTAGTGATTCTTTGAGTGCTCATGTATATGTGTCTACACCGGTGGGTGATTCTATTATGGTAGATCGTGTCCACTGTTCATGTATAGTTGTGATTGGGGGTCTTGAGACTCGAGTAGATTTGTTACTATTGGACATGGTTGATTTTGATGTCATATTGGGGATGGACTGGTTATCACTTTACCACGCTATCTTGGACTGTCATGCCAAGACTGTGACCTTTGCCCTGCCGGGTTTACCTCGTTTAGAGTGGAGAGGGACTCCTGGTTATTCTACCCGTAGTCTTATCTCATATATGAAGGCTCGACGTATGGTCGGGAAGGGGTGTTTGGCTTATTTGGCGTATGTTCATGATTCTAGTGATGAGGTTCCTTCTATGGATTTTGTGCCTATTGTTCGTGAGTTTCCTGAGGTTTTTCCTTCAGACCTACCGGGTATGCCACCCGACAGGGATATTGACTTCTACATTTATTTGGCTTCGGGCACCCAGCCCATTTCTATTCCGCCATATCGTATGGCCCCACCTGAGTTGAAAGAATTGAAAGAGCAGTTGAAAAACTTGCTTGATAAGGGCTTCATTAGGCCTAGTGTCTCGCCTTGGGGTGCACCGATGTTGTTTGTTAAGAAGAAGGACGGATCGATGAGGATGTGTATAGATTACCGGCAGTTGAACAAGGTTACAATCAAGAAGTATCCATTGTCAAGGATTGATGATTTGTTTGATCAGCTTCAGGGTGCCAAGGTATTTTTGAAGATTGACTTAAGATCTGGCTACCATCAGTTGAGGATTAGGGCATCCGATGTCCCTAAGACAACTTTTCATACTAGGTACGAGCATTATGGGTTCTTGGTGATATCATTTGGGTTGATAAATGCCCCAGCAATTTTTATGGATTTTATGAACCGAGTGTTCAAGCCTTACTTGGATTTGTTCGTGATAGTCTTTATTGATGATATTTTGATCTATTCCCGCAGCCGGGAGGAGCATGAGTAGCATTTGAGAGTGGTTCTTCAGACTTTGAGAGATAGTCAGTTATATGCTAAGTTTTTGAAGTGTGAGTTCTGGTTGAGTTTGGTTGCATTATTGGGTCATGTTGTATCAGCAGAGGGTATTCAGGTAGATTCGAAGAAGATAAAGGTGCCAAGAACTGGCCTAGACCCGTATCAGCTATAGATATCTGGAGTTTCTTCGGTTTGGCAGACTATTATCGTCGGTTTGTGGAGGGGTTTTCATCTATTGCAGCACCGATGATCAGGTTGACCCGGAAGGGTGCCCAATTCAAGTGGTCGGACGAGTGTGAAGCAAGCTTTCAGAAGCTCAAGAATGCTTTGACTATGGCGCTGGTGTTGGTTTTGCCCACAGGTTCAGGGCCATATATAGTTTATTGTGATGCATCTCATATTGGACTTGGTGCGGTGTTGATGCAGGATGGCAAGGTCATTGCTTATGCTTCACGTCAGTTGAAGATTCATAAGAATAATTATCCAGTTCATGATTTGGAGTAACAGCCATTGTTCACGCGTTGAAGATTTGGAGGCACTATCTATATGGCGTGTCATGTGAGGTGTTCACGGATCATAAGAGTCTGCAGTATTTGTTCAAGCAGAAGGAGCTAAATTTGAGGCAGAGAAGGTGGTTGGAGCTATTGAAAGACTATGATATCACCATTTTATATCATCCGGGGAAGGCCAGTGTGGTGGTCGATGCTTTAAGTAGGAAGTCAGCTAGTATGGGCAGTCTTGCGTATATTCAGGTCGGTGAGAGACCGCTTGCTTTGGATGTTCAGGCTTTGGCCAATCAGTTCATGAGGTTGGATGTTTCTGAGCCCAGCCGTGTGTTAACTTGACAATCGCTCGTTCTTTTTTATTGGAGCGTATCCGAGATCGGCAGTATGATGATCCTCATTTGTGTGTCCTTAGGGATATGGTGCAGCACGGTTGTGCCAAGCAGGTTACATTAGGAGATGATGGAGTTTTAAGGATGCAGGGTCGAGTTTGTGTGCCTAATATGGATGGGCTTCAAGAGATCATTTTAGAGAAGGCCCATAGTTCCACGTACTATATTCATTCGGGCGCCGCTAAGATGTATAAGGATTTGTGGCAGCATTATTGGTGGAGGAGGATAAAGAAGGATATTGTTGCATATATGGCTCGGTGTTTGAATTGTCGATAGGTAAAGTATGAGCATCAGAGACCTGGTGGTTTGTTTCAGAAGATTGAGATTCCTGAGTGGAAGTGGGAGTATATTACTATGGACTTCGTTGTTGGACTCCCACGGACTCAGAGGAAGTTCGATGCAGTGTGGGTTATTGTTGATAGGCTGACCAAGTCAGCACATTACATTCTTGTGGCAATCTCCTATTCTTCTGAGAGGTTAGCTAAGATCTATATCCGAGAGATTATTCGTCTTCATGGGGTGCCTGTGTTTATCATTTCGGATCGAGGTATGCAGTTTACCTCACATTTCTGGAGAGCGGTTCAGCGTGAGTTGGGCACATGGGTTGAGTTGAGCAAAGCATTTCATCCTCAGATGGACGGGCAGTCCGAGCGTATTATTCAGATTTTGGAGGATATGCTCCGAGCTTATATCATTGACTTTGGAGGCTCGTGGGATCAGCTCTTGCCTTTAGCGGAGTTTGCCTACAACAACAGTTACCAGTCGAGCATCCAGATAGCTTCTTATGAGGCTTTATATGGTAGGCGATATCGGTCGCCAGTTGGATGGTTTGAGTCGGGAGAGGCTTGGTTGTTGGGTACGGATCTAGTACAGGATGCCTTGGACAAGGTCGAATCATCCTGGATAGTCTTCGTACAGCTTAGTCCAGGCAAAAGAGTTATGCCGACCATAAGGTTCGTGATATGACATTCATGGTGTTGCTTCGAGTGTCGCCTATAAAAGGTGTAATGAGATTTGGAAAGAAGGGCAAGCTTAGCCCTAGGTTCATTAGCCCATTTGAGATTCCTGATTTAGTGGGAGAGGTGGCTTACAGACTTGCATGGCCGCCGAGCTTATCAGCCGTGCATCTAGTGTTTCATGTGTCCATGCTCCGGAAGTATCACGACGATCTATCCCACGTGTTATATTTCAGCACTGTCCAGTTGGACAAGGACTTGTCCTATGAGGAGGAGCCGTTAGCTATTCTAGACCGGCAGTTCGTCAGTTGAGATCGAAGAGTTTTCCTTCTATTCATGTTCAGTGGAGAGATCAGTCTGTTGAGGCATCGACCTGTGAGTCCAAGTCCGATATGAGGAGCCGTAATCCCCATCTTTTCTCCGACTTAGGTACTTCCTTCTTATGTCCGATCAAGGACGGACAATTATTTTAGGGGTGGAGAATGTGATGATCTAAAATGTCATCACTTGTTTTAGAAATAAATTCTGTGTTCTGAGGCCTTAAAACCTCCTTTTTGTCTTACCGTGATTTGTGTGCGCAGTCCGGGCGTGTATCCGGAAAGCCATTATGTGAAAATCTGTGAAAATGATGAATTTTGCTTTTCAAATGAATTTAGGTTGACTTCGGTCAATATTTTGGGTAAACGGACCCGGACCCATGATTTGATGGTCCCGGAGGGTCCGTAGGAAAATATGGGACTTGGGCGTATGCACGAAATCGAATTCTGAGGTCCCAAGCCCGAGAAATAAATTTTTGAAGAAAATTGTTTAACTGAAATTGTAGAGTTTTTAGAAAATTTGAATGTAATTAAATTTGATGGTATCGGGCCCGTATTTTGGTTCCGGAGCCCGGTACAGGTCTTATATGTAATTTAAGTCGAGCATGAAAAAATTGGTAGGAAACGGACTTGAAATGACGTAAATTGGACCTTCGGTTGTTAAAATTTGAACTTAAAAGTTCATGAGATTTTTCTTTGAATTTGATGCTAAATTCATAATTATTGATGTTATTTTGATGATTTGATCGCACGAGCAAGTCCGTATGATTTTTTTGGACTTGCATGCATGTTTGGTTTGGAACCTCGAGGGCTCGGGTGAGTTTGGGATAGGCCACGGAGTGAAATTTGGACTTAGAAAATTGCTGGTATGTTGCAGGTCTGCAGGCGGGCTCGCAAATGCGAAATAGTATCGCAAATGTGAAAGATGACCTGGTCTGCCTTGGTTGCAAATGCGACGTATATATCGCAAATGCGAAGGGGACTGGATTCCTTCAGTGTCGCAAAGGTGACAAAACCTTCGCATTTGCGAAGTCAACAGTTTCTGAGGGGGTCGCAATTGCGAACCCTGCAACCTGCTAAATCATAACTTAGACGCATTTTCAGCCATTTTTCAGACCTTTTCAAAACCTAAACACCTTTGGGTGAATTTTCAAAGACAAGTACTCTTCCAAATCGATTGTAAGTCATTTGTAACACGTTTTCACTAATCTTTAACATCTTTTCACATGATTTCAACACAAAATCAAGGGTTTTCATGGGGGAAATTGGGTGTTTTGGGTAGAACTTAGGTTTTTCAAATTTTGGAGATTTGGACCTCTATTTGAGGTCCGATTTCAAAACAAATTATACATTTGGGTTCGTGGGTGAATGGGTAATCGATTTTTGGTTCGAACCTCGGGTTTTGACCACGTGGGCCCGGGGTCGATTTTTGACTTTTTGGGAAAAACTTTAGAAAACCTATTTTGATGCATTAGAATTGATTCATTTAGCATTTATTGATATAGTTAAGTAACTTGTGGCTAGATATAAGCGAATTGGTGGTGGAATCAAGAGGTAAAGCGGTAGTTGATGCTTGAATTGTGTTCGTGGTATCGAAGTAAGTGTTTGGTCTAACCTTAGCTTGAGGGATTAGGAGTTGTGTCCTATTTGCTATGTGTTAGTTGTTGAATACGACATATATGCATGGTGACGAGTATCTATACATTGGTGTCAAGCATGCCCGTGAGTCTTATATCATGATTATCTTGATTTCGTTGTATTATTCATGCCTTGATGATGATTTCTATTGTTGGACAAAGTTTGTGGAAGTAATAATGGTAATTGAATATTGAATAGCGTTGGCTCAAGTTCTAAAAAGATTTGTGGAAGTATTATTGGCAATTGAACATTTTAGAGCATTGTCTCATGTTGTGAATTGAGTTGTGAAGTAAATGTGAAAAGAGAAGAGAATTATGATATTGTCTCCCTTGCCGGGATGTTGTTGTTTTTAATGTTATCTCCCTTGCCGAGATGTTATTGCTTTTGATATTATTTCTCTTGCCGGAATATGATTGTTGTACTATTGTTCCCGTGTCGGGATTTTATTGTGATTTTATTGATTCCCTTTCCCTTATTGCTTTGTGATTGTTGTTTGAGCAAGGAAGAGTGTTAAGGCACGAAGGGTGATGCCGTGCATAATATTTGTGAGAGAGTGTTAAAGCACGAAGGGTGATGTCGTGCATGATATTTGTGAGAGAGTGTTAATGCACGAAGGGTGATGTCGTGCCGCACGATGTACGATTCCGTGCCTTTATATGAGTGATAATGCACGAAGGATCATTCCGTGCCCTGATTTTGTTGAGGTAAAAGCACAAAGGGTGATGTCGACCCGATTTTATTAATTTTATGGTAAGGACGAGAGTAAAAGCACGTAGGGTGATGTCGTGTACTTGTCTTTTATTTCTGATTCTTGTTGATAATTGAACTTTGGTGTTCCTTATGTTTATCTATTGTTCTTCTGTTATTACTTGATGCTCCCCGTAGCATGTTTCCCCCTCCTATCCTTAAATGTACATTTCTGCCTTTATTTTTCGTTGTATATGATTTAACTTCACAGTTTTATTGTGTAGTCTGGTCCTAGCCTCGTCACTACTTCGCTAAGGTTAGGCTAGACACTTACCAGAACATGGGGTCGGTTGTATTGATACTACACTCTGCACTATGTGCAGATCCCGGTGTAGAAGCTTTTGGACCGCAATGAGGGTGCTATCTTCAGTCCATTCAGGCGACTCGAGGTAGCCCTGCAGGCGTCCGCAGGCCTTGGCGTCTCCTTCTATCTTTCTATATTGTTTCTTCTATGTATTTATGAAACAACTTGTATTTATCTTTTGGACCCCTATTTGTAGTACTCTTAGACGGTCTGTGAAATTGTGACACCAGATCTAGGTAGCATTTTAGTTTATGGATTTGTATTGGTAATATTTAAATTGTTACATTTCTTTTCTTCTGCTTATTTAATTCTGTTGTTCATATAATGTCATTTTACAACTGTTAAAGGGTTAAAATGGAAAAAGTGAATAATTGGAATAATCGGCTTGCCTAGCTTTCACTAGTAGGCGCCATCACGACTCCCGAGGGTGAAAACTTCAGGCCGTGACACAGTCTTGAAAAGGAGTACAATTTCAAACCCTAGTTAAGCAAGTAAACCAATTAATCTGTTTATTTGACAGAGCCAAAATAAACGGGAAAGATCAGTGAGGTAAATAATCGAATAGTGGAAAACTTTAAGCATGTAAAAGCACAGAGATGAAACATCAAGCAAAGAAACTAGTCGAACAGTATAGAAGAAAGGCCGGAGTTGAGCCTTTAGGCATTTTAAAGCATTTTCAGAGACTTAAAAGATGAAACCCTAGTTTTTAGGGAAAAACAAAAATTGGCCAACAATAATAAGAAAAATAGTAGAATACTAAAAAAAGTGACAAACAAACTCAAATCGCTTTAGATCTAAAGAGATCTAAATGATTTAACCAGAAATAGTTAGGTCATGCAAAAAATAAATAGAGGTGAGAAAAATCTGGTTTGAACCAGAGATTTGAAGCCATGAACACGAAGATATCAGTACTCACAAATATAGGAACGAACACAGACTGATTCATCAAGAAAATGAGGGGCTTTGAACCAAGTCGGTGTTGAATCTCCTTGAGATTCCA
The DNA here is from genome assembly GCF_000393655.2 of Nicotiana sylvestris. NCBI lineage: Eukaryota > Viridiplantae > Streptophyta > Magnoliopsida > Solanales > Solanaceae > Nicotiana > Nicotiana sylvestris. Next base: position 83,071,040 of record NC_091068.1, on the reverse strand, counting down.
TCAAATAGCATGGAAGTCGAACAACCAATAGAGATAGGAGGCCGAATAAGGCCTAGAATCGAAGAAGAAACCCATGGATCAAAGAGATCCTGGTGAAGGCGGGCTAGGGTTAGGCGGAAGGTGAGAGAGAAGAGAGGAGGAGAGGGTTTCAGGGGCGGCGGATTTTGTAAAATGAGGTAAGGTTTGGGGGTTTGGTATATTAAAAAAGGAAAGAATATCCTGGACCGTTGATCTCTTGAGATCAACGGCCAGGAATTAATTTGGGGTTGGGCGAGTTAAAATTGGTTTATGGGTATTGGGTTAGTTTAATTGGGCTAGGGTGGTAATTTGGGTCAGCCGAAAAGAAATTAAATTAAAAGAAGGCTATTTGTTGAATAGCCAATTAATCTGATAAAATAATTTATCAAAATAGCTAATAAATGGAAAAAATAATAATATTTGTGCATAAAAATGATTCAAAATAATTACTTAATATTATAAAAATATAAAAAGTCATTTTCTTGTTGAAATAAGGTAATTATGCACATATGGGCTATTATTGCGAAGTTATTGCAATTATAGCCTAAAGATAAATATAATTATGCATAAAACGATTAAAGCTTAATATAAATATAAATATAAATGATAAAAAAATAAAGTAATTAATCATTCTAAAGTTATTTGTGATGCAATTAGTAATTATTTGGATAATAAAATGCTAGAATAAGTTAATTAAAATCCTTTTAAAATTATAAAAAATTATGGAAAAATACTGGTTCATGCTCATGCACTATTTTGAAAGTATATATGCATTTTAAAAATATATGAGGAAAAAATCGGGTATCAACACTTGACCGCAACTAACAGCTAATTAGCCTTTTTTTTTTAAACGTATATTTTTCCTCTCTTTTTTATATTACACTCTTCTTCTTCATTTTTTCATCTTTCTTCTCCATTTCTTTATCTTAATCCATTTAAAATTCTCTCTCTCTTATTATTGTTGAGTTTATTTCTTATCTTTCTCGTTTTATTCATCCTTCATTCGCACCCAGATTTATTTGAAAGAAGGAGCACAAAATTCCCAACAAAAAGGAAAAAGGCATAAACCTTTTTTAACAAAATAAATTACTAATAACAAGGCAAGAAGAGAGTTAGGATAGCGAATTCAATATTTGAATACTTACTAGTCTTCTCTGTTTTTGTTGTTCTTCTTCTTCTTTATCTTTATTTTCTGACAAAAATCACAAATGTCAACATACAGTCACAAAACCCTAGATTTAATTTCGATTTCAAATAGCAGCAACAACTGATAGAGAAATCAATGGTAGAAACCGTGAATAATGAAGAGAACCGCTACTTAGAGAAGATGTCTCTCATCTCCGATGAGAGAATTTTTTGATGAGAGTAAAGAGACCATACTTTGAGAGGAGTAAATGACGGACTGTGCAACAAAATCCTCTTTTTTATTTTTTTTCTCGTAATTAGATTGACATATATTAATTAAGCCTGTTTTTAAGATTAACGCAATTAAATATCCACGTGGATTGCCACATGGCAGGTTTTTAAAAATTATTTAGAGAGTGTATCACACACACTAGTAAGAATGAGATAAGAGATTTTTATTATGAAGGGGGATATAGTTTAGGGGGTTTTCGGGGACAGGTGATAGTTTAGGTAGGAAACTGACAAATATTGTATAGTTTAGGTGGGTTTGAGGGTATTAACTCTAAGATTAAAGCTATTATTGAATGGAAACTGCCTAAAACTCCAACTGAAATAAGAAGTTTCTTGGGCTTAGCTGGATACTATAGAAGGTCTGTCAAAGGCTTCTCTATTATAACCTCTCCTTTGACTAAACTTTTGAGGAAGAACGTCAAGTTCGTGTGGAATGACAAATTCCATGAGAGCATTGGAAAACTCAAATCTTTATTAACTATACTTACTCTACCAAGTGAAGGAAAAAAGTATGTGATGTATAGTGATACTTCTCATCATGGTTTGGATTGTGTTTTGATGTAAGAAGGGAAAGTGGTTGTATATGCCTCTTAAAAATTGAAACCACATGAGTTGAATTACCCTAGTCATGACCTTGAGCTTGTTGTCATAGTGTTTTCTTTGAAAATTTGGAGACATTACTTGTATGGAGAAAAGTGTCATATATTCGCTGATCACAAGAGTTTAAAGTACTTGGGTACACAGAAAGAGTTGAATTTGAGACATCATAGATAGCTTGAGCTTATCAAAGATTATGACAGCACAATTGACTATCATTCGGGTAAAGCCAATATTGTTATTGATGCTCTAAGTCTCAAATCTTTACCGATTTATCTCTAACTCCTTTGCCTTTGTTTCTTGAATTAAGAGCCATAAAAACTTGTCTTGCATTTAAAGCTGGTGGTTCTATTATTGCTAGTTTGTAAGTCAAGCCAGTTCTACTTGAACAAGTAAAAGAAGCACAAAAGTTGGATGAAAAGCTTGTGAAACTGATCAAAGAAGTTTAAAATGGAGAAAAGTTTGATTTTATATTGAGGGAGGATGGTGTCCTATTTTATCAAAATAGGTTATGTGTTCCTAAAGATGCAAATTGAGGAAAGAAATTTTGAGTGAAGCACATACTTCACCATATGCAATGCATCATAGAGGCACTAAATTGTACCAAACCATCAAATAACACTACTGGTGGAATGGTATGAAGAAAGACATTGTTGAGTTTATCTATAAATGCTAGATTTGTCAACAAATAAAGGTCGAGCATCGAGTCACGGCTAGTTTACTACAACCCTTGTTGATAACCGAGTGGAAATGGGAGAGAATAACGATGGACTTTGTTTCTGGGTTCCACGCATTCAAAGAAACCATGATCAATTTGGGCTATAGCTGATAGGATAACCAAGAGTGCTCATTTCTTGGAAATTAGAATGGACTACTCGCTTGAACGTTTAGCTGAATTGTACATCAATGAGATCATCAGGTTGCATGGGATCCCTGTTTCTATTATATCTGACCGGTACCCGATGTTTACATCAAGATTTTGGACTAGCTTGCAAGAAGCTTTGGGTACCAGATTGTACTTTAGTACTTCTTTCCATCCTCAGACAGACGACCAGTCTAAGAAGGTAATACAAATCTTGGAAAATATGGTTCAAGCCAGCATTATTGAGTTTGAGGGTAGTTGGGACAAACACTTAGCCCTGATTGAATTTGCTTACAATAATAGCTATTAATAAAGTATAGAAATGCCTCTTTATGAAGCTTTATATGGGAGGAAATGTAGAACTCCTCTATGTTGGAGTGAAGTTAGTGAAAGAAAATTGGTTGGTCTTGCTATTGTGGAATAAACTGAAGATAAGATAAAAATCATCATGGATCACTTAAAAATTGCTTCAGATAAACAAAAGTCTTATGCTGACCTTAAGAGGCATGAAATTGAGCATCAAATCGGGGATAATGTATTTTTAAAGGTTTCTCCATGGAATAAGAATATGAGATTTGGCCAAAAAGGTAAACTTAATCCTCGATTTATTGGACCTTATGAAGTGCTTGAGAAAGTTGGCCCAGTTGCATATAAACTAGCTTTTCCACTAGAGTTAAACAATATCCACAACGTCTTTTATGTTTTTATGCTTAGAAGATACCTATCAGATCCATCTCATGTTCTTCCTATTGAATATATTGAGGTCAATCTTGATTGAACATATGAAGAAGAACCTATACAAATTTTAGCGCGTGAGATAAAAGAGCATAGAAATAAGAGAATCCCCTTAGTGAAAGTCTTTTGGGGAAATCATTCTGGCAAGAAAGCTACTTGGGAGCGAGAAGAAAATATACGAGTTCGATATCCACATTTGTTTTGGGACTAGTATAAGGTAAATTTCGAGACGAAATTTATTTAAGTGGGAAAGAGTTAGCACTCCAAAGTTTTAGACTAATTTTACATTCTCAATTGACCATCTTTATAATGTGGATAGATTTTACTTCGCACCTCCTAAACATGAATTTGACGATATATGAAAATTGTTGCTTTAGATTGTGTCAATATGTACCAAGAGTTTCATGGTGTTGCTACGTTTAACACTTAATACCATTTTGATGAATTATTATAAAATACATTAGATATATATAATATTTTGGGAAGCAAACCTTCTATTAATCAAAAGATATTTAGTATTTGGGCAGCTACCTTTTTTCATATTTATCCAAAGTTTATATATTACTTTTGTGACATGCTTTTTCATAACCTTCTATCATTTTTCATTACTTCATGCCAAAGAAAACCTCAACCCTCTCTACTTATTATCATATGAGATGCTGCATGAAAACCATTAGAAATCTTCACTAAACCAGCCAGCAAAACTAGTTCTTGTCGAAGCTGAAGTTGCTTATTTCTTTTATAGTAAGTTACTAAACTCGTTTTTACACCAGACAATTGTTAGTGTTTTTATCATATTTTCTTATATAAAACTCCTTTTTAAGTGAGTCAAGCTTTGTTGGAAATCTATTCCTGTCACGACCCAAAATCCAACCAATCATGATGGCACCTAACCCAACCCGCTAAGTAAGCCAATTAACAATAATCCAATTCCAATGAAATTTAATGAGATAATAAATAAAAGAAAATATCTGAGTCTTATACAATTCCCAAGGATTGGTAGTACAAAAATTGAGTTTCTAAGATTAGAATTTATAAAGTTGGTATGAAATAAATACATCATCTGTTTGAAATGTACATAAACAGATTTTTATATATCTAAGGCTACCATGAACAAGAAGAAGCTACATCCGGAACGTAGATACATCTTTAATTCTAGCTCCCGTCGATCACAACAACAACAATATCCAATATCTGCATGCAAGGTGCAGAAGTGTAGTATGAGTATAACCGGCCCCATGTACTCAATAAGTAACAAACCTAACCTTAGGTTGAAAGTAGTGATGAGCTGGAACAAAGGCTGGAGTCCAACATCAATACCCAACAACAGTTCATAACAATATAATGAAAGTAATAGAAGAAGTAACTCGGAGATAAAATGCTCAGCCCGTTCACAGTTCAAAAAAATAGGTCTGTTTTTCAAGTATATCAGTGAAAATCCAAATCTTTTGCCGAAATCGCCGAAAATATGAGTAAGTTTGAAAACTGTAATTTTTCTCAATTGCTTTGACCAAGAAAATTTTCATTTTTAAATGGCATGAGGAAAAATACATCTATATCTATGCTTGTATGTCATATGTGTATGTCAATGCAATGTATCTCAGAGATGAACTCATGTACTCACACTCTCAGAGTACTCAATCTCACTGTCTCACACTTTCCACTCATCATGCTCAACCACTCGACATGCTCAGTCACTCAGTACTGAATATGGCCAATCCAGCCTAGGGAAGATCCATCCTGAATATATACATAGCAACTGACAGTCAACCACTCAGTACTGTGTAAGGCCAATGCAACCTGGGGAAGATCCATCCCCAAATATAAATGCTTTGGACTAGATCCATGTCCAGGGAAGACTATCCCTCAATAAATCAACCACGCTCACTAGGGGTGTGTGTAGAGTCCGGAGGGGCTCCTTCATCCCAAGTGCCATAATAAGCCAAATCCAGGCATAAATCAATATAACATGTTGCGGCGTGCAACCCGATCCTATAATATCGCTCACACTCAGGCCCTCAGCCTCACTCAGTCATCAATCTCTCCAGTCTCCCGGGCTCACAATGCCATGAAGCTAGCCTAAAATGATGATATGATGTGTCAATAAATAGCAACAAAGACTGAGATATGATATGAAATGAATGAACATGGATGAGTATCAAATTGCAGTCTACACCAAATAATTCAACAGCAATATGACCTCAGTGGGTCCCAACAAAATAAGAATTTAGCCTAGACAGGGTTTCTAACATGAATCAAAACTCAGTAGCTCTAGTACTTAGAGATTTCATGGTTACAAATAAGATCAGGTAACCACACAGTACCACAGGAATAACAAAATCTCAATCACATGGTGCACACCTATATGCCCGTCACCTAGCATGTGTGTCAGCTCAACACCAAATACATAACACATAATTCGGGGTTTCATACCTTCAACACCAAGTTTAGAAGTGTTACATACCTTGAACAAGCCAAATCGAATATTGAGAAAGCCAAACGATGCTCCGAAATTGTCATCTCGCATGTACCGACCTCCGAACGGCTCAAAACTAACCAAAAGAAACTCAAATACGTCAAATAATGCCAAAGGAAACAAACTAATCGATAAAGGTCAAATCTTTGATCAAAAGCCCAAAATCGGCCAAAAAGTCAAACCCGAGACCGCGCCTCGGAACCTAACAAAACTCACAAAATTCGATAATCCATTCAATTATGAGTCCAACAATATTAGTTTCATTCAAATCCGACACCGATTCGATGTTCAAAACTCAAAAATTCATATTATGAAACTTTAGGCTAAAACCTCCAATTTCTCTTTTGGAACCCTCAATCAAATGCCGAAGATGAAGATATATTCATGATGTAAAATAAAAAATGAGTAGAGAACACTTACCCCAATTGTCACGACCTTAAACCCGGACCCGGTCGTGATGGCGCCTCTCATGAAGATAAGGCCAGCCGACACTTCCCATTTCAGTATTTAACAGTTAACAGTAAGAAAAGTCTAAAGCATGATAAAATAATCCAAGGTTTAAGAAGATGATAGTATAATATGCGGAATACAACCCAACACAACCTGATATCGGGGTGTCACTAGTCATGAGCATCTAAACAATCCGGGATACTCAGAGAAAACTACAATGTTTAATACAGTAACTAAAAACATGGAGAAATAAGATAGGGAGAAGCTCCTGGCTGCGAACGCCGACAGCTACCTAGAGACTCTTCGGATCCACTTGAGCTTGGAAGATCAGCACTCGGGAGCGGGACCAGATGCACCTAAATCTGCACACGGGGTGTAGGGAGTAAAGTGAGTACTCCAACTCAGTGAGTAATAACCATAAATAAAGACTGAAAGCAGGAAATCACGTAAAATACATTTGCAGATTGTAATGAAGCAGTAAAATCAGTAAAAGATATGTGAAAGTCATTTAGCGCAATTAATCTTCATGAAAACCTTTTTGAACAATTAAACAGGTAAAGGACAGGCAATTAAGAAAATAAACACATAAAGGATCGCCCCTCGGGAACGGTATCAACAAATCCGCCCCTCGGGAAATATCTCAGAACAATACCAGCCCCTCGGGCTATATCTCACATCACAATGGGTACCCACGCTCACTGGGGGTGTGTAGACTCCTGAAGGGACTCCTTACGGCCCAAGCGCAATATCAAGCCATCTCGTGGCAGCACCACTAGGCTCTCGACCTCATATCAATCAAGCCACCTCGTGGCGTACATACCTCAAGCCCTCAGCCTCATAATCAATATCAAATGTACCCTCACAACAGAGGCCCTCGGCCTTACTCGGTCAAAATCCTCACAAGCCACTCGGGCAATAGTAAAACATGATCCTCAGCCCAAAATATCATTTAAGTGTTAAAACAGAGTAAACATGGCTGAGTACAAAAATAGTGAAATATAACATGACTGAGTTCAAGTATAAAGTCAAAACAGTGAGGAAATATCAATAAAAGTCCCCTAAGGGTTCAAATAGTTGGTACGAAGCCCAACTATGACATTCAGCCCAAATAATGATGCTAGCAAATAGATTTCAGTCAAATACGCGATAAAATAGTCATTCGGGACGGACTAAGTCACAATCCCCAACATTGCGCCACCCCACACTCGTCATCTGGCGCGTGTGTCACTTCAATATAGCACAACGATGTGCAATCCGAGGTTTCATACCCTCAGAACATCATTTACAATCATTACTCACCTCAATCCGGTCAATTCTCTAGCTCGCGATGCCTTTTCCCCTCGAATCGGCCTCCACTCGTGTCGAATCTATCCAAAATCAGAACAAGGACGTCAAAATATGCTAAGGGAACGAAGCCCAAGCGAAAATAATCAATTTACAACATAAATCCCGAAATTACCAAAACCGGACCCCGGGACCACATCTCGAAATCCAATAATTTTTACATCAATAGATTCCTTATCTCTCCACAAGTCCATACATACCAAGAACACTGAAATCGGAGTCCAAATGGCCCCTCAAATTCTCATTTTAAAGTCTCTTAATCTCAAGATCTAATTCCTCAATTTTTGGCTTAGATTCCATGATTTATTAGGTAGATTTCACAATAGAATCGAGTTTTAAGTCCAAAATTCTTACCTCCAAGTGATTCCCCTTGAATACCTCTTCAATCCCCTTCAAAAAGCTCCAAAAACGACCAACAATGGAAGAAATAAACCCCAAATTCGCGGACAAGACGACTATTTAAACCTTCTGCCCAGGCCTGAAATCCTTCTTCGCGAACGCAGTCAATGCCTCGCGTTCGCGAAGCACGAAAATACCTTGACCAAAATTCCTCTTTCGCGATCACAACCACCCCATCGCGAACGCGATGCTTTACTCAGATAGAACTTCGCGATCGCGTTCCCCCTATCGCGAACGCGATGAATTAAATTCCCCTGAAGCTCAGCTACCCATTTAACGCGACAACACCCTCGCGAACGCGATGCACAGATGTCCAGCCTTTCGCAAATGTGGAGCCTTCCTCGCGAACGCGAAGGCTAAATTCCTAGATTTCTCAACTGACCCTTTGCGAACGCGAGGACCCTCTCGCGAATGCGAAGGTCATTTTTCAGCAGCACTGACCTGCAATTTTTCTGCAGCTCCAAACTTCATGGAATGGCCCGATTGATCACCCAAAACTCACCCGAGGCCCCCGGGACCTCAACCAAAGGTACTAACATATCCCAAAACCTTATTCAAACTTGTACCAATCTTCTAAACCCCTCAAACAACATCAAATAAACCAAAACACATCGGATTCAAGCCTAAGTTTTCAAAATCTTCTGAATTCCGCTTTTGATCAAAAACCCAACCAAACCACGTCCGAATGACCTAAAATTTTGCACACACATCCCAAATGACACAATGTAACTACTTCAACTCTCGAAATTCCATTCTGACTCCTATATCAAAATCTCACCTACCAGCCGGAAATCGTCAAAAATCCACTTTCGCCAATTCAAGCCTAAATCTAGTCCAGACCTCCAAAACTCATTCCGATCACGCTCCTAAGTCCCAAATCAATTCCCAAAGCTAACTGAGCCATCGAAACTCACATCCGATCCCTCTAACACATAAGTCAACATCCGGTTGACTTTTCCAACTTAACCTTCCTCAAAAGAGACTAAGTGTCTCAAACCTTACCAATTCCTTTCCGAACCGTAACAATCAACCCGATCATATATAAAACCATTATACAAAGCAATAAGAAGCATAAATGGGGAAAACGGAGCGGTAACTCATGAGACAACTGGCCGGGTCATCACACCAATCCACATGGTACAAATTGCTTCAAGAATCGGCTCAATCCGAGCTCCATAGCTCCAAAAATACAAAAATAGCCAAAACCCTAAAATAGAGTACTTTATAATCACTGAGCAAAAATACTTTATGCGATCATGAAAGGAACTCAGCAGCCTCTCAACATACATTACGCGATCGTGGATTGAGCCGTGCGAACGCGAAACACACTACTCCTATGTTATGCGAACATGTCAGCTCTTGTGTGAACGTGTAGAAGAAACTCATATTCCCAGTTTCCCTCTCCTAACTCTATGCGAACACGTCCTACACCATGCGAACGTGAACAGTGACCAGCTCTAAGGTACGCGATCGCGCCCCTCTAATCGTGATCGTGACTAAGAAACTTCCAAGATCCAGTTCTCCCTCTAACTCGTGTCGAAACATAACTCGTGTCGAAACATAGAAAATCAACTCGGAATGAACCCAAATTTTGCACACAAGTCCCAAATGACGTACCGAAGCAATTCGTATTCCCAGAACCACGATCCGAATCCGAGATCATCAATTTCAACTCTTGGTTAAACTTATGAACTTTCCAAACCTTCAAATTTTCAACCTTTGCCAATTAGCGCCGAAACCTTCTAGAAACATCCAAATGCAAATTCGGACATACGCTCGAGTCCAAAATCACCATCCAGGCCTAATGGAACCATCAAAATCCAATCCGAGGTCAAATACTAAAAAGTCAAACTTGGTCAACTCTTCCAATTTAAAGCTTCTAGTTGAGAATCATTCTTCCAAATCAATTCCGAATAACCTGAAAACCAAAACTGGCAATTCATACAAGTCATAATACATCATACAGATCTACTCATGCTCTTAAACCACCGAGCGAAGTTTAAATGCTCAAAATGACCGGTCGGGTCATTACATCCTCTCCCACTTAAACATACATTCATCCTCGAACGTGCCAGGAGTTGTTCTTAAGATGTCAGATCACCGTGTAACCTTACCATGCACATACCCAGGGGTGATCCCACGTCACCCTATTCCATATAAGCTTGACAACACAACATAACTGAAAATCCTTAATTCAACCTTAGCCCATAAGCCTTAGAATCCAATCATCCAACATCCGAAATTTCATATAAGACCCAAATCTCTCATCTATACATTGTATAAGTCTGAAGAAGATGTATCAAGCCATAACCATAACCCAAGACACAATCAAAAGATATACCACATAACTCAAATATCCATAGCAAAATTTCCGATCAAAGTAGCTGCTCAAAACAACCCAATTCCGGTAATAAACCTCATATCAAATAAAATCTTATTCTAAAACCTTTGTACAATGTCGATGATGAAAGAAACACACCGAACTCATAACCATTCATCAGATCACAAGTCATGGAGCTCCCTCTCCTTCGACAAAAACTATAGCAACTTTCTAAGCCGATCAACAACATTATCCTTTCAAATATACCGCAATCCAATCTGATAGCACCAATTCTAGATCGGACGACCTCATCTTATCAAATACAAGTTACTCTACTGACTTTCCATGCTAATACTACTCAGAGCCACAAACTGTGCAATCCGTGCACCAATACGCAACAATTCAAATGTACTTACCCCCAATGAGAGAACCGTCCCGCAAGCTCAACAAGTAACACCACAACCGAAATGTTAAAAACCCATCACACACTGTAGAACTATAACACAAGAACCTAACATAAAGGACCATATCTCTACATAGCCCCGCTGCAATGCGTGACCCCATCCAAACACTGGTCCATATGAAATACCTCCAGCCACCCTCCTCAAAATCAATAACTACGCGTATCTCAACATCAAGTACCCAAGGTGCATGACCATAACCACAAATAAGCAAATGACACAAT